>NC_072424.2:63146328-63455000 GCF_028878055.3 Symphalangus syndactylus | reverse complement strand
GTCATATGTTCAAAATGCTCATGGCAAACAATCATTTTGCATTCCTGCAAATAAAATTGTTTTATACTGTAAGCTGGAGGCGAGTGTAACTTATTTTTGTAATAAAGTTTTTATTTTTTTTATGTGTCATTAATATAAATGTGTGTTAGTGTAGAAATCTTCTGGTTTAAAAACTTAGAATTGCACACATTTCAGTATGTTTATTTGTACTTACATAATTTTAGAATAGTGGTTGCCAATAGCCTGTATGTTTCACATTAATTGGTTTTTTGTTATCTAAATAAATCATTTTAGTATGTTGTATGTCAGTTACTGGGATAGCTGGGACATAGAGTGTAATTTAAAATTTGTCAATAAGTATTCATTGGAATATATGTAAATGTGCCTTGCCGGTTATTGAAACTTATCTACAAAATGAGTATGGGGTGACAAAAATTAGTTCCTGGTGCTTAATGAAACTTTCTGCCACTGATTTTATATATTACCCCGTGCTTTTTTAAAGTACATCTCTCTCAAAACTTAGTGTAAGTTTGAGGGCTACACAAAACATTTACATTTCATTCTAACATAATATAATAGGTTGTGGAAAGTGGGTAAACTAAATGTAGCCTTCAGTAAAATTGAATCTCAGTGTAATCCTTGGTGCTGGCATTTCCCAGTTCCGAGGAGTTAAATGATCCCATCTAAGAGGTCATTGCCATGCCTATTGGCACTTTACTGTCATAGCATTTTTAAGGGACACTGTCAAGGTGTTTAAGTTCTCAGAATTACTTGTTGGGATTTTAGGACAGGTTTGTTTACTTAAAGAACTGCATTGTCAAAGTTGAAAGAGGAACACTTTTGTGAGTTCACAAATGTGTTCTTAAGAAAACATTAAAATATGGAGCTCTGGGTTTTCAAGACTATTTGGCATTCTTAGTTTGGGGACTTGGGAGGGAAACTGATAAAAAGAAATTGTGAAGAATTGATGGTTATACTTAAAGAAGGGTAATGTAAACAGTGGTGATGAAATATATACACATCAAGTGAAATTACTTGACAGTGTTCATTTGAATGACTTTGAATTCAAGCCATTATAATTACTTTTAAAATTAAATATCATTTGCACTGTTCTGATAATGGGTGCAGTTTTTGAGCAATATAATCAGAGCTAAATATGCATGTAGTGATTAGTGATGTGAACAATTAACGTTCTGAGAAGAAATACTAACTGTGGTATTTTCAAACTTAAATTTCTGTAGTAAAATCAGTATCAAAGTCTTATCAGATCAAGGAAAAACAGGCAATGCATATAAACATACTTTTGAATGTTGTGTGGCCTATAAAGCAATAATGCAATTTATATGGAATGTCATGGGATATGAGAAATGGAAATGCAAAAATAACTAATCCTTTAGTAAAAATGTCAACATGTTAAAGGGGGAATGTTAACTAATGTAGGTTATTGCTATTTGTGATTTGTTTATGGGTTCTTGGCTTTGACAGTTTCAAAGAATGGACAGTGATAAGTTAAAAGAAATTTTGTATATTGTCAAGGAAAGGGTCTTAAATCCGAGTCAAGTCCCTTCCTTGGGGTAAAAAATGTATTCTTAAAGCATTCTGATGTTAAAAAGAAAAGTTATCTAACCAAAACAGACGCAAGATTTTGTTTCTGCAGACTACTTGGCAATCAAAAGTGATCATAAATTTAGGTTATCAGTTTTCAGAAAGTTGCTTTGTGAGAAAATTTTGTTAGATATATTCTCCCAAGCATACTTTTTGTGGAAGGTTTTCAGCCATTACCACTGAATCAGATGTTAAAAACGAAGGGAAAATTGTGCACACACAAAACTGTTGTACACTCATGATTGCAGTTTTAGCTTAAGAAACCAGTTACTGTGAATCTGACTTAAAATGTAAAGTTTCTTCATGATAAAATAGGAACAACATAGAAATGGATTGATGGGGTGATCTGAGTTATTGTATATAAAAGTTTTTAAAGAACAGAATGAACATCAAGCTAGATAGGCAGAAATTGACACATTCAGAACAGCTTTTTTTGACTGCGAAGCCAAAAGTTGTCAGAAACATAGCAAAAGATCCCTTATGATTACAGAGTATTTTACGTAGTCTCTATTTTAAGGGGAGAAATTAAATAGAAGGGCTTCATGCATTTAGGAGAGGGTGCTAAAACTTCTCAAGCTCGTAAAACTTACAGGAATACCCACCATGATCATTTTCTAATTATGTATACCACAAAATTTTCATCTGGCCATAGGAATTCACTGGTGGGTGTAAAATTAATGACTAAAGAACTTAAGTGACAAATACACAAAAGAAACAGACTTGTGGGGATATTGTTTTAAGGTGTATTAATTACTCAGTGATCATACCACTCAATAGGGCATGCCACTACTTTTCTTAAGATGCTAATTATGAAGCAGTGCTCACAGGCATTTTTAAACTAGCAAATTAGTAGATGGACTTTTGGGGTCTGTCACTTTTTAAAAGTATTTAAGACTTCTGTTAGCACCACAGTCTGCCTTCAGTAATACACCTAAAATATTTTTCAGGACCAGAAGCATTCAGTTTGAAAATTTTGCAGATGCAAACCAGTATTATTACTAACGCTCTGGGTCAAAGATTAGGTTTTTAATATTAACAGTAGTCTGGTAAATATTTAGAAGTCTGGCATTGAGAAACAAAAGCTTGTACCTGACTAGTATTTTTATTTAAAAAAATTAGTTCTGTTAGCTTATTTAAATTGTCTTTTATTTATCCGTAGAATTTATATTTATTTCATTCCTTTCATCTCACTGAAAACTGTCTGCAGGCCCTTTGATTTGGATTAGATGTGTGAAGTACTGTCTTTTGCCAAAAACCTCAAATTACCTGTTCTTTTCAACGTAGTGGGTTTGTGCTTGTTTGGAGATCAGTTCAAAAACTATCTGTACTATCTGTACTGCCTCTGATGTTAAGATTTTATGTATAGCATAAGGAAGCTAGCTCTGACTATATTTTCCTAAGAATAAAGACCTATTTTTGTAGCATGTCTTAGGATCTCCAGGAGTCCAAGAATTATTGTGGGTGTCCTCCATTTCATCACTTTTCACTTAACAGCTTTTAAGTAGACACTTGGAATCTTTAGAGGTCTGTCGCCCTTTGATTATCCATACATTCGAAGTAACTAGCCAATGGTGAAAAATTCCCCAAGATATTCTCAGTTGCAATCACATTACTGGAAGATGAATAGAATAAATGTATTAGGCTGGTCTTAATTTTTGATGGAAACATTCTGTTGTCACATACTTGCCATTGGATTTGATAAAGTTAGTGATAATTTGGAAAGAATCGGGGACTTGTCAATATATTTGTGGGTTTTAGCTTTATACCCCTAGGATTTCTTGGTTGCGGGAGGAGCAGTTTTGGCCACTTCCATCAGGACAAGACTCTTTTTAGGTCACTTAGTGCAGGGTTTAGTTTCTAGTTTGGATTAACAACATTCATATTGATTATCGAAAACAAGTTTTCATCATTTCAGAACAGTCCTGGAAGTTTGACTTTGAGTGTGGGAGAAGTCCTAATAAACCATTTTGGAAATTAGTGTCTCCAAGTGTTATAGCTTCCTATAATGGGTTTCTAACACAGTGGGATCAAAATAAGGTTATTTTAGGATAATATACTGTAAACTTAATTGACTGATTTTTCTACTTTGTCTATAAAGTGGCTTACAACAAGTTCTAATCTAGAAAGGAGTTATAAAGGTTATCTAATGTTTATGAATTGTCATTTCTTGCCTTTTTTTAGGCTTTCAGCTGTATTTTGAAAAGGAGATTGTTGTGACAAACTCAACTTGTTTGGAGAGAATTTTAGGAAACCTAAGGGAGTTGGCATTTTTTATATCATTTTTGATGTGCAGTTTTTGAGTTTTCAGGGCAGAAGGGCAAAGTACTTGGTGTGGACAAGTTGTTACCACAGATTAAAGAATAAGACCAGGGCTTAAGTTGAAATTTGAATAACATGGAATTTGTGTTACATGAGTACTGCATCATTTAAACACAAATTTGCTAAAGCTAGGTGCATCTGTATACTAAAACCCTTATGACAGCATTTTTAAGATAATATCTTAATATGTCAGTATTTATGTTAATTGGTTGCTTTAATTGGAAGACTCAGGAATTAGGCCTCCAGTTGCTTTAAGTTTAACACATGAAAAATTAGAAAAGCATATGTACAAATTGTATTTCTCAGTTTTATTTAATGTTTGGAATATACTTAGAGGAAAACCAGAAATAATGTTAAAGGTCATCTTTAAAAATGGCAGAATACACTTTTCATTTCCACTCTGGAGCCACATGTATATGTAATACAGAGTAGTTTTGGCAAATTTCGTTCATACCTCTACCTCCTTTGCTTTTTTCCTTGAAATAGTAAAAATTCACATAAATTTGCAGAAATTAAGTTCTTAGGAGTTCTTCAACAGTACTAAAGACAGGTTCCATTCCCTTTTGGTTTCCTGCCTAACTTCAGGTACAGTTAAACATGGAATTAAAAGACGAACAGCCTTTATTGTAAAATTGTCATGTAACAAATCCTAGTTGATCTCTGGTTTCCTGGAGATTTATTTAGCATTTGGGAGGGGATCAACAAAGGGGCACAGCAAGCAGATACTGTAGTTAGTATTATTTTCCCCCTTTTTGCTTACTGTCTGTCGATTAGTCTGTTTAAATTACTAGTACATTTTATGGTAAATTTCTTTGATTTATTTTACCTCCTTTTAGAATGGAAGCTCCTTGAAGGGCAGGGAAATCTGAGTAGGCAGGCATTTAAAAATATTTAAAATGTTCAGTTGGGTGGAAGTTTAGTTTATTTGCCAAATTAGGCTTGTGACATGAGAACTTGACAAAGGGAATCAAATATTTCGAACCACTTAATTTACGGCATGGAAAGCTTTTAAAAATGATCACAAAGTGCTAATGATTTAAGTAAATTAAGATGAAGATCCACATTTAAATTATCAACGTGACATTTTAAAAAATTTTAAAATTGTCAAGTTGAGGGAACAGTTGGCCTTGTGATTTACAGATTTTTTTATGTTAAAATAACCCTATGTGTAAGTGACTGTTTTCCTTATTTGA
Organism: Symphalangus syndactylus; assembly: GCF_028878055.3. Classification (NCBI taxonomy): domain Eukaryota; kingdom Metazoa; phylum Chordata; class Mammalia; order Primates; family Hylobatidae; genus Symphalangus; species Symphalangus syndactylus. Next base: position 63,449,883 of record NC_072424.2, on the reverse strand, counting down.
AATTAAGAGGAAAAGGGTGCTCATAAGTCATCTTTAGCAGTGAACTTAACAGAATCCAGTGCATCAGTTTTCCTTTATGCTGATGTGTAGTTTAATCTGTGCTGTTGAACAAGACTATCAATTTATAAGCCCCCTGTCTATAAGTTCTTTATGAGGCGAGGAGGGGCTACTTCAAGATGGAACTGTTTTGCTAATGAGGGTCTGGTTGGTTTTGAGTCTAAAGTTTTTATACGGTTCTTTTGCATGGCAATTTGAAGGTGAGGGAATAATGATAATGAGAAAAAGCATGAAGCCTAGATAACTAAAAATGAGGTGTCGAAAGCAGCTATTTCTGAGGGTAGTGTATATTGCTTACTCTATCTTAAAATAACTTAGAGAAATGGTTACATACATATGAATAGCCTTATATTTACCTACCAATTGATTGGTAGCTGAAATTCAATAACCTGAATAGTGAGGCTCTGAATTTAAGGTATTATTTCACTACACTATATATACCTCCTAATATCAGTAGTGTGAGTAAAAGTGGTATTTATGTTTATGCTTAGTTGATGTTTTAACTTGATTTTTTAAAATCTAGAAGGACCTTTCCATGGAGTCCATTCCCAGATACCTCCTCTCTTTAGTTCTCTCTTAAAATTTATTTTTTTAAGAGTTATGGTTGGCCGGGCATGGTGGCTCATGCCTGTAATCCCAGCACTTTGGGAGGCCCAGGGAACAGATCACCTGAGGTCAGGAGTTTGAGACCAGCCTGGCGTCTGGCCAACATAGTGAAACCCTCTCTCTACTAAAAATAATAATAATAATAAAAAAGTCCGGAGAGTCAGGAGAATCGCTTGAACCCCGGGAGGGTGGAGGTTGTAGTGAGTCGAGATGGCGCCACTGCACTCCAGCCTGGGCAACAGAGTGAGACTCCGTCTCAAAAAAAAAAAAAAAAAGTCTTACTCTGTTATCCAGGCTGGAAATCTGTAGCACTGTCATAGCTCACTGCAGCCTCAAACTCCTGGGCTCAAGCAGTCGTCCTGCCTCAGCCTCCCACAATGCTGGGATTACAGGCATGAGCCACTGTGCCTGGTCTCTTGGTCATGTTTATTACTTGAATACACTTAAGTCTCTACTTAAATGAGTTTTAGAATCTCTGATTCTCATGAGGAAATAGTACACTGAGTAGTTTTCCTTCATTTTCCACTTCCTGTTGGGTATCTTTCCTTTCTTACTGTCGAGATTATAATACTTTACAACTGATTACCTTATACTTGCCTCTAGACTGCAGAGAGGAAAAACAACATATATAATGTACTTGCCCATCCTTGTCCATCACAGCAGTTTATTTTATATATGCACAGTCTTATTACTCTTGAATGCTAGAAATTTTAAGTTACCAGTTTCTTATATGATGCATTGAAATATTAGTTCACATCAGTTTTCTCTTTGTGCTTCTGATTTCCTCAGACGTTTGGTGATTCTTCATATCTATCAAAGAAGGATATTAGGAAAAGTGGTCTTGACTTGTCTACTGAGATGGCTTACTGCATGTTGTGTGTGTGTGAGAAAATGAGGACTAATAGCCTTTATTTTTAGCTTTCGTGGGAGTAGTGAGGCAAGTAGGGTACCCTCTCCAGTGTCAGAAGAGTTTTCAATTGCAGGAGTTCTGACTGCTCTCAGGTTACTCACTTTGAGAGGGAGGTAGACCCTAAAAGCAATTTTACCACTGTCAAGTCTCAGCCCTTTCACTCCTACCAACTAGGAGGTCTTGCTTTTTCCTTCTCACTCATCCCTCTCATGGAAAGTTGCTCCTGCTGTTTGTAGCAAAATTAATATGAGCCTCATTTCTTCATCTTTTGTATGAAGGAATATGAATTTATCTTTTGTATCTAAATTGTGCAATTTAGTATAAAAGGTGCTAGTTTTAAAATAGAACTGGTAGTAAAACACAGTAGCATGGTGCCACCTCCTGAATTAGGAGAAATCTTAATCTGTATTATCACTTCCATATCACTGCTCATTTAAAATATATTGTCTTGGAAAAGCAAGTCTTACTTGGAAAGAGAACAGGTACATAGAGGACATTTTGTGACTAAGGATGCAAATTTAGTGACATTCTTAATTGAGAAAAGCATATTATTTTGGAAGACCTTTTTTGTTTTGTTGTTTTTGAGACAGGGTCTCTGTTGCCCAGGCTGGAGTGCAGTGGTGCAATCATGGCTCACTGCAGCCTTAACCTCCCCGGCTCAAGCAATCCTCCCACTTCATCCTAATAGCTGGGACCATGGATGTGTGCCACCATGCCCGGCTAATTTTTCTTTCTTTTGAGACAGAGTTTCGCTCTTGTTGCCCAGGCTGGAGTGCAATGGCATGATCTCGGCTCACTGCAACCTCTGCCTCCTGGGTTCAGGTGGTTCTCCCAACTCATCCTCCTGAGGAGCTGGGATTGCAGGTGCCCGCCAACCACGCCCAGCTAATTTTTGTATTTTTAGTAGAGATGGGGTTTCAACATGTTGGCCAGGCTGGTCTTGAACTCCTGACCTCAGGTGATCCGCCCACCTCTGCCTCCCAAAGTGCTGGGTTTATAGGTGTGAGCCACCGTGCCCGGCCAATTTTTTTATTTTTCGGAGAGATGAGGTCTCCCTATGTTGCTGAGGCTGGTCTCAAACTGGGCTCAAGCGATCTTCCCGCCTTGCCTCCCATTGTGTTGGGGTTACAGGTGCGAGCCACTGTACCTGGCCTGAAAGGCCTTTTTGGAAATAGGTTCAGAAAATGTTTTCACATTTAGTTTCTGAACATTTAAAACTAAACCATTGAGAATTTCTTTTTCCCCATTCTATTTAACAGTTTTCCTTTCTGTCTTGTTATTTTCAGCAAGGCAAAATTTTTGGCAGGTAATGAAACTTCATACCTTATTGTGGCAGGGATCTCAAACCTACTTTCCAGGTTTGATGTTCTGGGGTTTGATGAAAATCCACGTTAATTTACTTCTGGAATATATTCTATACTTCTGTCAACTCTGGTGATTAGGGAATTAATTTTCTACATAAAGGCAAGTCAAACTTCTTGAGTCACTTTGGCTTCAAGGTATCAAAACAGTTGTTAATTAGGTTTTGTGATATTAAATATTGGCTGATACCAAGGAAGAAACTGACTTGAAAGGTTTCTGGTACCAACAATCTTGGCTAATTTTTTTTTTTTTTTTTTTTTGAGACGGAGTCTTGCTCTGTCGACAGACTGGAGTGCAATGGTGAGATCTCGGCTCATTGCAGCCTCTTCCTTCTGGATTCAAGTGAGTCTCCTGCCTCAGCCTCCCAAGTAGCTGGACTACCGCTCAGCTAATTTTTGTATTTTTAGTAGAGACGGGGTTTCACCATGTTGGCCAGGCTGGTCTTGAACTCCTGACCTCAGGCCATCCGCCTGCCTCGGCCTTCCAAAGTGCTGGGATTACAGGTGTGAACCACTGTGCCTAGCCTAATTTGGCTAATTTTTCAGTGGTAACAGTATCTGGCCAGTCACACATACAAATGTGCATACATTCATAGATATATACACACATTAATAGGAAACTAAAGAGGGAAATAAGTCTTTAGTAGACCTAGATCTTTTAGTTAAAATTTATGGACATAAAATGCTCCTAATTTTCGTTTATTCATATGGCTTTCCCATTCTAACAAGCCTGATCTGGCTTGTATATTTATTTTCCACATATACTTACAAAGGTATAGGTTGGTGAAGTAAAATGCTGTCTGTGCATTAATGTAGTTTTCTCATTTCAACGACTTAGGTAGTTTTTTCAGGAGTTCTGGATGAGACACTGAAAATCTGTTAGTCATTGGGCCATTTAATGGAAGCAGCTACGTACAAACATTTAACCTCTGAGCCTCAGTTTCCTTGTAAAAAGATATTTTTCCAGCTCTCAATTATATCCTATGAATACAGGATTTATAGGATCGTGTCTTTTTTTTTTTTTTTTGGAAAATTCTGCCTAGAGGACTTCTGACGTTATTTCATTCACGCTTTTATGTGGAGATTTATTTTAACAAAAGAAAAAATGATACATTAAAAAGTAGACTTAATTCGCCCTGTAATACCTTACATGTATGAACATTTGGTACATTATTTTTGTGATAGCTCTTTGAGGGAAAGATAGGGTAAATACGACTCTTGAAAGTTGAGGAAGCTAACACTGAAGCATATATTTTCTTACATTCTGAGGAGGAAAACTATCAAGCTCTCATTAGTCCACAAAGCATTATTCCAAGTTATTCCCAAATTTCCCTAAATTACCATGTTAATGCATGAATTGGGAGTTAACCTGAATCACATAGATGTTAGCTAATACATGAATCTACTTTCGTAGGAGTAACTCCGTTTTAGAATGGGTGTTCATTTATTCTAAGTTTCTTAGTTTTGAAATTCTAGTCAGAATTCTCAATGCTAATAGATGAATGAACCTGATGAGGAAATACAAAACAGTCTAACTGCTAAACCAACCTCCTAGATTTTATTTATGTTAATAATTGTTCTCAATAATTACAGGGCCACCATATAGTCTAAAATAGCATCAGTGTTCTGATTACCAGTGACTCCCCAAGTAAACTGTCTTTAGGCTGAAAGCCCACATATTTAATTATCAGTAAAGCATTTTATTGCACCTTTTCTAGTGAGCTTGGTGGTTTTGGAATGATACCTCTTTTAAGTACAGTCTCTGTTGCACTCAGGCTGGAGTGCAGTGGCGCTATCTCGGCTCACTGCAACCTCCGCCTCCCGGTTTCAGGTGATTTTCCCACCTTAGTCTCCCAAGTAGCTGGGATTACAGCCACCATGCCTGGCTAATTTTTCGTATTTTAAATAGAAACTAGGTTTCACCATATTGGCCAGGTTGGTCTCAACTCCCGCCTCAGGTGATCACCTGCCCTCCCCGGCCTCCTAAAGTGCTGTGATTACAGGCATGAACCACCACGCCCAGCCTCCCCTCTCTTTTGAAGAGTTGTTCACAGGATACCATTGTCCCCATATGAAAATTATATATTTTAAAGATTTAACCCCTAGGGTATTTACTACATTTACTTAACCTTCTTGAAAATTGGCACTTTGCCAGGTTATCTCATCTTCCATCCTTACCTGTTCTTATTTTCCTTTTTCCCTGTATACTTGTTTCCTTGATCACAGCTACATTACAGCCCCATACCATATCTGTGTGGACTCCTGCTTTAGTGTCAGGGCTTGTTTGATCTCTGTTATGTGCAGTTCTGCATTTCAGCTGTCTGCTGAACACATTCAAGTGCTCTTCTCCATCAGCAACTGTCTCATTAATTTCTCACTTCATATCCAGTCACATTTGATCATTTACTTCAAGAGGCCTGAAATGTCCTCTCTGTTCAAGTCCTACCAGTCCTTTAGGAAGTTCAGATCTGGCATAACTCCTTATAAATAAGTTAAACTACTAACTTATTTATAAGTTAATACTTATAAGTGGCACATTTAATTTTACTGGTTCTCTACATCTAGCTCCAGAGTCGACGACAGTATTGTCAAATAGAAATGAAATGCAAACCACATATGTAATTTAAAGTTTTATAGTTTGGCCCCAGTTCATCCTTCTAGTGTGATTTTCCATTCATACTCTCTAAAGAAACTGCCTGCCTTGTGTTTCTTTGGCTCATCTCACAGCTTCTGATGTCTTGAATTGTGCCACATTTTCTTCAACCAAAATAGGTTAAAATCATCTTACTGTAGGCACATTAGAACTACCTACATCGTATCCCTGAGGAACAAGTACAGTTTGGAGAACATTAAAAGTCTTGGCTTTGCCTTCTGGGGCAAATAAGGTTATTAGCTGATTTTTCTTCTTTTCTTGGTTTTGGTTTTGTGAGACGGAGTCTGGCTCTGTCACCCAGACTGGAGTGCAATGGTGCAATCTAGGCTGACTGCAACCTCTACCTCCCGGGTTCAAGCGATTCTTCAGCCTCATCCTCATGAGTAGCTGGGATTACAGGCACGTGCCACTACACCCAGCTAGTTTTTGTATTTTTTATTAGAGACAGTTTTGCCATGTTGGCCAGGCTGGTCTCAAACTCCTGACCTCAAGTGATCCGCTCGCCTCATCCTTCCAAAGTGCTGTGATTACAGGCATGTGCCACTGTGCCCAGCCTTTATTGTGGTATAGGTTTGTGATAGAAAAAATTTATCAGCCTCTGCTTAAAGATAACTTCAGGATCAAAAGTATACTTTATTTTTTTTTTGAGACAGGTCTTGCTCTGTTGCCCAGGCTGGATTGAAGTGGCACCATCTCGGGTCTCTGCAGCCTCGACCTCTGGGGCTCAAGGGATCCTCCCACCTCAGCCTGGGACCACAGGTGTGTGCCACCATATCCAGCTAATTTGTTTTTTTTTGTTTGTTTGTTTGTTTTTTGAGGCAGAGTCTTGCTCTGTTGCCCAGGCTGAAGTGCAGTGGTATGATCTCAGCTCACTGCAACCTCTGCCTCCCGAGTTCAAGTGATTCTCCTGCCTCAGCCTCTCGAGTAGCTGGGAATATAGGCACGCGCCACCATGCCTGGCTAATTTTTGTATTTTTAGGAAAGATGAGGTCTCACCATGTTGCCCAGGCTGGTCTGGAACTCCTGACCTCAAGTGATCTGCCCGTCTCAGCCTCCCAAAATGCTGGGATTACAGGCATGCGCCACTGTGCTTGGCCCCTAATTTTTGTTGATTTTTTTCATATAGAGAGGTTTCACCATGTTGCCTAGGCTAAAAGCCACAGTTTTAAAACATCTGATGTCATTTGAAAATCTGATATTTCTATGCTTTGCAATAGCAGGAACCTTCAGAATCATTTAAATTATTACTGCTACCCTTAACAATTTTTTTTTGGCAGTGCGTACCTGGTAATTACAATCTTTCCTCCACCATGGTAAGTAATAGTTTCGTATGTTGCTTTACATAGTAGAAAACACGATGGAACTTGGCAGAGGCTGAAGAGTAAATAGATTTAAACCAATTTAATTATGTTAACATTTGACAACTCAGTACTTGCAAGGGACTATCTAGATAGGGATATTTGTCATAGGCGTCTTAACTCTGAAGCTACTTAAATGCCCCACAAAAATTGCTCTAGTTCTGCCATCAGTGTTTCTGTGAGCATTCTTAAAGCTTTCTTTTAAGCCACAAGAAATAACTGAAAGCTGATGTTTTTAACTATATATAAGCATTTTTTTTTGTTTTTAACTAAATATAGAAGTGATAGAACTATTCTCTGAACATCTGGGGACAGCAGAGTTCTTAATTGTCTTGAGTACTTAAGGCTATATCTTGAATTGTTTCACAAAATTGACTATAGGCCATAATGCTAAAAATTCAGACTGTTTTAGAATCTTGTGTTCATATGAGTTAAAGAAAAATTCAAATAGTAACTGTCTTTGAATATATAAGGGAAATTTTACAATGAAAATTTTCAAAATTATTATTCAAGATTTATACTTAGATATATTATGTTGAGTTTATTTTCTGGAATCAGCTTGCCAAAAGAGGAAAAGTTTATTTTTAGTGAAGGTAAAAATTGATTTTAATTATTTGGTAGCAACCCTTACTAGTAGAATAAGAGCTGAAGTACCAATATTAGTGATTTTCACAGTTCTGAACCAAGCCTGGTTGCCTGGTGGTTTTTAGGACAACAGTGAAGAGCTTTAATTTTTACGTTTTGGGAAATAGCTTGTGAGAGGTAAGGATTGCAAAGTTTTTCCAAAATATTTTATGAAGTTAGTGAAGTCAGTTGAAACGTGTATTTAAACATTTGAAGGGATATAGTTAATATTTTTTTAATGAGAGGAAACCACTGTCTGTAGTTCAGAAATACGATGGAGTGTTTTACTTATTTAAGGGGTAATTTGAAAAGTAAACAAAAGCATTGGCCTACAAGAGAATGGTGATGTTGGATTATAAGTTGCTTTTTCTAATCGTTAATATTCATCAACAGGTGAGTATATTTTCAGTTTCCAAGCAGTTATGAATTTACATTTTCTCAAATTATAACTAGCTTTCTGCTTCTCCAAAAGTGAGGCTTAAGAGGATGGCTATTTCATCATAAATTAGAAAAACGACTACAAATATGAAATGATTAATTTTTTGGTACTAAGATAATGAGACCATCCAGAATTTTATGATCAAAACATGGCTTTTACCCAGGGAGTATCTGTAGTTGAGCCACTGGCTCTATAACATTGTTAGTTCTTTGTATCTTCCCAATGGAGGTTTTACCTCAGGGCCATAAAAATAAAAGAGGGTTAAATGTGAAAATAATAACTGCATTTTGAACATCTCAGAACCTCCACTCGTAAAAATTACTTAATGTTCCTCTTCCTTGAATTACATATTTTCCATTGTAATAAGTTCCTGTTTTGAAAACCAAGGAAAGGAACATTTTTTGAAGAAAGTTCAGGGGCCTCTTCCACAGGTGTTTTATCAAGAGGTTGATATGTAGGGATAGGTTGTGGGGGAGAAAAGGGTGTTATGAACTGTAAAATTAAGGCTGTAAAAATAACATTAGGGATGCCACAAAAGGTGAAATATAAACCATGATCATTTGAGACAAGGGAAAAACAGGGCTTTGAAAGTGCCTGTCATGTGATAGGAGGCATCTGTAAGGGAGAGACTGAAATGGCTCCCAGGGGTAGTATATCCATGCTCTTCCCGATATACTTGTGCCATACAAATAATGACCCTCAACACGTTAAAATGTGGTTTACATTCAGGGTCATCAGAGTTTAGGCCTAATTTCTGCAATTCAGGTATTCATCATTACCTTGCAAACTTATTGTACCAACATAAAAAGCATTTTGCTGGTGTGGTGGGGAGAAATCAGGTTAAATTAAGTAGAAGCATTTTGGGAACTTTGCCTAGTACTTCATGACTTCTGAAAATTATAAGTGAAAGCAGAGATAAGTCCTATTCTTTGCTCACATTATTTCCCACAGGCCTTTCCAGGTCCTTATAGCTAAAAATTTCCCTTTTGCCATTAATTGTCATTAAAAAAAAGATTATACAGTCTTTATGTATAAAACTGCTGCCCTTTATAACATGTGACTTGTTTGCTTCACTAGATTGTAAGCCTTTGGAGGTCAGAAAAAAATGCATCTAAATTAATTGTATCTGCCACCACATCTAGCACAGTGCCTTACACTTACTTGCTATTCAATAAATATATTCATAAAAATAATGGACATATTACTGGATTGCAGTTTAATGTCTATGAGCCCTTTAAATGCATTATCAAATTTTTAACTTTTTATAGTTTGTCAATGTACACCTAGCACATATGTGACCTTTGTAGCACTTATAAAAAATTTACACATTTAATTGTACTGGCTCTCCACAGCTAGCAGAGTCTATAACAGTACTGTGTAGTAGAAATATGCAAGCTACATATGTAATTGTAAGGTTTCTAGCTACCTTAAAGTAAAAATACTTTTAGGCAATTACTTCCAAAACATTTAACATGTAATTGCCTTAAAACTAATTTTAATTTACATTTAATACAGTTTTCATGGTAAATCTTTGAAATGTGATAGGTACTTTACACATCACAACAAGCCACATTTCAAGTGCTCAATGGCCATATGCGGCTACTGACTATTGTATTGGACAGTGCAGATGTAGAACTTTAGCGTAGGCAGTCAGCCTTTCTGGACCTCAGTTTTCCTAGAAATCAGGTATTTAATATGTCATTTTCATTTTAGGTTGTTGTAATCCAAATAAAAGCTAATTGGTTTAGCTCATTATTGTCATGTTCATAAAGCCATAAAATTTGAAAAAAAATTTTTGTATTAAGCATTGTACAGAGATATTTAACAGGCACTTTCCAACTTTCCACCCATTTTAGCACCGCCCCCCTCACTTTTATGAAGATAGCTGTTTTAGAGTTGAGGTAGGAGTGAGATCAAGTTAATCTTGCTAACATGTTGCTAAGTAGGAGATAGAGCTAGTTTCAGAACCGAGTTGATTGTGGATATTCCATATAACCTCTCGCAAGTTCAGAACTTAACAAGGTTGGGGAAAAAATTTCGAGCTCTGTGCGTGTAAAGGTGGACTCTAGACCATAGGCTAAAGACATTTAATGAAATAAAGGTTATTTCCTTAGATGAGGTCCGTAGTGGCAGAAATTGAATTATGTTTCTTGCTTTAGGTATGGAAATTCTCTGCCATAAAGAATTTCCTTATGGCTGAAGTTTATTACATTTTTTTCCTTTTCTAATCATAAAAGCCATTTGGAAATTTAAATTATCTATTGTCTAGTTAACTTATTCTAATTGCCTCTAAGAAATCAGATGGGAAAGAAGTTTTTAATTGGATGCTGTAGTGATGTCTGATTTGAACAGAACTCAAAACATTTTGTCTTTAAAATATACTGGCTCTTGGTGAAAAGAGTAATTTCAAAATAAGGCTTTAAAAGGAAGCAAAAGTTTTAAACAAAATAAAAGGCAACATAATTTACCAGACAGGTTAATAACAACATTATTTGTCATGAGATTAATTTACAAAAGTGTAAAGCACTGAAGTCCATAGGAGGCACTTGATAACATGTAGATCCACTCAACATACACCTGTTTTAGTATAAACAGATAATTCAAAGACGCTTAAAAACTGCCAAAGTGAAATTAATAAATGTTTAAATATGTACCTAGAAACATTTTTAAAAAGTGGTAAGCTTTCCAATGATGTTACACTGTAGCCTTTTAAATGGTTTAGTCACAAACAGAAAAATATATTTGTGATGTTTAGACAATAATACCTAATCGTGAGGATCAGTGAAATTGTTTACTTTTATACACCACTGTGGAATTGGTACCACTATTCTACAAAGCAGTTTGACTGTATCAAGAATGTTTGTTTTTACCCTTTGACCCAGTAATTGTATTAAAGTTGATTCTAAATAATTAGAAATGTGCATAGGTTTATGATCAAGGATGGTAATATCAATGGACTTTAGTGGTTAGCAATAATGGAACAGGATGGTACATTCTGATAAAGGATAATGCATCATTAAAGATCCATGTTTTTGTAATACGGGAAAATATGAAACTTCATACACCATTAAAAAACATCTGTTTCCCCACTTTGAAGGATAAGATCCTAGGAAAGAGAGATGACAGGCGTAGGCTCTGGAATGTGTTCAAATCCCGGCTTTGTTAGTTTTATGATCCTAAGTTCCTTCCTGTCTCAGTAATTTGCCTGCATAATGATTGAAACTATAGTACTGTACCTACACCATGGGGTGAATGCATGAAGGTCAAATGAAATTGCTTACTGCCTGTACCGCCTAAGTAAATTTTAGCGATAATAGTCTTTCTGCATCTCTCATTGTAGCGGACAATACAGAAAAAAAAATTTAGAAATGTGATGAATTAGTAAAGGGAAAACCCCATGAGACTTTATAAGCGGGATTTTACCTAACCTGCCAACCTGCCTCTTCCAAGCACTTGGATTTTGATTGGGCTCCCAGAGCCGGCGTGAATTGAGCTCTACCTTGCGCGTGAGCGCGCAAGAGATTTTGTTGGGGTGGCGGCCTGGTGAGTTGTATTCTTTATTCTAGGGCTGTTTTACTCGCCACCCCCCCAGCCCCCAACACGCCCCTTTTAAAATACCGACTCAAAGGAGTCCTCTTATCCCCATCTCCCTTAGGCGTCACGCAAAGCTCCGACCTTCCCCCACCCGGAGCCGAGTGTACGGTGAGGTGCGGAACGTTGCGGGGTCGGGGAAGCGCTACCACCCGCTCCATCCCTCTGCGGGTTCGTGTCACGAAGACTACAGTTCCCAGCAGGCTCCACGAGCTCCGGTTGCCCCTCAGGCAGCGCCCGGAGGCTACGGGGGTGCTGTAGTTTCTTCCGGGCTCCCTACAACCTTCTTCCCTCTTCTCCGCAATACAGGCAGTTACCGGGTGCTGGGGCTGTCCTTTGATTTCCGGAAATGGCCAGTCGCCAGTGTTGTCAGAGTTTCCGCGGAAGACTGCGCGCTACTCTGGCCAGGAGGGCGGAGCGGCGAGACGCTAGAGGCTTTGCGCTAGGTGACGACTTCGGGCACGTTCTACGGCCGTTCCTCTGGTCGGCTGGGGATGGCGGCCGCGCACGCGCGGCGAGGGGCGTGGGGCTGGGCCCAGCCGGACGCGACCGCAGCCTGTGGCTACTAACTGCCGGTAGGCGTCTGTGTGCGCCGCCAAGTCGGTGGGGCGGGGACGCGAGGTGCGGATGGGGGATCGCCTTGACCTCTGCCTCAGCCAGTAGCGCAGCCTCGGCCTCGCCGTTACGGAGATGGTGCCCTGGGTGCGGACGATGGGGCAGAAGCTGAAGCAGCGGCTGCGACTGGACGTGGGACGCGAGATCTGCCGCCAGTACCCGCTGTTCTGCTTCCTGATGCTCTGTCTCAGCGCCGCCTCCCTGCTTCTTAACAGGTAACGCCGCAGCGCGGAGCCCGGGCGGCGGCATCTCTCCGAAGGTGCGGACGCCCGGCCCGTGCTGCTTAACCGTGCGGAGGCCGCGTAGCTGCGAGACTGGGGACTAGTGGGGAGAGCGAGCTCCGCAGAGGAGCGGCCTCGGGAGCACGGCCGAGCGTGGGGCCGGAAGCACAGGCCGGTGGGGTGGGGTTGATTGCCTCCTTTCCCGAGGCTTCGTCTCCTGAGCTTTTTCTCATTCATTTCTCAAAACGAGTCCTTTATCTTCGTTGCTTTTCAAAAGTGAAATCCATGTGTCGGCTCAAATTGAGACTACAGAGGCAGTCAAGTCAGCTGACGGAGGAGTGTTCAAGGTCCAGTTCGTAACCGCAATTTTAGGCAGAATCCGCACACCTCCAGCGCGTTCTTCCATCTCCCCACCCCCTACCCCCTCAGCTTGCAGCCATAGCTTTTCCCGCAGTATTGTTGAATAAAACAGACGATCATAAAGATTTGTTGGACAGAAATCAGAAAGCAAAGTGGTACCCGTCCCAACATCCCTAGAATTTTTTTTTTTTCGAGACGGAGTCTCGCTCTGTGTCCCCCAGGCTGGAGTGCAGTGGTGCGGTCTCTGCTCACTGCAAGCTCCGCCTCCCGGGTTCACGCCATTCTCCTGCCTCAGCCTCCCGAGTAGCTGGGGCTACAGGCGCCAGCCACCACGCCTGGCTAATTTTTTGTATTTTTTTTTTTTTTTTTTTTAGTAGAGACGGGGTTTCACCGTGTTAGCCAGGATGGTCGCGATCTCCTGACCTCGTGATCCGCCCGCCTCAGCCTCCCAAAGTTCTGGGATTACAGGCGTGAGCCACCGCGCCTGGCCTTATTTATTTTTTTGAGACAGTCTCAGTCCATCACCCAGGCTAGACAGTGGCATGATCTTGGCTCATTGCAACCTCCACCTCCTGGGCTCAAGCAGTCCTCCACACTTCAGCCTCCCAGTAGCTGGGACTGTATATATATAGGCTGAGCTAATTTTTTAAGTTTTTTTGTGTACAGACGAGGTCTCACTATATTGCCCAGGCTGGTCTCAAACTCCTGACCTCAGGAGATCCACTTGCCTCTGCCTCCCAAAGTGCTGGGATTACAAGTGTGAGGGGTTGTGCCTGGCCTAGCCGTTTAAATGAGCAGTTTCCACGCCCCCCCCCCCCCCCCCCCCGCCTCCTCCCCCGCCGAAGCAGTTTGTATAAGGTACGTATCTGTTTCATGAAAGTTTGGTAAAACCATTTGGGCCAGGGGCCTTTTATTGGCAACCAGGATTCTAATTACTATTTTAATTTCTTTAATGATAATTGCTCTATTCAAATTCTCTAATTTTTCACTTACTAGTTGCTAGCATTTTTATCTTTTAAAAAATTTATTTAAGGCAGGGTGTGGTGGCTCACGCCTGTAATTCTAGCACTTTGGGAGGCCAAGGCGGGAGGATCACTTGAGCCCAGAAGTTGGAGACCAGCCTGAGTAACATGGCGAAACCCTGTCTCTCCAAACAAGTAGTTGGTCATGGTGGTGTGTGCCTGTAGTCTCAGCTACCCAGGAGGCTGAGGTGGGAGGATCACTTACTTGAGCCTAAGAGGTCAAGGCTGCAGTAAGCTCTGATCATGCTACTGCATTCCAGCCTGGGATGACAGAGCGAGACTCTGTCTCAAAAAAATTATTAAAAAGTTATTTTATATAAGTTTTCCATTTATTAATGTATAGTTGTTCATAGTCTTATTTTTTATTTCAGTATAGCTATGGTTACTTTTTTCATTCTGTGTTTTATATATTTGTATCCTTGATCTGTCTTGCCAGAGGTTTGTCTTTTTAATTAACTTTTGATATTGAAAATTTCCAAGCATACATAAGAGAGTGTAAAAAACTTGCAAGCACCCATTACTCAACTTTAACAACTATCCATATTTTGTCATTTTTTTTTTTTTTTTTTGCCTAATCTTTTTAAGAAATGTCTTGTAGAGTGGGTGAGGTGGCCCATGCCTGTAATTCTAACTCTCTGGGAGGTGGAGGTGGGAGAATCACTTGAGGCCAGGAGTTGGAGATGAACTTGGGCAACATAGAAAAACGCTGTCTCTCTCTGTCTCTCTTTCTTTTTTTTTGAGATGGAGTCTCACTTTGTCACCTAGGCTGGAGTGCAGTGGCGTGATCTTGGCTCATTGCAATCTCCACTTCCTCGGTTCAAGGGATTCTTGTGCTTCAGCCTCCCAAGTAGCTGGGATTACAGGCATCCACCATCATGCCTGGCTAATTTTTGTGTTTTTAGTGGAGACCCCCAACATGGGGTTTTGCCATGTTGGCCAGGCTGGTCTCAAACTCCTCACTTCAAGTGATTTGCCCACCTCGGCCTCCCAAAATGCTGGAATTAAGCACCTGGCCAGAAAGACCCTGTCTGTACCAAAAAAGAAAAAAAAAAAAGCGGGCCTATGGTCCTAGCTACTCGGGAGGCTGAGGTGGGAGGATTCCTGGAGCCAAGAGTTCAAGGCTACAGTGAAATATGATTGTGCCCTGACACTCCAGCTTGGGTGACAGAGCAAAACCCTGTCTCTATAAAAGATAGAAATAAAAAAAAAATCACTTCTATACAAAACTATAATATTACAAAATTAACAATAATTGGTCAATATCATCTAATAACTACTCCATAATAAAATTTTCCCTATTGAGTAAAAATGTATAGTGCAATTGTCCTAATTGGTATCTAAACAAGTTCTAGTCCTGTTTGGTTGCTACATCTCAAGCTTTTCTAAATGTCTTATAATCTAGAATAAGAGTTGACACATTTTTTTCTGTGAAGTGTTAGGTATTAAATATTTTAGGCTTTCTATACCATGCTAGGTCTCTGTTGCTTATTCTTCTTTTTAAAAAACCCTTTAAAAATGTAAAACCTTTCTTAGTATGAGGGGCATACAAAAACAGGTATACTTTTGTCCACAGGCCATCATTTGTCAACTGCTGTTCTGAAAGATCCTTCCTCACCATTTTTTTCTCGTTGCCATTGACTTGTTGAGGAAACTGGATCATTTGTTCACATTCTGGATTTTGTTGATGGTTTCCTTGTAGTGTCTTGTTTTTTAATCCTCACATTTGTATTTTTGGTAGTCACAGTGTTTGATCTATAGGCTCAATTAGATTTAGTTTTTTTTGTTTTTTTTTTTCCTTGGCGGGGAATGGTGCAAGAAGACTTTAGTGATGCCATGTACATTCCATTGCATCACATCAGTGGATATGTAAGATGGGGTTGCTTCACTTTTAATGGATTCAGTTAATGTCCGCCGATACTGTGTCCAACAAACTTACTCTTTGGTTTTACCATTTATTTATTTCCTGAATCAGTTACTTAATTATGGGCTACAACATGGTTATTCTCTAATTCTCTCATTTCTTCTGTATTTTTAAGTTTGATTCTTTTTTGTAGAATTGCTTTACTCCATCCATTAGGTCTATTTAGTTATTCTGATAGATAGTTCAAATTGGAAAAGTAGGATAAATGCTTACTCTTTATCAATTTTTAGAGTAATAATTGGTACCCTACTAACCTCCATTAGTATCCAGTTAGAAGTTTGATTGTTTTATTAACTTTTCCAAAGAACTAGCTTATATTTTGTTAATTTGTCATTGTTGTCTATTTCGTTGATTTCTGCTCTTGACTGTTTCCTTCCTTTTCATGTGTTTGTATTGTTTTCCCCCAAGTTTCTGAATGCTTAGCTTATTGGTTTTCAGTGTTTTTGTTGTTATTGTTTGTTTGTTTTTTTAATTATACTTTAAGTTCTGGAATACATGTGCAGAACGTGCAGGTTTTTTACATAGGTATACATGTGCCATGGTGGTTTGCTGCACCGTCAACCCATCATCTACATTAGGTATTTCTCGTAATGCCATCCCTCCCCCAGTCCCCCACTCCCCAACAGGCCCTGGTTTGTGATATTCCCCTCCCCTGTGTCTGTGTTCTCATTGTTCAACTCCCACTTATGAGTAACAACATGCGGTGTTTGGTTTTCTGTTCCTGTGTTAGTTTGCTGAAAATGATGGTTTCCAGCTTCATCCGTGTTCCTGAAAAGGACATGAACTCATCCTTTTTTATGGCTGCCTAGTATTTCATGGTGTATATGTGCCAATTTTCTTTATCCAGTCTATCATTGATGGGCATTTGGGTTGGTTGCAAGTCTCTGCTATTGTGTATAGTGCTGCAATAAACAAACGTGTGCATGTGTCTTTATAGTAGAATGATTTATAATCCTTTGGGTATATGTGCAGTAATGGGATTGCTGGGTCAAATGGTATTTCTGGTTCTAGATCCTTAAGGAATCACCACATTGTCTTCCACAATGGTTGAATTAATTTACACTCCCACCAACAGTGTAAAGGTGTTCCTGTTTCTCCATATCCTCTCCAGCACCTGTTGTTTCCTGACTTTTTAATGATTGCCATTCTAACTGGCTTGAAATGGTATCTCATTGTGGTTTTGATTTGCATTTCTCTAATGACCCATGATGATGAGCTTTTTTTCATATGCTTGTTGGCTGCATAAATGTCTTCTTTTGAGAAGTATCTGTTTATATCCTTCACCTACTTTTTGATGGGGTTGTTTGTTTTTTTCTTGTAAATTTGAGTTCATTGTAGATTCTGGATATTAGCCCTTTCAGAGATGGATAGATTGCAGAAATTTTCTCCCATTTTGTAGGTTGCCTGTTCACTCTGATGATAGTTTCTTTTGCTGTGCAGAAGCTCTTTAGTTTAACTAGATCCCATTTGTCAATTTTGGCTTTGTTGCCATTGCTTTTGGTGTTTCAGTCGTGAAGTCTTTGCCCATGCCTATGTCCTAAATGGTATTGCCTAGGTTTTCTTCTAGGGTTTTTATGGTTTTAGGTCTTATGTTTAAGTGTTTAATCCATCTTTATTTGATTTTTGTATGAGGTGTAAGGAAGGGGTCCAGTTTCAGTTTTCTGCATATGGCTAGCCAGTTTTTCCAACACTATTTATTAAATAGGGAATCCTTTCCTCATTGCTTTTGTCAGGTTTGTCAAAGATCAGATGGTTGTAGATGTGTGGTGGTATTTCTGAGGCTTCTGTTCCTTTCCATTGGTCTATATATCTGGTTTGGTACCAGTACCATGCTGTTTTGGTTACTGTAGCCTTGTAGTATAGTTTGAAGTCAGGCAGTTTGATGCCTCCAACTGTGTTCTTTTAGCTTAGGATTGTCTGGCTATATAGGCTCTTTTTTGTTTCCATATGAAATTTAAAGTATTTTTTTTTCTAATTCTGTTAAGAAAGTCAATGGTAGCTTGATGGGGATAGGATTGAATCTATAAATTACTTTGGGCAGTATGGCCATTTTCACGATATTGATTCTTCCTATCCATGAGTGTGGAATGTTTTTGCATTTGTTTGTGTCCTCTCGTATTTCCTTGAGCAGTGGTTTGTAGTTCTCCTTGAGAGGTACTTCACGTCCCTTGTAAATTGTATTCCTAGGTATTTTATTCTCTTTGTAGCAATTGTGAATGGGAGTGACTCATGATTTGGCTGTTTGTCTGTTATTGGTGTATAGTAATGCTTGTGATTTTTGCACATTGATTTTGTATCCTTAGACTTTGCTGAAGTTGCTTATCAGCTTAAGTTGATTTTGGGCTGAGACGATGGGGTTTTCTAAATATACAGTCATGTCATCTGCAAACAGAGACAATTTGACTTCCTCTCTTCCTATTTGAATACACTTTATTTCTTTCTTTTGTCTGATTGCCCTGGCCAGAACTTCTAATACTATGTTGAATAGGAGTGGTGAGAGAGGGGATCCTTGTGTTGTGCCGGTTTTCAAAGGGAATGCTTCCAGTTTTTGCCCATTCAGTATGATAATGGCTGTGGGTTTGTCATAAATAACTCTTACTATTTTGAGATAGATTCCATGAATACCTAGTTTATTGAGAGTTTTTAGCATGAAGAGGTGTTGAATTTTATTGAAGGCCTTTTCTGCATCTATTGAGATAATCATGTGGTTTTTGTGATTGGTTCTGTTTATGTGATGGATTATGTTTATTGATTTGTGTATGCTGAACCAGCCTTGCATTCCAGGGATGAAGCCGACTTGATCATGGTGGATGTGCTGGATTCAGTTTGCCAGTATTTTTTTGAGGATTTTCACATCGATGTTCATCAGGGATATTGGCCTGAAATTTTTTTTTTTGTCATGTCTCTGCCAGGTTTCAGTGTCAGGATGATACTGGACTCATAAAATAAGTTTGGGAGGAGTTCCTCTTTTTCTGTTGTTTGGAATAGTTTCAGAAGGAATGGTACCAGCTCCTCTTTGTAACTTTGGTAGAATTTGGCTGTGAATCCATCTGGTCCTGGGCTTTTTTGGTTGGTAGGCTATTAATTACTGCCTCAATTTCAGAACTTGTTATTGGCCTATTCAGGGATTCAACTTCTTCCTGGTTTAGTCTTGGGAGGGTGTCCAGGAATTTATCCATTTCTTCTAGATTTTCTAGTTTATTTCAGTAGAGGTGTTTATAGTATTCTCTGATAGTAGTTTGTGTTTCTGTGGGATCAGTGGTGATATCCCCTTTATCATTTTTTATTGTGTCTATTTGATTCTTCTCTCTCTTCTTTATTAGTCTGGCTAGTGGTCTATTTTGTTAATCTTTAAAAAAAAAAACAACCAGCTCCTGGATCCATTGCTTTTTTGAAGGTTTTTTTTTGTGTGTGTGTCTCTATCTCCTTCAGTTCTGGTTTTCAGTGTTCTTTATGTCTGATGAATATAGGGTTTTTCCTTTTTCTTTCAGACTGAAGAACTACCTTTAACATTTCTTGTAGAGTAGGTCTGGTGTTCATGAAATCCCTCTGCTTTTGTTTGCCTGGGAAAGTCCTTATTTCTCTTTCATGTTTGAAGGGTGTTTTTGCTGGATATAGTATTCTAGGGTGAAAGTTTTTTTCCTTTAGCACTTTAAATATGTCATGCGCTTTATATCATATGTCTCTCCTGACCTGTAAGGTTTCCACTGAAAAATCTGGTGCCAGATGCATTGGTGCTCCATTGTATGTCATTTGTTTCTTTTTTCTTGGTGCTTTTAGGATCCTTTCTTTATACTTGACCTTTGGGAGTTTAATTATTACATTTCTTCAGGTAGTCTTCCTTAGGTTAAATCTGTTTGGTGTTCCTAATCTTCTTGTACTTGAACATTGATATCTTTCTCTAGGTTTGGGATGTTCTCTGTTATTACCCTTTGAATAAACTTTCTACCCTGATCTGTCTCTCTGCCTCCTCTTTAAGGCCAGTAACTCTTAGATTTGCCCTTTCAAGGCTGTCTTTTCAATCTTTTAGATGTGTTTTGTTCTTTCGTTCTTTTGTCTTTTCTGTGTATTTTCAAATAGCCTGTCTTCAAGCTTAGTAATTCTTTCTACTACTTGATCACTTCTACTATTAAGAGACTCTAATGCATTCTTCTATATGTCAGTTGCGTTTTTGAACTCCAGAATTTCTGCTTGATTCTTTTAATTATTTCAATTTCTTCGTTAAATTTATCTGATAGGATTCTTTATTCATACTCTGTGTTATCTTGAATTTCTTTGAGTTTCCTTAATACAGCTATTTTGAATTCTCCATCTGAAAGGTCACATATCTTTGTTTCTCCAGGATTGGTCCCGTGTGCTTTATTTAGTTTGTTTGGTGGGCCATGTTTCGCTGCATGGTCTTGATGCTTGTGGATGTTTTTCAGTGTCTGGGTATTGAAGAGTTATTTATTGTAGTGTTTGTATTCTGGGCTTGTTTGTATCCTGTCCTTGGGAAGCCTTTCCTGGTATTCAAAGGGATTTGGGTATCATCTACGTTTTTGGTCACTGCAGCCGTATTTGCATTAAGGGGTACTGCAAGCCTAGTTAACGCTGTGGTTCTTGCAGACTCACAGAGGTACCTCCTTGGTGGTCTTGGATAAGATCTGGAAGAATTCTCTGGATTGCCAGGTAGAGTCTCCTTTTCTCTTCTCCCACTTTCCTCCAATCAAATGGAGTCTCTCTCTGTGCTGAGCTGCCTGGAGCTGGGGGAGGGGTGACAGAAATCACCCTTTGGCCACCAGGAGTAGGAGTGTGCTGAGTCAGACCTGAAGCCAGTACAGGCACTGGGTCTCATCCAAGGCCCACTGTAACCACTATCTGGCTACTGACTATGTTAGGGCTCTATAATCAGCAGGTGGTGAAGCCAGCCAGGCTTGTGTCCTTCCCTTCAGGGTGGCAAGTTCCCCTGGATATGGGGTGGTTCCAGAGATGCCATCCAGGAGTCAGGACCAGGAGTTGGAAACCTTAGAAATCTACCTGGTGCTTTATTCTGCTGTGGCTGAGCTGGCACCGATACCACAAGACAAAATCCTTACCACTCTTCTTTTTCCCCAGGCAAAAGAGTCTCTCCCCATGTCAACTACCACCATAAGCGCATGAGAGTGCTTCTAGACTCTATCAATCTAACTACTACTGTCAATGTTTACTTAAGCCCAAGGCCTCCTTAGTCAGCTTGTGGTGAATGGTGCCAGGGCCTGCAACTCACCTTTCAGGGCAGTGGACTCCCCTTTGGCCCAGGGTAGGTCTAGAAATGGCCTCTAAGAGCCAAGGCCTGGAATTGGGGACCCCAAAAGCCCTTTTGGTCCTCTACCCCACTGGCCAAGCTGGTACCTGAGCTGCAAGACAACATCCCCTTTACCCTTTCTTCTGCTTTTTTGAAGCAGAAGAAGTCTCTCTTTGTAGCCATCAGAGCAGTGAATGTGCTAGACACACCTGAGGCCGGCATATCTCAGTCTTACCCAAGATCTACTGTGTGACTACCTGGTTACTGCTGCTGTTTTATTCAGAGTCCAAGGTCTCTTTAGTCAGCAGACAATGAATCCTGCCAGGATGGGTCCTTCCTTTAAAGGCAGTGGGTTTCCTTCTGGCCCAGGGTGTGTCTAGAAATGTTGTCTGGGAGCTAGGTCCTGGAATGAGGGCCTCATTACTCTGCCCAGTTCCCTCTCTTCCTGTCCCTGAGATGGTATCCAAGTTGAAAGACAGAGTTACCTTTACTTTCCCCTCTCCTCTCCTCAAGCAGAGGGAAAGGGTCTTTTTTGGACCTGCAAGCTGCACTGCCTGGGACTTGGAGAGGGGTTTCACAAGTCTTCCCTTAGCTGCCTTGGCTGATGTCTCACTAGTTCACATGCCCTCCAAGTCCACTGGCTTTGAGCCCCAGCACAGTAGTAGGACTTGCCTAGGCGTTACAGTCCTTGTGGCCTAGACTGCCTTTCAAGTTTACTTAAGACCTTTCAAGTTTATTTAAGAACTCAGAGCACTTTAACCTGTGGTGTCAAGGATTGCTGAAACTCAGGTTTGGACTACTGGGATGAGCGGTTGCCCTCTGGCCAGGACATGTGTAAATGACCCCTTTCTGGGCATCAACTAAGTTCTTCCTGGTGTTGGCAGCACTGAGTTTCAGTGCAAATTCTCACAATCGCTGTGTTGTCCCTCTCTCGAGCCGTGTGCTTTCTTTTGCCGTGTGGTCACTTCTGGGGGCTGGAGAAGGGGCATTGGCAATTTCAAGATTGCCTTTGCTACCCTCTTCCGTGCCTCCTTCAGCAATATGAAGTTAAAATCATGTACTGTGATCAGTCACCTGGTTTTTGATTCTTATGAAGGTGTTTTTTTGTTTAGATAGTTGTTGAATTTGGTGTTCCTGTGGGGAGGATGATGAGAGCCTTCTATTTGGCTGTCTTGTTCTGCCTCTCTCTTTCTTTATGGTTCTTTTGTTTACTTTTTTTGCTTTTTGCTTGGCTGTCATTTCAGTTATCTCTGTAGTGAACAGGTATTTTTCTTGCCCATGCCCGGCACCTGGCTCTTGTCCTCTTTGGGGTTGGTCACTTGGGTGATGATGGCCAGGCCATCCATGGGTATGTGGCATGCCAGCTCTTTACCTCTGAAATCTTTTTTTTTTTTTTTTAGACGGAGTCCTGTTCTGTCGCCCAGGCTGGAGTAGAGTGGCGTAATCTCGGCTCACTGCAACCTCTGCCTCTCGGGTTCAAATGATTCTCCTGCCTCAGCCTCCTGAGTAGCTGGGATTACAGGCACACACCACCATGCCCGGCTAATTTTTTTGTACTTTTAGTAGAGACGTGGTTTCACCATGTTGGCCAGGCTGGTCTCGAACTCCTGAGCTCAGGTGATCCGCCCGCCTCGGCCTTCCAAAGTGCTAGGATTACAGGCTTGAGCCACTGCCCCCGGCTACCTCTGAAATCTTAAGAATCAAATATGTCACTTACTCACCAGTGTCAACTTCTTTCATTTAGTCAGTCACATTGTCCCTGCTGCTTGACATTTCAATCTCCTGATTCTACTTTCTTTGTATATGTTGTCCCTCTTCTGTTGTTAGTTACTTTCTGATGCAGTTTAGAGCCAGTCTAGCTTAGATAGATAGCTTGGTCCATCAGTCACTTCATGCAGTCTATTTCCAGTATACTTAACTCCATCCCTTCCATTCTACTCGCCTGTCAGAATCCAAATCTGGGATCCGTGACGCTGTTTGCTTTTTTTAGGTTCATATTCTGAAAACTGAATGCTGCTGGAAAAGATCCCACAACCGAAAGTTCGTTGTCTTCAGCCTCAGTAATGTCCAGCAGTTCCCCAGGATACCCCCCTCTTCCCTTCTCCGTGGCAACTGTGTCAGAATTTCCCCCTGTTATTTACTCTCTGTCATGCTACCTTTGTCATTTACTCTCAGGATCTCCTATTTTATATAAAAGCCATTATATGGCTTTTAATTCTTGTTACCAAATCTACAAAGGTAACTGCATATTCATCCTTCTATGCATCCTGTGTGGTGTTGGGAAAGAGACATTTCTCTCATTTATAACTGTTTCTTCCATTTAGATGCTGAATCCTAACAACTCCTACCTTCTGTAAGATAGTATTTACCCAATTATTTCTTTTTTTCTACTTCTGTCCCTCTTGCCTCCTTTTCTCCTATATCACCATTTAAATGTGATCAGGTTTTTAACCAAAAACCTTAACTTACTGTCCCCCTCCAGTTACTGTGTTAGCTCTCCTTTTATTTAGAAAGAGAATTATCTACATTTACCAATCCCGCTTCCTCATCTCCATCTCACTCCTCAATCCGTTGTAGCCCTTTGCCATTCTAAAATTGTTTTTGCCTAGTTAATCAGTGCCTCTTTTATTGTGAAAACTAAAGGACACCTTTCAATTTTTATTTTACAAACATTTGGTCATATTGTCCACTTCATTTCTGTAGAGTTTTTTTTTTTTTCTATTTGTTTGTTTGTTTGTTTTTGACCTTGCCAGCTTTTATGACTTGACCCTTGGTTTTCTTTCCAACTCTTCTAATTACTTGATCCTTTATAGATTTCTTTTCCTCTGACTAGTTCTTAAATATCTTATGCTCATTTCTTTTTTAACTCTGTAGGTTCTCCCTGGGTCATTCATTTATTCCTATGGCTTCAGGGATATTTATGTTGATAATTTCTAAAACTTTATCCTTAGCCCATATTCTCTCCAGAGATTGAGACTACCCAATATTTAGGTGCTTGTGGAACATTTCTGTGTAGCATGTTTTAAAATACCTGCTGAAACTTAACACGTCCAAAGAGAACTGATTTTTTATTTTTCTCTTCTGCTTGCTTTATTTATTTAGATGGAGTCTCGCTCCGTCACGCAGCCGGAGTGCAGTGGCGCAATCTCGGCTTACTGCAGCCTCCACCTCCCAGGTTCAAGCAATTCTCCTGCCTCACCTTCCCTAGTAGCTGGGATTAGAGGCATGCGCCACCATGCCCAGCTAATTTTTATTTTTATTTTTAGTAGAGGTGGGGTTTCACCATGTTGGCCAGGCTGGTCTCAAACTCCTGACCTCAAGTGATCTGCCTGCCTTGGCCTCCCAGAGTGTTAGGATTACAGGTATGAGCTACTGTACCTGGCTCCTTCTGCTCACATCTAATCAACTACTTAATCCTCTTAATTTTTCCTCCCAGTGTCTCACAAAATAATTCACTTTTTAAGATCTCTAAGTCTCTTCCCTAGTTTAGGCCATCACTGACTCTCGTAGATTACTGCAACAGTTTTCTAACTAGCCTGTGTGTGTCCAGTCTAGGCCATTCTCCATATTTCATCCAGAATGGTCTTCCTATTATTTAATCTAATGATATCCTTCTGAAAATTCTTGAAAATTCTTTAAAATCTTCTTAAATCTCTTCATTGTCTCATAGGTATTACTCAGGACTCTTGATGGTAGATAACAGAAACTCAGCTCACACTAGGTTTAACAAAGGGCAAGCCTTGGAAGGTTTTGTAAGTGCAGAAATAACTGGAGTGTAGGTGGGCCCCAGAAACACATGGAAGCAGGATTTGGAATACTGCCAATACTTTCTTCCCCTTCCTTTTTCTCCTCCTCTCTGAATTCTGCTATCATTCTCTTCTCACTCCTCTCCCCTTTAAGTGACAAAGCATATGGCTGTCAGTTTTATTACAGCTTCACATTACTACTATCATGAGATGAACGAGACTGGTTGGACCCCAGTTCATGCAGTTTACTCTGTCAGTTCATGCAGTTTACTCTGACAGTTCATGCAATTTACTGTGTTTCAAATGCCTGTTACTCACTAGATTGTCTCAGATGGCGTCCATCCCTGAACCAGTCAGCTGTAGGTAGGGAAGAAGATACTATGATTGGCATATTTTGTTGTTGTTGTCATTTTGTCTATTCTTAATCCAGTCTTGAGTGAGGAAGATAGAATCTTAAGGAGATAAAAGCTCTTATTCCCATTTGAACTTCATGAATAGAGTGTAAAGAAAGAGCACTTTGCAGAAGGGATGGTAGTCTCTACTGAGTCTACAAATTATTAGATCCCTACAGTGCATTTTCTTGTAAGATAATACGGGCAGTCCCTGCTTTGTCTGGTAGTGAGGGTCTGTAAAAACGATTGTGCGAGCAGAAACTGTGCAAAATGGTTTCAGTCAATGGGAAAATTATGATTGAGTTTTAAAAAATTTTGTCAAGACATTGAAAACTCTCATTGTCAGTTATAATAGTATAGGGAAATGAAAAAAATAGTAAAGTGAGTAGTACACTGTAATTTTAAACATTAGAAACACTGAGAATTAAAGTGTTTTATTTCTTTGTAAAAATATATTAAGAGTAACTTAAACAGTGTTTGCCCTCTTCTCATCCGATAACATGGGATATGGAGCGAATATCTTTTTCATGCGTAGGTGAATTACTATACTCCTAAGTTTGGATCAACTTTCAGTGTTTTATCCAATGTTGTGCAATCTCCAAAAGTTCCTTTGCTGGTGTCAACTTCTTCTGGGACATTTTCATCATTGTGCCATAACCACTCATCTCATTGATGTCAATAAGTTCGCTACCTTTCTCTGGCTGCATAGAATCTGTTGAACAGCAGCATTGTCATCATTCCCACAGTCAGCTATTTCTTCTGTAACTTCATTCACATTTGATTTGAATTTTACTTCTTGCATTATCACTGTTCATTTCTTTGTTTCTCTTTAATATTTGTGGGCCAAAGGCCATGTTTGTAAAATGTATTGCAGATTTATTATTGGGAGACAAGGAGGTAACACAGCTCCATGGTTTCCTGTCTATGCATGCACTGAAGAACAACAATGTGCAGTGAGTGACCAGTCACTGACAGAACTGATGTGATTGGTCCCTGATCATGATGCACATCTGTTATTTATATAGTGATTTGTGGACTGATGAGTTAGCAGAGTTTGTACTTTATACAGTTACTCACAGTTAATAAATAATACTGTGGTCATTGGCATTTGAACTGTGTTGTGGGGGACTGGTGTTATTTAGCACAATCATGGTATCTGAAATTTTTGCATATCAGAACTGTGCAATGTGAGGACTACATGTATTAAGACACACATTGCCTATTATATGACACTATATTATTTGGCTTCTGCTTTTGCTTTTAGATTCATCTTAAGGCCTTCTTCCTTGGAAGTGTGCTCACACAGACCGAAGCCCATGTGTTTCTCTCAAGTTTGAATTCCCCTGCCTCTTCTCCAGTCTCCCATACCTCTGTCCCATCCTCTTCTGTTTATTTGTTCCTACTTACCCTTTAAGTTTTTCTGCAGACATTGCTTTCTCTGTAAAAACTTTTCTGTTCTTTTCAAATGTAGGTTAATCAGCCTGTGGTATTCCCATATCACACAGACTTTCTGTCGTAATATCATATGTGTGATCACATAGTATTGTGCTTATTTTTACTTATGTATCACCACTACTAGACAGTGTTTTCCATGCAGGTAGAGACTATGCAGTGCAGTTCCTCACTATATTCTCAGGACCTACCTCTGTCTATAACAAAATAGGTACTTAGTAAAATTTTTTTGATGTAGTGAAAAATAATCAGAATTTTGGTGGGATATGAATACTACAATATCATCAGAAGGTATTCTGGAAGAATGTAGTATAGACTAGTTAAACATAGGTACCAATTATGAAATATTGATCATTTATGCTTCCTTATCCTTTAAATGAAATATATATTTGATAGCATACATCTTATGATTCTTGTATTTAATACATCACAAAATTAATCATAATTGGAAAAATTGCTTCAATCTGATATTGTAGGTGCTTAATGAATGCTTGTTAAATCAGTGAAGCAGTAATTTAGAATTAGGCATTTTCTTTGGTTCTAATAATTATTTTCATTTATTTTTAAGGTATATTCATATTTTAATGATCTTCTGGTCATTTGTTGCTGGAGTTGTCACATTCTACTGCTCACTAGGACCTGATTCTCTCTTACCAAATATATTCTTCACAATAAAATACAAACCCAAGGTAAAATTATGTGTTCTTATTGTTAAGAATCAATGTGTATGAGCCTAAGCTGTTTATTATTTGAAAGCCTGCTAAAGCAAGGTATTTTTTTAATTTACAAAATTTGTTTTCTTTCTTCTCTTTTTTTTTTTTTTCTTTTTAGGTACTGTGCTAAAAGCAGTGATTTTTTAAAAAAATCCATCTAATATTATTTAATAATGGAAGTCTATTAGAAAATTTTCAAAATAAGATTTGTATATGTGTATGCTTTTAAGGTATACAATTCTCTTAGAGGAGCTATAAACAGAAAATATGGTACAAAAGTTTCAGAAAGTTGGAATCCACAATTTCAGGGTGTCCTCTGTTAACCATGAGGACAATAAATTAAATCAGAGGTTCCCAAAGCTGATTGTACAGTAAATCTCCTGGGGAATTAAAAAATACAGATTCCTGGGGTGTACTACCAGATTTTGATTGAATAGTTCTGGGTTAGAGCCTTGTAATCAGTACTTGTTAGAAGCTTTCCAGCTGATTCTGAGGCACAGACTCAGGACATTCTGGGTTAAATGATCTAATCCTATTAAATTCTTAAATGTTTGTGTGCTTCATAGAAACAGAGATATAATTAGGCAGTTTGTATAACCAAAGTAATTTACTTCTGAAATTTAATGAAGGGTGGTAATGTGGTGAATCTATCTCTGTAAAGCAAGGTTCTGTAGATTAAGGGTTTAGTGGGGTATCTTTTCCTTTTCCTTTTTTTTTTTTTTTGGCATGGAGTCTTGCTCTGTCACCCAGGCTGGAGTGCGGTGGCACCATTTTGGTTCACTGCAACCTCCGCCTCCCAGGTTCAAGTGATTCTTTTGCCTCAGCCTTCCATGTAACTGGGATT
Source organism: Symphalangus syndactylus (assembly GCF_028878055.3). Taxonomy (NCBI): domain Eukaryota; kingdom Metazoa; phylum Chordata; class Mammalia; order Primates; family Hylobatidae; genus Symphalangus; species Symphalangus syndactylus. The sequence continues at coordinate 63,421,735 of NC_072424.2, read as the reverse complement.
ACAGGCACACGCCACCAAGCCCAGCTAATTTTTGTATTTTTAGTAGAGACGGAATTTCGCCGTATTGGCCAGGCTGGTCTCGAACTCCTGACCTCAGGTGATCCACTTGCCTCGGCCTCCCAAAGTGTTAGGATTACAGGCGTGAGCCACTGCACCTGGCCTAGTGGGATATCTTTAAGTCTTAATAATTCTTTAAGTTGATGTAGTATCTTGTCTCGGGTTTGTTGGTATTTCTACTCAGAGGAAACACAACTGAAAGTGGTGCCCCATATTTGATCAGGAACTGTAGTAGTTACCTCATACCTTTGTCATTGAATTCAAGATTTTGGAGAAAGAGAAAATAGTTTTTTCTTATTATGCCTTTGCAGTAGAGTGTCACTTTCTTTTTCCTTTCTTCCGTTTTTTGAGACAGGCTAGAGTTGCACAGGCTAGAGTGCAGTGGCAGGATCACGGCTTACTGCAGCCTCAAACTCATGAGCTCAGGTGATCCTCCCACCTCAGCCTCCTGGGTAGCTGGGACTATAGGCATGTGCCACCACACCTGTCTAATTTTTGTATTTTTTTTGTAGAGACAGGGTTTTACCATGTTTCCCAGGCTGGCCTCAAACTCCTGGGCTCAAGCCATCCACCCACCTCGGTCTCCCAGAGTGCTAGGATTATAGGTGTGAGCCACTGTACCTGGCCAAGTTATCACTTTCAAATATAGACTGAATTTTTTTAAGTGATCATAACAATTGATTTTAACTTTAAGCTTGGAAATTTGGCTTAGGTATTATAAGGCGTTTCATCTGGTATTTTTTTCTCTGATGGTTTAGTTTAGCCAGTATTATGTATTACAAAGAAAGGTTTCACTGTTAAAGTAGACAAAAAATGTTCTTTGAATTTGTACATTGATTTTAAAAACTTCTGAAAAGTTGATTCTTTTAAATAAAGATGATATGTAAAGATGGATCTCCCCACCACCTCTCATTTTCTTTTTTTAGCAGTTAGGACTTCAGGAATTATTTCCTCAAGGTCATAGCTGTGCTGTTTGTGGTAAAGTGAAATGTAAACGACATAGGTAAGTTAAATTTTTTTTTATTTGTTGATCCTTCTAATTACATTTGGATTTCAAGTGATTTAGTTGTATAATTTTTCTTTAGGCCTTCTTTGCTACTTGAAAACTACCAGCCATGGCTAGACCTGAAAATTTCTTCCAAGGTTGATGCATCTCTCTCAGAGGTAACTGATTTAATTAATATTATTAACGGAAAATGTTAAATGCCTGTGGAAAAATTTTCTAGAATTTTTTATCAAAAAATTTAATTATGGAGCATCTTAATACATGTCACTTACATCAGTTCTGAGTTAGGCAGTTGATTATTGTAGACTAAACAACTTGAGTAGTAAGCTAGAAATGTTTTTGAATCTCGTGTTTAATTTAGACATTTTCAGCTAAGGAAAGCACTGGTTTACCCGAAATAGTCATAAAGATGAAAACAGTCATCTTTATGATAGCACAGCAGAAATATCATTTTGTAATTCCAAAAGGAACCCTGGACTGCAAGGAGCAAATTGATATATATCTTACTGAATTATGACCCCAGTTTTGACACTAACTGAAGGGTAGAGTAGGGAATGGGATATTTTTCAGTATTTCTGCATAATACAGGAATGGAAAACATGTTCTCTTATCTTTGTTGTAGTCAGATTTTATATGTATCTTTTTGGTAACATGTTTTAGTTGTTTTAAAGACTTGTCTTCTCAATGGATTTGACAAAACACTCAAGTCCTTGAAGGCAAGGAATGGGGTCTCATTTGCTCCTAGCACCAAGTATCAGGTCACGTATATTGTTGGTAGCTGATCAAAGTGTATTGAATTAAATTGGATGCTAATTAGTTGAAGAATAGCATCTGAATCCCGCTTAATTGTTCTTTATCCCATTTTGTATCCTGCATAAAAGCCCATTAAAATTTGGCATTTTTTTCTTTGCTTCTCTAAGGCCTTTTTTTTTTTTTTTTTGAGATGGAGTCTTGCTCCATCACCTAGGCTGGAGTGCAGTGGCGCAATCTCACCTCACTGCAACCTCTGCCTCCCGGGTTCAAGCGATTCTCCTGCCTCAGCCTCCCGAGTAGCTGGGACTGCAGGCGTGCACCACCACACCTGGCTAATTTTTTTTCTTTTGTCTTTTTAGTAGAGATGGGGTTTCACGTGTTAGCCAGAATGTAGTCTTGATCTCCTGACCTTGTGATCCACCTACGTCGGCCTCCCAGAGTGCTGGGTTTACAGACGTGAGCCACTGTGCCAGGCCTCTAAGGCCTTTTTCATCTTCAAGATACCCTGATTTAAGACTTCTGTCTAATATGGTAGCTCCTAGCCACATGTGGCTATTAATAAACACTTGAAGTGTGCTAGTCCAAGTTGACATGTGTTCTGTGTATAAAATATATAGTGGATTTTGAAGATTTCTTAAGAAAAGACTTAGAAAAAAGGAATGTAAAGTTTCTTTTTTTTTTTTTTTTTTGAGATGGAGTCTCGCTCTGTCACCCAGGCTGGAGTGCAATGGCATAATCTTGGCTCACTGCAACCTCCGCCTCCCGGGTTCAAACGATTCTTTTGCCTCAGCCTCCCAAGTAGCTGGGACTACAAGCGCACACCACCATGCCCAGCTAATTTTTGTATTTTTAGTAGAGACAGGGTTTCACCATATTGGTCAGGCTGGTCTCGAACTCCTGACCTTGTGATCCACCTGCCTCGACCTCCCAAAGTGTTGGTAGTATAGGAGTCAGCCACTGCGCCTGGCCAAGTATCTCATTTTTTGTATTGATTACATGTTGAAATGATAATATTTTGGATGTGTTGGGTTAAATAAAATATAAAATTAATTTCACCTATTTCTTTTTTACTTTGTAAAAAATGTAGCTACTAGAAAATTTAAAATTAATGGGTGACTTACATTATATTTCTGTTGGAGAGTGCCAAGTTGAGGTCTGTTGAAGAAAACTTCTAACAAGAGTATTATTTGTGTCTTTGACATGTCATTCATTCATAAAAATGAAAGGACTTGTATAAAACCCTTGGTCCAGTACCTAGCACATACTGGTGCTCAGTAACTATTAGCTCTCACATTTAAAAACATATTTTGATATCTTACAGGTAGGAACTGGGCTAGGCCCTAGTGATTAAAAGAGAAGATATGGTCCCTTTCTACCAGGAACTTTAGTCTAGAAGTGGAGGCAGGCATATAAACAGGTCATCACAATATAATTTAATGCAGGCAATAATGGAAAAAAAATTAAGGTATATAGAATTAGTATAGAGGAGAAGTTCATAACTATTGAGAGGGCAATCAGATCGGAGAACTAAAGGTTTGCCAGACTAATAGTGTGGGAAAGGGTATTTCAGGATTTGAGTAGAGCTTTCAAAAGGAAAGAGAGGCTTGAAACAAGGTGGGATGTTCAGCAAACTGGAGAGTAAAATGTGAGGGAGGATGTGGGCAATGAAGAAACAATATTCTAGTAGCTAATATTTAATGATTTACTTACTGTATATTAGGCATTGTGCTAAGCTCATTCGTTATTTCATGTAATCTACATATAACCTATGAAGTGGGTACTATTATTGATAATTTTACCAAAGGTAAATGGAATTTAGAATTTTAGTAATTTTCTCAAGTTTCATATTTGGTTGATTACAGAACTCAATAAAAAACTTAGGTCTGGTTAAGTTCTTAATCAGGATTTTATATGGCCCTTTAGAAATGAGACTATCAAATGACTTTAAGGGCTATGCTGATGGAGCTTACATTAATTGATTCTGGAAGTCAGTGATTTTCTTGAATTTTCAGATGTGACTCATAGGGTACACTGGGAGTGAAAAGGAAGTGATGCAGCTGCTGCATGCCAGCAGGTGCCCTTCAAAATCAGTGCAATTTATACCTTTCTTATTTTCATATATTCAGGTTTGATATATTGAGGATTTCATGCAAGAGGATGATGTGGTCAAATGTATGTTTTTGGTTACTTTGGCAACTCTATTTAGGATGGAGGGGAGTGAGCTTGGAAGCAGGGAGTTGAGAGGCCATTGCTGCAATATAAGGGGTAAGAAAATGGGTACCCGCTAGGCGTGTTGGCTCATGCCTGTAATCCCAGCACTTTGGGAGGCCGAGGTGGGCGGATCACCTGCGGTCGGGAGTTCGAGACCAGCCTGACCAACATGGAGAAACCCCATCTCTAGTAAAAATGCAAAATTAGCCGGTCGTGGTGGCACATACCTATAATCCCAGCTACTGGGGAGGCTGAGGCAGAATTGCTTGAACCCGGGAGGCGGAGGTTGAGGTGAGCCAAGATTGCGCCATTGCACTCCAGCCCAGGCAACAAGAGCAAAACTCCGCCTCAAAAAAAAAAAAAAAAAAAAAAAAAAAAAAAAATAAGAAAAGAAAAGCACTACTTAGGATATAAAATCAGTAGGACTTGGTGATTGGCTGGATGTGGGAAATAAAGGAAGAATAAATGTTTAACGATAACTCGTTCTAGTCTCTTCTCTCTATCCTATTCATTGTTATCCCTGTTTATATGTGTTTTCATTTCCCAACACATATAAACAATGTTTAGTTTTTGTACTAAAACGTCTAAATTATTGTTCCCTTAATATTTAAACTAGAGAATTCACAAACTTTATTATTGCTGCCAGAGAAAATATATGATCTGATTTTGGAAGCATTAGATTAGATATGTCGTTTTGTTCCCTCCCTACTGCATTTGTAAGTTACTGCCCAATGTTGCAACTCCTTGTAAAAATTATGACATACTGCTATACCCAAATCCAGGAAATGGAAGATTTAACACCCAGGGTTTGTTTTATTTTGTTTTGTTACTTTTTCACTTATATAACTTATGTACTGATTTGAGTGTACAGGTAAAATTTCTCAAAGCGAACATATCTGTGTAACTAGCATTCAGATCAGGAAACAAAACATTACCAGCATCCCAGAACTCCCCTTTGTGTTCCCCTCTAGCCACTATACTCCCTTCAAAGGTAACCACTAATACCTAATTTTGACCCCTTACATAAATCTTAGCTGCTTGTTTCTTCACTGTATTCTGAAAATACTGACTTATAAAGTTAGGAATGGAAGGGACTAACTTGCTCTGTTTCTTTCCATAGCACGGTTTTGGTTCAGTTAAGTTTCAGAGTCAGGAACAATTCATTTAACTTTTTGTTTGATTATGGGAATATTTAGAAATATGTGCATGTCATTCTAATAATAACTTTTCCTATTTGTGGAATTTTTATGATTTTCCAAGTGTTTTCTCATATGTTTTCTTTGATCCTCATTCACATAAGGTTGAAATATACATTTTGTCATGTGAAAATATTATATTACTATCATTATTTGTTTTTTGTTTTTTTGAGACAGAGTCTCACTCTGTCGCCCAGGCTGCTGTGCAGTGGCAACATCTTGGCTCACTGTAACCTCTGCCTCTCAGGCTCAAGCGATACTCCTGCCTCAGCCCCCCAAATAGCTGGGACTACAGGTACACATGACTACACCCAGCTTATTGTTGTGTTTTTTGTAGATACAGGGTTTCATCATGTTACCCAGGAGGTATCCACCTGCCATCCACCTGCCTTGACCTCCCAAAGTGCTGGGATTACAGGTGTGAGCCACTGCTCCCAGCCTACTGTCACTATTTGTGATAATAAAATTGTTTCGTGGTAATGTTACATGTTACCAAATAGTACCATTTATTTTCCAAAAACTAATTAATTTTATTTTTCTTTAAAAAATAATTATGCAGGTTCTTGAATTAGTGTTGGAAAACTTTGTTTATCCGTGGTACAGGTATGTTCCTTTTATAAGATCTTTTTTCTTTGATACAGTGAATACTATTAAGTTAAGCATGCTAATGACATGTTTTTCATGTAGACCAGGATTTCTCAACTTTGTCATTGTTGACCTTTTAGCCAAAATAATTATTTCTTGTGGGGTCAGTACTCTGCATTACACGATAATTAGCACCCCTGGCCTCTCCCATTAGATACTTGTAGCAGACATCTCTACCACCAGTTGTGACCAATAAAAATGTCTTCAGAGGTTGCCAGATATGACCTGGAAGGCATAATTGGCCCTAGTTAAGAACCACTGATGTAGGCATCAGTCAGTTAATAATTTGGTGATAGTAAAGAGGAAGAAAACTTAGGCCGTGTTTTGAAAGAAAAGTAACTTGTGGAATTCCTTATCACTCCTAAATTTAGTGATTTAATAATTTTGTATACAGTTTTCACATTTGAAATAATTGTACCTTTTGGAGGGGAATCTGCATTCACATATTTCATTAAATTGAAAGATAGCTTCAGTACTTTTCCTGGAGAATTAATGGTTTTTTTTCCCCAAGCACCTTTGTTTTTGGTGTATGCCATGTATGTACAAGGGCCTTGTGCTTTTGAAGATACAGAAAATACTTTAGATTTGACAGAACTCTATTTTGAAATTAGAGAGATACAACTTATATCATTTAATAAATACATATTGTCTTAAATAAGCATCATGTGTTTAATATATATTTGAACACTTGTGCCTCCATGGCATATACATATGATGTTTAATGACATCTACCCTGATTTTATATTGATTCAGTATATTTTGAATTTTCTTTTCTTTCTTTTTTTTTTTTTTTTCCTTTGAGATGGAGTCTTGCTCTGTTGCCTAGGCTGGAGTGCAGTAGCACGACCTCAGCTCACTGCAACCTCCACCTCCCAGGTTCAAGCAATCCTCCCACCTCAGCCTCCCAAGAAGCTGGGGTTACAGGCCTGTGCCACTATGCTCGGCTAATTTTTGTATTTTTAGTAGAGATGGGGTTTCCCCATGTTGGTCAGGCTGGTCTCAAACTCCTGACTTCAAGTGATGCACCCACCTCGGCCTCCCAAAGTGTTGGGATTATAGGTGTGAGCCACCATGCCTGGCCGAATTTTCTAATTAAAAGAAAAAAAATGCTACTAGTTGAATTCACCCAGAATGTTTAAGACAAATTTAATATCGTTTCTATGCCATATTTTCCTGGAGAGCTATATAAATTTACACTTGATTCTGCCTTAAATATCTGGCATTTGCCATTTAATTAAAGCTGATGGTGAGGCCTTTTGTAAAATGAATCCTTTTGTGAAGACTCCCTTACTTTCTCCCATCTCTGCATTGCGACACTTTCGACATAAAATCTAGTTGTATTTCTAAGTGTGAAAGTATATTTTCTTCTCAGTTGTAGCTATTGATGCTGTAATATCCCCTTCTTCAGGGTTAACAGCGGGAAGCATGGTTGATACAATTATCTTTCCTATTCTGCCAAGAAAGTTAACAACACTGTCTTCGAGTTCAAGATATCATCATTCTTTCTTTTATTGCCTTTGATTAGGAAAGTGTTCTAATTCTAGGGCCCTCCAAACATCAGGAAAATGAAAGTAACTCCTCAGTTGAAGGTTGTCAGAATTTCTGTTTTACAAAATGTCTGAGTTTCAGTTCATTTAATTTCTTTTTCAAATAGAGCACACCTTTTTTTGTTTTAACTTTTAGAATTTATTTTATAAGTATTTTAAACTATTTAAAAATTTTGTATTCTATTGCTCCTCCAAAATTATTCGTTGTTTTATTTCTTTGAATTTTCTTTGATGTTGCTTAGAACATGATCTCAGTATTGTAAAAATAAGACTATGTAGTCGTGTATGTCTGCAAGGAAATATGTTACAATTTAGTTAATAGCGATTATGTCTTGATGCTAGAATTATGGTAGATGTTTGTTTTATTTTTTGTACATTTCTTTTGTTCCGCAATGAAATGTATTATTTGTAAATGAAAAAAGAAAAGTAGCTTAAGCAAACAGAAAAAAGGAAAATTTTCCCTTGGTTTGTAGAAGGTGAAACTGTATTTCTCTGAACTTCTGAATATTTGTTTTTCTCCTTATTGAAGGGATGTGACAGATGATGAATCCTTTGTTGATGAACTGAGAATAACATTACGGTTTTTTGCATCTGTCTTAATAAGAAGGATTCACAAGGTATATATTTTTAATGAGAAATTTGGGAATTTCGGGCTTTATTATTTAATGAAAGAGATTTAAAACAATTTTTTGTGAGTACATGGCAAGTGTACATATTTGTGGGGTACATGAGATACTTTGATACAGGCATGTAGTAAGTAATAATCACATCATGGAAAATGGGGTATCTATCCCTCAAGCATTTATCATTTGTGTTGCAAACAATCCAATTATACTCTTTTAGTTACTTTTAAATGTACAGTTAAATTTTTGACTATACGCACCCTGTTCTATCAAATATTAGGTCTTACTCTTTCTAAGTGTATCTTTTAGGAGATTATTTTAAACATTTTTTTTTTTTTTTGACAGAGTTTTGCTCTGTCGCCCAGGCTGGAGTGCAGTGGCATGATCTTGGCTCACTGCAACCTCCGCCTCCCAGGTTCAAGTGATTCTCCTGCCTCACCCTCTCGAGTAGCTGGGAATACAGGAGCGTGCCACCATGCCCGGCTAATTTTTTGTATTTTTAGTAGAGACAGGGTTTCACCGTGTTAGCCAGGATGGTCTCAATCTCCTGACATTGTGATCCACCCACCTCGGCCTCCCAAAGTGCTAGGATTACAGGTGTGAGCCACCATGCCCGGCCTTAAACCTTATTTTTACTTTCTCCTATACCATGTGTATTTGTTTTGTCTTCGTTTTTTTAGGTTAAAAAATTAGTGAATAATTTTTGATCCATTGATCAGTTTTGCTTTCTTTCATTTTAATGCTTGAAAGTTATCTTGGTTTGTAGAAATTAGAAATGAAAAGACAGCTATAGAAAAAATTCATGTTCTGGCCATCAGAGAAATGCAAATCAAAACCACAATGAGGTACCATCTCACACCAGTTAGAATGGCAATCATTAAAAAGTTAGGCAACAACAGGTGCTGGAGAGGATGTGGAGAAATAGAAACACTTTTACGCTGTTGGTGGGACTGTAAACTAGTTCAACCATTGTGCAAGACAGTTTGGCGATTCCCCAAGGATTTAGAACTAGAAATACCATTTGACCCAGCCATCCCGTTACTGGGCATATACCCAAAGGATTATAAATCATGCTGCTATAAAGACAAATGCACACGTATGTTTATTGCGGCACTATTCACAATAGTAAAGACTTGGAACCAACCCAAATGTCCATCAATGATAGACTGGATTAAGAAAATGTGGCACATATACACCATGGAATAGTATGCAGCCATAAAAAAGGATGAGTTCATGTCATTTGTAGGGATGTGGATGAAGCTGGAAACCATCATTCTCAGCAAACTATTGCAAGGACAGATAACCAAACACTGCATGTTCTCACTCATAGGTGGGAATTGAAGAATGAGAACATTTGGACACAGGGTGGGGAACATCACACACTGGGGCCTGTCATGGGGTTGGGGCAGGGGGAAGGAATAGCATTAGGAGATAAACCTAATGTAAATGACGAGTTAACAGGTGCAGCACACCAACATGGCACATGTATACGTATGTAACAAACCTGCACGTTGTGCACATGTACCCTAGAACTTAAAGTATAATAATAATAAAAAAGAAAAACGTCATGTTCCAGTTAGATGGATTTATTGGGTAAATGGAAATGATTATGATCTACTTTAAAAAATATTTTTCTTAGCCAGGCACGGTGGCTCACGCCTGTAATCCCAGCACTTTGGGAGGCCTAGGTGGGCGGACCACTCAAGGTCTGGAGTTCAAGACCAGCCTGGCCAACATGGTGAAACTCCATCTCTACTAAAAATACAAAAAATTAGCCAGGCATGGGGGCGGGCATCTGTAATACCAGCTACTCAGGAGGCCGAGGCAGGAGAATTGCTTCAACCTGGGAGGTGGAGGTTGTAGTGAGCTGAGATCGTGCCATTGCATTCCAGCCTGGGCAACAACAGCGAAACTCTATCTTAAAAAAACAAAAAAAAAAATATTTTTCTCAAGCTGTATTTTGTGCATATTTGGATCATTGCTATATATATTTGTAGTATATTGTCTGTAGACACACACACTTTTCTACTGCTTTGTCAGTTCAGTATTGACATATTGAACATATTGAGAATGTGTTAATATATAATATCTCTGCCACTAGTAATAACATAAAGATTAATCTTGTTAAATTACTCTATACCTATTTGAGAAATGAACAATATAGTCAACTGCTAGAGAAAAGATATGCAAAAACGTACGGTAGTTCACAAAAAAAGATACAAAATGGCCAATGAACACTTGAAAGTATGTTGTCTCACAGCAAATAAATATGTTTTTAATGAGATATTATTTTTTACTTATCAGACTGGGAAAGGTAAAAAAGAGTGTTAATATCTAGTAATGGTGATGTATGGAAAACAAGTTCAAATTCAAATTGGTATAATTCTCACATTTGAGGGCAGTTTGGTAATCTTTATTAAGACTTAAAAAAATCTATACTCCAGGCCGTGTGCCATAGCTCATGCCTGTAATCCGAGGTGGCTGAGACGGGCGGATCACTGGAGGTCGGGAGTTCGAGATCAGCCTGGCCAACATGGTGAAACCTCATCTCTACTAAAAATACAAAGAAATTAGCCTGGTGTAATCGTGCGCACCTGTAATCCCAGCTACTTGAGTTGCTGAGGCAGGAGAATTGCTTGAACCTGGGCGGTGGAGGGTGCAGTGAGCCGAGATTGCGCCACTGCACTTCAAGTGCTTGGGCAACAGAGCGAGACTCTGTCTCAAAAAAAAAAAAAAAAACCAGAAAAAAAAATGTATGTTCAAAGATTTATTGCAGTATAATTTATAAAAAGTAAAACTGAAAAGAAAAACTGATGTCTACTAAGATTGTTAGTTGAGTAAATATAATACATCCTAATTATAGAATTCTACACGGCCATGAACAATCATTTTGTAGAATAATACTTATTTTCAAGGGAAAATATTTATCTTAAATAGTCAAGTAAAGGGGATGCTTATATGCTGCTGGTGGGAATGCAAATGAGTTCAGCTACTGTGGAAAGCAGTTTGGAGATTTCTAAAAGAACTTAGAACAAAATTCAAAGGAATATAAATTGTAGACATGGAATCAACCTAGATACATACCCAGCAGTAGTGGACTGGATAAAGAAAATGTGGTACATATACTCCATGGAATACCACGCAGCCATAAAAAAGAACGAAATCATGTTCTTTGCAGCAACATGGATGTAGCTGGTCCTAAGTGAATTAACACAGGAACATAAAATCAAATATTTCATGTTCTCATTTATAAGTAGGAGCTAAACGTTGGATACACATGGACATAAGCAATAGACGTGGTGACCTACTTGAGGGTGGAGAGTGGGAGGAGGATGAGGATCAAAAAAACTACTTGTGGGTACTGTGCTCATTACTTGGGTGACAAAATAATTTGTACACCAAACCCCCATGACATGCAATTTACTCATGTAATGAGCCTGCACATGTATTTCCTGAACCTAACATAAAAGTTGGAAAGAAAAAGGAAAAAAAAAAAAAAACAAAAGAAAAAAGAAACAGTCAAGTGAACAGGCTGGAAACTAATATATGTGGTATTTTTCCACTCTGAAAACAAAGTTCATATATTAAAGCTTGTTAATACATATATTAAGGACATACACCTCCTTCTCACTGTTAACTCTTAGTGTGGTGGTGGGCTGATGCTGATTTTTTTTTCCATGCATTTCTTTATATTTGTCTTTTTCTTTTTTTTTTTTATTATACTTTAGGTTTTAGGGTACATGTGCACAATGTGCAGGTTTGTTACATATGTATCCATGTGCCACGTTGATTTCCTGCACCCATTAACTCGTCATTTAGGATTAGGTATATCTCCTAATGCTGTCCCTCCCCCCTCCCCCAACCCCACAACAGTCCCCGGAGTGTGATGTTCCCCTTCCTGTGTCCATGAGTTCTCATTGTTCAATTCCCACCTATGAGTGAGAACATGCGGTGTTTGGATTTTTTGTCCTTGCGATAGTTTACTGAGAATGATGTTTTCCAGTTTCATCCATGTCCCTACAAAGGATATGAACTCATCATTTTTTATGGCTGCATAGTATTCCATGGTGTATATGTGCCACATTTTCTTAATCCAGTCTATTGTTGTTGGACATTTGGGTTGGTTCCAACTCTTTGCTATTGTGAATAGTGCCGCAATAAACATACGTGTGCATGTGTCTTTATAGCAGCATGATTTATAGTCCTTTGGGTATATACCCAGTAATGGGATGGCTGGGTCAAATGGTATTTCTAGTTCTAGATCCCTGAGGAATCGCCACACTGACTTCCACAATGGTTGAACTAGTTTACAGTCCCACCAACAGTGTAAAAGTGTTCCTATTTCTCCACATCCTCTCCAGCACCTGTTGCTTCCTGATTTTTTAATGATGGCCATTCTAACTGGTGTGAGATGGTATCTCACTGTGGTTTTGATTTGCATTTCTCTGATGGCCAGTGATGATGAGCATTTCTTCATGTGTTTTTTGGCTGCATAAATGTCTTCTTTTAGAAGTGTCTGTTCATGTCCTTTGCCCACTTTTTGATGGGGTTGTTTGTTTTTTTCTTGTAAATATGTTTGAGTTCATTGTAGATTCTGGATATTAGCCCTTTGTCAGATGAGTAGGTTGCAAAAATTTTCTCCCATTCTGTAGGTTGCCTGTTCACTCTGATGGTAGTTTCTTTTGCTGTGCAGAAGCTCTTTAGTTTAATTAGATCCCATTTGTCAATTTTGGCTTTTGTTGTCTTTTTCTATTGCATGTAGCTTTTATCACTTTTGAAAATCGTTGATAAACAGTCATCACATTGTTTAACACACAGTCTAGGGTAATTGACTCATAATATTTAAGTGGAATGAAAGAGTAAGAAATATCAATTGGTTGATGACAAACCATTTAAATTATACTTTGGAATAAGTAAAAATTGATTTATCAAAATTAATTTTGATTGCCATATTACAATTAGCTAATAAATGTTAGTTAATTGAACAATTCTTCTATGTTAACCTTTTCTTTTTTGAGACAGGGTTTCACTTTATCACCCAGACTGGAGTGCAGTGGTGTGATCTCAGCTCACTGCAACCTCTGCCTTCCAGGCACAAGCGATTCTCCTACCTCAGCCTCCCGAGTAGCTGGGATTACAGGCTTACAGGCGTGTGCCACTACCGCCTCACTAATTTTTTTTGTATTTTTAGTAGAGACAGGGTTTCACCATGTTGGCCAGGCTGGTCTCGAACTCCTGACCTCAAATGATTCACCTGCTTCAGCTTCCCAAAGTGCTGGGATTACAGATGTGAGCCACCGTGTCCAGCATTTTTTTTTTTTTAATGGAGTCTACCTGTGTCACCCAGGCTGGAGTGCAGTGGCGCCATCTCGGCTCACTGCAATCTCCACCTCCCAGATTCAAGCGATTCTCCTGCCTCAGCCTCTGGAGTAGCTAGGATTACAGGTGCCCGCCACCATGCCTGGCTAATTTTTGTATTTTTAGTAGAGACAGAGTTTCACTATGTTGGCCAGCCTGGTCTCGAACTGCTGACTTCAAGTGATTCACCTGCCCCGGTCTCCCAAAGTGCTGGGATTACAGGTGTGAGCCACTGTGCCAGGCCTATGTTAGGCTTTGGACTAGCTTAGTGGATTCTAAATTAATAGCACCTCATACTTGGAGTGTTTTATAGATATATATGTATGTATTTTGTTAATAGTTTTGTTGAGATACAATTTACATACCATGTAATTCACCCATTTGAAGTATATGATTCGATGGTTTTTAGCATATTCAATTGTACAACCATCCCCATAGTCAATTTTAGAACATTTTCATCACCCAGAAAGAGACCTTGTACCCCCTAGCCATAAGCATCACCTCTTCTATCCTTTCATCCATAGCCAACCACAAATCTACTTTGTATATCTATGGATTTGGATGTCTATTCTGAACATTTCATATACATAGAATCATACAATATGTGGCCTTTTGTGACTGGTTTCTTTTACTCGGCATAATGTTCTCAAGGTTTATCCATGTTACGTTGTAGCATGTATCAATATTTCATTCTCTTTATGGCTAATATTCCACTGTGTGAATGTACTACATTTTGTTTATCCATTCGTCAGTTGATGGATATTTGTATTATTTCTACCTTTTGTCTGTTATGTACCTGTTAGCATTTGTATGCAAGTTTTTTTTTTGTCGGATATATATTTTCACTTATCTTGGGTATATACATAGGAGTACAATTGCTGGATCAAATGGTAACTCTATGTCTAACACTTTGAGTAACTGCCAGACTATTTTCCAAAGTGGCTCCACCATTTACATTCCCATCAGCAGTATATGAGGATCTCAATTTCTCCACATCCTTGCCAGAACTATTTATAATCTCACTCTTTTATTCTAACCATCTTAGTATATGTGACATGATATTCCATGGTGGCTTTGAATTGCATATCCCTGATGCCAATAATGTTGAGAACTTTGATGCTTATTTGCCATTTGTCTGCCTTCTTTGAAGAAATGTCCATTCAAATTCCTTACCTGCATTTTAACTGGGTTTTTTTTTATTACTGAGTTGTAAAAGTTATTTATATGGATACATGTCCTTTATCAGATAAATGATTCGCAAAATATTTTCTTTGATTTTCTGAATTACACTATGGCTCCTATTTTATCTGTATCACTATCCTGGAAGATAAATGGGTCATTATTATATTCGTTTTATAGAAAGGTATTAACTTTGTCAAAGTGTTAGCAAATGTTAATGGGCAAAAGATTAGGCCTTGGTCATCTTATTCCTTCTACAATGTTCTGTTCATGATTCTGTTGCCTGCATAATGTAAACTGGAAGTTTGGGAATAATGAAAACAAAGAATCATTTAGGGTCTACAATTTTTTAAAAATCAAAGTTTAGTGACAAACCCATTATTTTACCATTTTAATTCTGACCTGAATTCCCTAAAGTGGAACTTACAAATAAAAATCTTACTGAGTATTCTCAGAAGACAAGATTTTACAAAATGTTTGAAAACTATAACATCTTGTTTATTTGATAAATATGAGAGTAATTTGTAAGCGAGTACCAAGTGGCCAAGGGCAAATGAAGAGTGATGTTATTTTCAATGAGGTATAATACTAGCAAAAATATCCCCTCTTACTGAACGTGTTTGATCTGGATTTTATCAGCAAATCGTTAAAATTTGGGGGTTTATGATCCATCATACTTACTAGATTTATCACCCTGGGATTTTGTTCCTTAATGCGGAATTTAAAAAGAATTGAAAAATTAACACTGTTGTGATGGAATTTTCTCATGCCTTTGATAAAGGAATATATAATGTATTAAGTTTTATGGTGGTGATATCTAATAAATATGTTTTTTGTTGATTTATTTATAATTTATTTTTAGTTTTTTTTTTTTCCTGTTTTCTGTGCGTGCATATAAGCCCTCAGCCCTCCCTCACTAACCTACCATGATCACCGCAGCTTCTAGCCTTTAGGTTGAAAAATCTTGGTGGGGAATGATGAAACTTAATTTTATTCTAAAATAGGGTGTTTCCATATATCTTGAAACCAGGATTCATGCTGGGCATGGTGGCTAATGCCTTTAATCCCAGCACTTTGGGAGGCTGTTGGGAGGCTGAGGTGGGTGGATTACTTGAGTCCAGGTGTTGGAGACCAGCCTGGGCAACATGGCGAAACCCCGTCTCTACTAAAGCTACAAAAAATTAGCTGGGCGTGGTGGCATGCGCCTGTATTCCCAGCTACCTGGGAGGCTGAGGTGGGAGAATCACTTGAGCCCGGGAGACTGAGACTGCAGTGAGATGGTGCCACTGCTCTCCAGCCTGGGCAGCTGCCGTGAGACCCTGTCTCAAAAAACAACAAAAACCCAAAAAACAAACCAGAATTTATCTCATAAGCTGAATGAAGAAGTTCATTTTCAACTAATTTCTTACTAATCACAAATTTACAGCATCAAAGGGATAATAAGTTACTGGAGTTTTCCTTGAATGCATTTAATACAAAGAACACGTAAAGAAGCTAGGAATAAAGATACTATTTTGTGGGAAAGATTTAGTATTTAAGGTATACATATTAAGATTAATTTTCAGTACTGTGGGTAAAAAAATTACCTAATGTTACAGTTAGTATGATGCAGGAATATAAAGTGTTATTTTTGAAAGATTCTGAATAATTCTAATTTTTAAGATGTATTCCAATATCATAATTGTAGTGTATCTGCCGTTGTAACTTAGTGATAATTATTTTAAAAGTTCTAATGTTGAATTTTTCTAGGTGGATATTCCATCTATTATAACCAAGAAACTATTAAAAGCAGCAATGAAGCATATAGAAGTGATAGTTAAAGCCAGACAGAAAGGTAATACAGTTTTCTACTACAGTTTGAGTAATTTTGTTTTTATACACCAGTTTTCACCCGAAATATCTAAATATGAGTACTGATTAATTAACTTATATATTCACAGTTGATGCGAGAGTATTCTCTTAAACTGAACTCTCTTTCAGTAGTTCGTTAATAATGTGTGAAAACTTGAGAACCTTTAAAAATTAAAAGTTAACTTTACTGCTGACACTCTTAATCAGTTTTGAATGATAATCTATTTCTCTGAAGTATCTTTCATTTCTCTTCACCCTTTCTCCTTAATGGTTTCAATGGTTTTGACCTATTCTAGCCCATCCTTTATATTGCTACAAGGTTACTTTTATGATATGACAAGTCTCATGTTGTCTTTCTACTAAAAAAAAAAAATTTAGTGACTGTCATAGCATTAAACTGTATATTTAAATGCTTTTCTATCTAGTCAGATATTAGATCTAGCCTTGTCTTTCACTATATTATGCTTTGGCCAGGATGACCTGCTTGCTGCTTCTCATGTATGTTCTGTCCTTTTTACTGTCATGATTTGCACATAGCATATGTTCATTAAATGTTTTCCCTTCTTTCCTTTCCTCCTTTCCTTCTTAACCACATCCTGCAGGATCTTTTCTGAGTGAATGAGTGGAATCCTCATTTGAGACTTTTCATGCTCTAAGATCAAGCTCTAAAATGTTTCTTTTTAACAAAACTACTTCTATGCACTGTACTTAGTTCATGGAACTGAGATTTTCCTTGTATTTGCATTTGGTATTCTTTTTTGTCAGTGGTTTCTGAAGTATGTTCTGCAGAATACCTCTCTACATACATGATCATATGACCAGAAGAGGTTTCACGGTCATATTTTTTGTTTATTGCATTCCCCTTGTAGAAATTCCCATAGGTAGGAGTACACCAAAAGCTTTGGGTAGTCCTACAGCAGTGAAATAGCTTTAACTTTAACCTAGCATGTCCCAAATTCATTTGAGCATGGAACCATTTTTTCCCCCCAAATAGTATCAATTATTTTAATCAAAAAACATTTTGGGAAATTATGCTGTAGGAAGATTTGAAGTTAAATGAAATTATTAGTTTATTTGCCCTTTGATATGAATAGTTCCTCAGATATGAGAATTATTTTAAATTATATATTTAAAAATTATTCTGTGTTCATCTTATAACAAGTAAAAATAATTTTACTTTCAACATAGTTTGAAAAAAAGATGGGGTTGGGCATGGTGGCTCATGACTGTAATCCCAGCACTTTGGGAGGCTGAGGTGGGCAGCTCACTTGAGGTCAGGAGTTCGAGACCAGCCTGGCCAACATGGTGAAACGCATGTCTACTAAAAATACAAAAATTAGCCAGGTGTGGTGCTGCTACTCAGGAGGCTGAGGCTGGAGAATGACTTGAACCCAGGAGGCGGAGGTTGTGGTGGGCAGAAATCGTGCCACTGCACTCCAGCCTGGGTGGTAGAGCAAGACTCCATCTCAAAAAAAAAAAAAAAAAAAAGATGAATGTGAAAGAGTTTGAGTACTCAGAACTTTCTTTTTCTTTTTAAATTAAAAAAATTTTTTTTTTCTTTCAGAGATGAGATCTCACTATGTTGCTCAGGCTGTTCTCAACAATTTGGGCACAAGCAATCCGCCTGCCTCGGCCTCCCAAAGTGCTGAAATTACAGGTGTGAGCCACTGTGCCTGGCCAAGTACACATAACTTAATTGTTGTGTTGTAAAGGCTACTTTACTGTCAGAAGAACGTATAGGAAAAGTATTTTTCTTTAAATCAGTAGATTTTATGTTTTAGAGCAATTTTACATTTACAGAAGAATTATTGAGCAGAAAGTACAGTGAGTTCTCATATACTCTCACCTTTTCCTAGTATTAACATCTTATGTTACTTGATACATTTGTTACAATCAGTGTACCAATATTGATACATCATTATTAACTAAAGTCTGTAGTTTAGATTTTTGGTGTGTTTTTTTTTTTTTTTTTTGAGATGGAGTTTTGCTCTAGTTGCCCAGTCTGGAGACCAATGGCACAATCTCAGCTCACTGCAACCTCCACTTCCCGGGTTCAAGTGAGTCTCCTGCCTCAGCCTCCCAAGTAGCTGGGATTACAGGCATGCACCACCACACTTGGCTATTTTGTATTTTTAGTAGAGACGAGGTTTCACCATGTTGACCAGGCTGGTCTCGAATTCCTGACCTCAGCTGATCCACCCGCCTTGACCTCCCAAAATGCTGAGATTACAGGCATGAGCCACCACGCCTGGCCTCATTAGGTTTTACGCTTTACATTGTGCATTCTATGGATTTTGACAAATGTGTAATCATGTATTCATCATTACAGTAGCATACTGAATAGTTTCACTGCCCTAAAAATCCCCTGTGCTTTTTCTGTTCATCCTTCTTTCCTCTGAGAATCCCTGGCAACCACTGATCTTTTTACTGTCTTTACAATTTTGACGTTTCCAGAATGTTATATAGTCGGTATCATACAGTATGTTTCAGATGGATTTCTTTCACTTAGCAATATACATTTAACCTCTGTCTTTTCATGGCTTGATAACCCATTTCTTTTTACTACTCAATTACATTCCATTGTACGGATATACCGCATTTTGTTTATCCATTCACCAATTGAGGGACATCTTGGTCCAATTTTTGGCAATTATAAATAATGCTGTTATAAGGATTTGTAGGTTTTTGTGTGGGGGAAGTATTTTTAATACAGTTTTAATTTTGTTCTAAAGACAAAGACAAGAAGCCTCTCAGACTATGAGTAAATGGAATCATCTTTTAACTTTTAGTAGAATTGATGAGTTTAGTAAAATCCCCAAATTACTTTGTCTCTATGAGAGTGACGTTATATATATATCACATTGGTAATCCCAGCACTTCGGAAGGCTGAAGCTGGAGGATCACTTGAGCCCAGGAGTTTGAGACAAGCCTGGGCAACATGGTGAGACTCTGTCTCTACAAAAAAATAAAAAAATTAGCCAAGTGTGGTGGCATGTGCCTGTAAGTCCTAGCTACTTGGGAGGCTGAAAAACAGGAGGATTTCTAGAGCCCAGGAGTTTGAGACTGCAGTGAGCTATGATCACCCAATTGCACTCCAGCCTGGGCAACAGAGCAAGACCCTGTCTGAAAAAAAGAAGAAAGAAAAAAGGAGAGTGATACATATATAAACTAATTTGACTAAAATTTATCATTGAATTTTTGTGAGAGGGGTTGCTAATTTGCTACTATTCATGTAAAAAATCATCCTCAATTATAAAGTCACCCTAAAATGCTAGATTGCATTCATTAATAACATTGTAATCATCATAATTAATGAAGTCCATATAGAAGTAAAGACTCAGAATTAGGAGGGCTCTTATTTTATCCCAAGATCCCAGTGTTCTAAATATTATGATAGTAAATTAGATAGACTTATAAAAAAAGGTTTTCAAGTTTTTGATTTTTCATTTCTTTTATTGTATAAATTTGTTTTCTAAATTCTTTGGCTCTACATGTGAGCATAATGCAGGAAGTAAAGTTTCATTTCTTCATCCGTAGTTGTCCTTACTGTCTTGGCATTCTCTGCTTAATCTTCTTCTTGAGAATAGGCATTATATAGAAGTTGTCTATGTAAGTACTTCCATGGCTCTTAGAATTGTTGAATATATATATGTGTGTGTATATATATACACATATATGTGTATATGAAATATATGAATATATGTATAGTCAACATTTATATACATATGTATAGCTATATATATATATATATATATATATATATATATATATAAACTTAAATTGGATAATGATTGTGTGGGACCTTACTCCAGACTTTCAACCTGAAGATATCTCTTTATCATGGATTTTGTGGACCTTTCCTTTTGTGGTCTGAAAACTGCCAACTGATTAGGCATTAAATATACTGGTGATCAGTGGAGATTAATCCATGCTCTGTATTCCAGCACTCTGTTTTGCTTATATTCCCAGTTAAGGTGTTTTCCTCCACTTTAAAATATTTTGCTTGATTCCTTTAATTTCTTATCACCTAGGATTATAAAAATCCCTTATGTCTGACAGGTGCTGAATAGATTCCAATCTGGTGATTTAATTTATATATTATTTGTGAATGCTTAATCACACCAAATATTGTAATTACTTATCTATATTACATTATCACTTTTCAGTGTTAATAACTGTTTACTGATACACTGATGCAGATTCTTTTTTTTTTGAGACGGAGCCTTGCTCTGTTGCCCAGGCTGGAGTGCAGTGGCGCGATTTCGGCTCACTGCAAGCTCCGCCTCCCGGGTTCACACCATTCTCCTGCCTCAGCCTCTCGAGTAGCTGGGACTACAGGTGCCTGCCATCATGCTCGGCTAATTTTTTTTGTATTTCTAGTAGAGACGGGGTTTCACCGTGTTAGCCAGGATGGTCTCGATCTCCTGACCTCATGGTCCGCCCGCCTCAGCCTCCTAAAGTGCTGGGATTACAGGCGTGAGCCACGGGCACCTGGCCTGATACAGATTCTAAGGCTCAAAGAGATTGTTTCGTTTGTTCAAAATCTTATCAATAAAGAAGCAGAGCTGGGACTTAGCACAGCTTACTGTGCTAAGATACTGTGCAGAGATTTCTGACTTTTATGCTCATGATACAAATTTCTAAAAGACCCATGCCCCAAATTCTAATGAAAAAAAGCTTGGCAAATAATTTAAAATGCGTTTTTTATAAAAACTATGTCCTTTGCTAATCTCGCTTTAGACCCACAAATGCAGATAGCCTTGATTTACCTTAGTACTGTTGCCAAACTGAACTCGGGTCAGCTTGCCCAGTGTGCAGAAAAAAAGCAAGCAGTGACACTGGGATTTTCAGCAAGGGAACATGAGGCATTTATTGCTAACAAGGAGAACAGGCAGCTAATGCTTACGACCTGAATTCCCCAGTGGCATACAAGCAAGGGTTTTTAGACTTGGGGTAAATTTCAAGAAAGCAAAAGTTACATGTAAAATTGTAAGTCAGTACATGAAAGGTTATACATGGGTTGACTCAGAAAGCGGGGATATCTTGAAGTGAGGGCTTACAAGTGACAGGAGGATTCAGAGAGTCTTTGGTTTGCATTGGTTAAGAAAGCAAGGCGTTGTCTAAAAACCTGGGGTTAGCAGAAAGGAATGTTAAGGCTTGGCCTGTGGGTGTAACTCTCTCCAGGCCCCTCAGGAAGAAATTTAGAACAAAGAACGGTGGTTAGAGTTCAGTCCTTAATTCCTCTTTGTCTGAGGTCTACATGGCAGTGGTTGGCATTTTCTATCTAGTGGGGGTCCAGGTTTCTGAAAAATAATTCGAGGACATATGTTATAATTTTACCTTTAGTTTCTGTAGGGAACCAAACATCTTGTGACTCTGGCTTACTTGGGTGGCCATTGTTTATGTTATTATTTTCTTGTTTAGCAGGTTATTCACTCACTTTCCTAATTGCTGGTTGTAGGGCTAGCTTAGGTGCCTGCAATATCCCTTGGGACTCAAGTTTTTTCTTTATTTTCATGCTGCAGGTCCTGGCAGGCCCCTAAGAGGGATTGCTGCTCCATCTCAGTACTCACACTGTTGCAATGCATATAATGCCTTTTTCTGTGTATGAATATGCTTGTATTCTATTTCAATAAAAACAGAAGGAAATAGTTCTAAAATGAATGCTGTTGAATTAGAGTTAAGATTCCCAACACAGACTCCATGATTTGAAAACTCTGCACAGAGTGCAGAAAGGGAAAAGCATCACTTGTCTTTCCACTTAGTCTTTTGAGGTCTATAAAAAGGAGACAATACTATTAATTTTACATTTGAAAATACTAGTTATTGCCAGGTCTAAAAAAAAAAAACTTTGCTAACATAACTTTTGTCATCAGTATTTATTAAGAAATCTATGCTTTCATGGGTTTCTATTTTAAATAGTTTTATATTTCCTATGTCCTCTGCACGGGGCAGAAGATCCAGAACTTAACCAATGAAGCCAGATTCTATTGTGAACACAAGTTCTCTGAAAAGGAATTTGAGAGTAAGGAGACTTTGTTTCAGGGAACAGTTTGCAAACCAGGAAAACATAGCCTTCAGTGTGAAACAAAGCTGCATTCCAGAGAACAAAGAGAGAGTTCTGGTTTTATAGCAAAAGTTCCTTCCCAGGTTCTCAATCAGGCCTGTTTATGCAGATGAAGGATTAAAATCTGATTGGTCAGTGCAGCTGAGTTCTGATTGGTTGATACAGCTGAATCCTGATTGGCTGGGACAGGTGAGCTTACATTGGTTGGTTCAAGTGAGCCCTGATTGGTTGGTTTCCAGGCCCCAAACCAGAAATCTGACAGATGTTTCTTTGAAATGGCTTCTAGCTGGACGGAATTTCCAGCCACAGTTCATCTTGGCTCCCAACAGCAGGAACTGGTTTTGCTTGATTGTAGAAAGGGAGGTTGTATGGAAAAGTTTCATAGCATCTTTCTGAGAACACAGAGTATATAACTGCTTCCTCACCAGCTATGGTAGCCTGGATCTATTTTAAATTTCAGTTTCTCAGTTAGCTAGGGGGAGTCCATTTTGTCTGAGGGCTGAGGACATATTTTGATAGTGAAAGTGCTTTAAAAGATTACTTGGATGTGAAAGCAGATGCAATTAAAGAATTTTGAGGCCAGGCATGGTGGCTTATGCCTGTAATCCCAGCACTTTGGGAGGCCGAGGTGGGTGGATCACATGAAGTCGGGAGTTCCAGACCAGCCTGGCCAACATGGTGAAACCCCGTCTCTACAAAAAATGTAAAAATTAGCTAAATGTGGTGGCGGGTGCCTGTAATCCTAGCTACTCGGGAGGCTGAGGCAGAATTGCTTGAACCTGGGAGGTGGAGGTTGCAGTGAACCGAGATCATGCCATTGCACTCCAGCCTGGGGGATTACAGCAAAACTCTGCCTCAAAAAAAAATAAAGAATTTTGAGGCCTATAATCCCAGCAGTTTGGGAGGCCGAAGTGAGCAGATTGCTTCAGTTCAGAAGTTTGAGACCAGCCTGGGCAACATGAAAAAACCCCATCTCCACAAAAAATACAAAAATTAGCCGGGCACAGGAGTACCCGCCTGTGGGCCCAGCTACTCTGGAGGCTCAAGTGGGAGGATCACTTGAGCCAAGGAGGTCAGGGCTACAGTGAGCCAAGATCACACCAGTGCATACCTCCAGCCTGGGTGACAAAGCGAGACCTTGTCTCAAAATAATAATGATAATAATAATAATTTTGAGTAGGATAGTTTTTGCTTTTGGAGAGGAGAAAGAAGATAAAGGATTTGGCAACAAAAGCCTTACGTGTGCTAGAAGTTGTAAAAGTTATTTTCTCTAATTTTTTCCACTTAATCATTTGCTATTATTTTATATAACTTGTAGAGATGTAAGTTTAAATTCTTGTTTGCAAAGGGTCCATTTATCAATTTATTGCAAAATAAGCAGGCTTCTAATAAAGAATGCACATTGAAAAGAGGCTAGGAAAGGAATGACTTGGTTACATATTTTTTTGGGAAACATCTCCATTCACTGCAGCCTTGCAACCTCTGCCTCCTGGGTTGAAGCAATTCTCCTGCCTCAGCCTCTTGAGTAGCTGGGACTACAGTCGTGTGCCCCCATGCCTGGCTAATTTTATATTTTTTGTAGAGACGGGATTGCGCCATGTTGGCCAGGCTGGTCTCGAACTCCTGGCCTCAAGCGATTTGCCTGCCTCGGCCTCCCAAAGTGCTGGGATTACAGGCATGAGCCACCACGCCCAGCCCATACTCTTCTATTTGTTAGTGGAAATGACCGAAATTATTTAATGTCACTTAACTTGTTTCAATATTTATCTTTAATCTCTATAGTAAAAAATACAGAGTTTTTACAGCAAGCTGCTTTAGAAGAATATGGTCCAGAGCTTCATGTTGCTTTGAGAAGTCGAAGAGATGAATTACACTATTTAAGGAAACTTACTGAACTGCTTTTTCCTTATATTTTGCCTCCTAAAGCAACAGACTGCAGGTATAAAAAGACTAGACAATATAATAGTATTTGCATAACATGCCATATGTATATTGCGATTTTTGGTTATGATAGGTGTACACTAAAATTTGAGGTTAGCCTGTGAATAGCTTTTCATTTGAAAAAATTTATTAAATTATTAATATATAATTTATTAATTATAGTCTTAAAATGCCCATTTAAGTGCTATTTGTGGTGTGTTGTGTAGCTTAGAATTTTTCTTTAAAACTGATCTTGGACATAAAATACAAATATGAATAAAATTAATTTTTTTATACCATTATATTTTATTTCATTGGTGTTCCCTTTAAAGACATGCATATTATAACTATAATAGGCAGAAACATTTGAACAAACTATATAGATGAGTTTATGTTTCAAGGTATCCAGCTGGGAAAAAGAATTGGAGGTCATCTAGTCTGTTCTCCCTTTTTCTGGCTGGAGCATGTTTAGATTATTCCATAAGTTACCTTGTTACTCTTACCCTAATAACCCTTAGAGAAGTAACCATGGCTTATTTTTAGTGATATTTAAAGTGATGTACTTTAAATACTACTTTTTGTTTAAAATTTTTATGTGGTTCTTAAAAATATTTTAATATTTTGAATTACATGATTTTTGTACTAGACTAGTTTATAATAGTAAATATGATTATAAGGTAACTATATTAAACATTAATTTAAATATATATTAAACATTTAAGTATTCTTAGATAGAAGGTATTTTCTTTTTTTTTTTTTTTTTTAATTTTTTTTGAGACGGAGTCTTGCTCTGTCGCCCAGGCTGGAGTTCAGTGGCGTGATCTCGGCTCACTGCAACCTCTGCCTCCCGGATTCAAGTGATTCTCCTGCATCAGCCTCCCCATTAGCTGGGATTACAGGCGTGCACCATCATGACCAGCTAATTTTTGTATTTTTAGTAGAGATGGGGTTTCATCACGTTGGCCAGGCTGGTCTCGAACTCCTGACCTCGTGATCCCCCTGCCTCGGCCACCCAAAGTTCTGGGATTACAGGCGTGAGCCACCCTGCCCGGCCGATAGAGAGTATTTCCTAATGTCCCCCAAGTTCCTCCTGTTAAGGGAATACTTTTTTTTTCTCTTAAATAATATTCTATTTTAGCCAAGTAAGAACTCTAACTCTTTGCTATTCAACATGTGGTCTGCAAACCAGTAGCATGAACATTGGTTGAGAGTTTGTTAGAAATGCAGAATTTTAGGGCCTAACCAAGACCTACTGAATTATAGTCTCCATTTTAACAAGATCCTTAGGTAATTCATATGCACTTGAAAGTTAAGACTAATATAAATCACTAAATATAAACAATTATTATTATTTCTTTTTCCAGATCTCTGACCTTACTTATAAGAGAGATTCTGTCTGGCTCTGTGTTCCTTCCTTCGTTGGATTTCCTAGCTGATCCAGTAAGACTTAAAATTTTTTTTTTAAATTGTTACAACTTACACTTAATATAAAATTTAGTATCTTAAACATTTTTATGTATATAGTCAGTGATATTGAAAACATTCATATTGTTGTGCAACCATCCCCATTCCCCATCTCCAGAACTCTTCATCTTATAAAACTGAAACTCTACATCTGTTAACAATAACTCCTCATTCCTTCCTCCCTCCAGCCCTCCTGGCAACCACCATTCTGCTTTCTGTCTCCATAAATTTGACTACTCTG
Source organism: Symphalangus syndactylus (assembly GCF_028878055.3). Lineage (NCBI taxonomy): Eukaryota > Metazoa > Chordata > Mammalia > Primates > Hylobatidae > Symphalangus > Symphalangus syndactylus. Next base: position 63,395,617 of record NC_072424.2, on the reverse strand, counting down.
GGTACCACATATAAGTGGAATCATAAGTATTAGTCTTTTTGTGACTGGCTTATTTCACTTAGCATAGTGTCTTTAAGGTTCTTCCATGTTGTAGCATGTGTCAGAATTTCCTTCCTTTTCAAGGCTGAGTAATATTTCATTGTATGTGTATAACATGTTTTGCTTATCTGTTCATCCATTGATAGACACTTCGGATGCTTCTACCTTTGATCCAGTAAGATTTTGAAGAAACAAGAATGATTTAGAAATATTTTAAATGCCAAAATCAGAATAGCTTTTATTTGCCCATTTTCACAAAGGTTAAGAACCTCTTTTGTAGATGTAAAAAAACTCCTGCTGTAATACATATGTGCAGATTTTTTGCCACTGCTCCATTTATTTTTTCATTTTTCTAGAAACTTGCATAATATGATACAAGTTACAAGAATTCTGGGGAGAATACAGTAGTGGAATTATTTTGACTTATGTTTATTATTTTCCACTAGGATACTGTGAATCATTTGCTTATCATCTTCATAGATGACAGTCCAGTGAGTATTGAATATATTAGAAAACACTTCAGATTGCATTGAATTTTAATTTTGTATGTCAAATAAAGTGGGAATTTTACTGAGTTAATAATTCTCTTTCTTTCAAAGCCTGAAAAAGCAACTGAACCGGCTTCTCCTTTGGTGCCATTCTTGCAGAAATTTGCAGAACCTAGAAATAAAAAGCCATCTGTAAGAATTTTCAGCAATAACACCTTTTTGATATAAACAATTTTAGAACTCATTTATATAGCTTAAACTTAATCTTTCTCTTATATCAAGGTGCTGAAGTTAGAATTGAAGCAAATCAGAGAGCAACAAGATCTTTTATTTCGTTTTATGAACTTTCTGAAACAAGAAGGAGCGGTGCACGTGTTGCAGTTTTGTTTGACTGTGGGTGAGGCTTACCTGTGTATTTTACGGAAGTAATTTTTAAACCTTTTAATGTATTTGAATATTTTAAATCAGATCTGATGTTGTGGTACCCATCTATCATTGTACTAAATTTCATATACTCGATTTTGTTTTTTTGTTTGTTTGTTTGAGACGGAGTTTCACTCTCATTGCCCAGGCTGGAGTGCAATGGTGTGATCTCAGCTCACCGCAACCTCCGCCTCCCGGATCCAAGCGATTCTCCTGTCTCAGTCTCCCGAGTAGCTGGGATTACAGGCATGCACCACCACCCCAGCTACTTTTGTATTTTTAGTAGAGACGGGGTTTCTCCATGTTGGTCAGGCTGGTCTTGAATTGCCGACCTCAGGCGATCCACCCGCCTCGGCCTCCCAAAGTGCTGGGGTTACAGGCATGAGCCACCGCGCCTGGCCATATTCTCGATTTTCTAAGAGCATCTATGAGTTTCTCTCAAGTGCCCACTCCTTTCCAGATTGGGAAATAATCTGTCACTAACTTCATTCAAATCCTGGTAGCAGAAAAAAAAAAACTACTAAAAGTACAGTATAATGAAAATATATTAAAGACCCAAAGTGTAGCCCATGTCAATATCACTTTTCACAGTTTTTCTAAAGGATTGTTTTGATTAAATTATCAAATATAAGAATGCCTCATTTTGATTATAAGCTCTCTAGCATTATAGATTATTGGATTTACAAGAAACTTTATAGACTATGAAAATATTTTTAATGCATTTAATTTCTTTTTAAAATATAACTTTAAAAAATGAGGTATAATTTATATAGTGAAACACATAGAATTTAAATGTATAGTTTGATCAGTTTTGCACATGTGTATATCCTTGTAACCTGCATCTTTATCAAGATCTAGAACATTTATTTCCATCAGCCCAGAAAATTCCCTTAGGATCCTTCCCAAGAGATCCACTCCTTCCCCTACTCCTGCCAAAGTAATCACTGGTCTCATTTCTCTCAGCACAGATTAGTTTTGCCTGTATAATTTTTTTATATAAATTGAATCACATAATGTGTACTCCTTTGTGCCTAGCTTCCTTCACTCAGGATAATGCTTTTTTAAAGTTCATCTATGTTTTTGTCTAAATAAGTAGTTTGGGCAAGGCGCAATGTCTCATGCCTGTAATCCCAGCACTTTGGGAGGCCGAGGCAGGTGGATCACTTGAGGTCAGGAGTTCAAGACCAACCTGGGCAACATAGTGAAACCCTGTCTTGACAAAAATACAAAAATTAGCTGGGCGTGTTGGCTCATGCCTGTAATCGCAGCTACTCAGGAGGCTGAGGCAGGAGAATTGTTTGAACTTGAGAGGTGGATGTTGCAGTGAGCCGAGATTGTGCCACTGCACTCCAGCCTGGGTGACAGAGTGAGACTCTGTCTCAAAAGTAAATAAATAAATAAATATGTAGTTTGTTCTTTGCTGAGTGGTATTCCATTGTATGAATACATATATCTTTTAAACTTTATTACTAGGTGCAGACACATTTAAGATTGTTATATCTTCTTAATGAATTTATCCTTTTATCATTATAAAATGCTCCTCTTTTATCTTTGGTAATTTTGAGTCTTGAAGTCTACTTTGTCTGATGTTAGTATAGCCACATCATCTTTCTTTATATTTGAGTGTTCATTTGTATATCTTCTTCTATCTGATTGAAATGTTTAATGTATTTCTAGTAAGCAGCACACAGTTGCTCTCACTTTAAAAAAAACTAATTTAGTAATCTTTGCTTTTTAATTGGTATCTGTAGTACATTTACACTTGATATATTTATTATGTGTTTATTGTTAGGCCTTACATCTTGGTGTTTGTTTTATATTTGTCCTATGTATTCTTTGCCTTTCTTTTTCTCCTTTGCTGCCTTTCTTGAGGTTGAGTATTTTTTAGTATTTTATCTTTCCCATTTTTTTGAGTGTGTTGTTATTTTTTTGATTGATCAGAGATTTTTTTTTTTCATTTATCATAGCCCTAATTTAAAAATATTTTACTGCTTCGGGAGCAATGTAAGAACCTCCGCATACCCAGAGCATCCTCTCCTGCCTATTGTGCTCCTGTTGTTAGGTATTTTAATTCTGCATAGGCTATAAACCCACAGTACATTATTTCTTCACTAGTCATCAGGCTTCTACACATGTGTGGAATGCACACACACATTCATTTTTAAAGGTTCTTACAATTATTGGCATATTTACTGTCCCGGTGCTCTTCATTTCTTTCTGCAGAACCAGGTTTCTAATATTGTTTCTTTCTGCTGAAAGAAATCATTTTCACAGTTCTTGTAATACAAATATGCTGGAGATAAATTTTCTTAGCTTTTGTGTGTCTGGAAAGATGGCATGATCATGGCTCACGAAATACAACCTCAACTTCCTGAGCTCAATCATCCTCTTGCCTCAGCCTCCGAAGTAGCTGGGACTACAGGTGAACACCACCATACCTGGCTAATTTCTTTGTAGAGACTGAGTCTCACTATGTTGCCTAGGCTGGTCTTGAACTCCTGGGCTCAAGCGATCCTCCTGCCTCAGCCTCCCAAAGTGCTGGGATTACAGGCATGAGCCACCACACCTGACCTTTAATCAATTTTGAAAATTCCTGGCTGTCTTTTCAAATATCCTGCCCCATTTTCTCTTCTTTAACAACTCCAGTTGTATGCATGTTAACTCATACAGGAATGGCAATTATATTCTATTGCCTCACAAATCTTATATCCTGTATTCCAGCTTTTTTTTTTTTAACTCCCTTTTTTTCCCCTTTATGTTTCAGTTTGAATGATTAAGAAGTAAAAGGTAAACTCCATATTAACACATCTTGAAATAAAAAGAAAAAGCAAGTGGTATTTTGGCTATCCTAATACTACCATCTTTTATTTTGGAATAAACATTCATTTGTTCAAACTCCATTCTGCCACTAGTTTGCAGCATTCATGATAGAGAGAAATATTGTTTAAAAACATTGATTGGAACTAAGAAAAGTCTTCATTTTTATTTTTATTTAGTAAATCAGATTTCAAAATAATAAAAGACTTTTGGTATAATAAATTAATACAGTATTCTTTAAGGAAACTATTAGAAGTGTGTTTAGTGTTTTGAATTTTAGCAAATTTGTATTGCTATTTATGTATTTACATATTTTCTATTAATGTATAAAAATTGGTTGATTGCATTTCTCTTTTATTGAGTAGTTATCTTATTCTCAAATATTTTTAAAAAACTTAGATGAATTAGATTGCTTCTAATTGCTGCTCTTAGTATTGGCTACAATTAGAATGGGACTATGAAGTTTTTATGAATAGTTTTATATTAAAATTATTTTTTCTTATTCTTTCCCTCATTTGTTAGAGGAATTTAATGATAGAATTTTACGACCAGAATTATCAAACGATGAAATGCTATCTCTTCATGAAGAGTTGCAGAAGATTTATAAAACATACTGTTTGGATGAAAGTATTGACAAAATTAGATTTGATCCCTTCATTGTAGAAGAGATTCAAAGAAGTAAGTCAAAGACGATATGAATGACTTATTTAGCACTCTTACAGTTTTCTCATTTATTTTCTGTTTATTATTGCAGTGGCCATCTGCAGTACATGGGCAGCTGTTATTCTGTTTTACTAATGAGATGAAAGCTTTAAAGAAAAAACTTATTTATACTTTATGTATTTGTCAGAACTAGAGCTTGGTTGGTCTAATTTCTCAATCTAGTGCGTTTCAGTGGAGTTTCAGTAAAACGTTTTAGAACTGTATGTATTTATGCTATTTATAAATAATTTCTACAATAGAATTTTTTTAATAGTTGCTGAAGGCCCATACATAGATGTTGTGAAACTTCAAACTATGAGATGTCTTTTTGAAGCATATGAACATGTTCTTTCCCTTTTGGAGAATGTATTTACTCCTATGTTCTGCCATAGTGATGAGGTAAGTCAAAATATTAACCTTGTTTGAGGATTTTTATACATAATTTAATAGTAGCTTTGATATCATTAGATGAGTGATTCAAATAACAAAATAATTAGAAAAATAAAACAAGATTGCTGGGCATAGTTGCTCACACCTATAATCCCAGCACTTTGGAAGGCTGAGATGGGTGAATCACTTGAGTTCAGGCATTCAAGACCAACCTGGCCAACATGGTGAAACTCCATCTCTTGTAGAAATAGAAGAAATTAGCTGGGCATGGTGGCCACATGCCTGTAATCTCAGTTACTCAGGAGGCTGAGGCAGGAGAATAGCTTGAACCCAGAAGGCCAAGGTTGCAGTGAGCTGAGATCACACCACTGCACTCAAGCCTGGGTGATAGAGCAAGACTCTGTCTCAGTAGAAAACAGAACAAAAAAACCAAGATTAAGAAAGTGAATATTCTTTTTTGCTATGTAATTAAGTGAAGATTAAAAAATAATTGCAAAGGCCAGGCACGGTGGCTCAGGCCTGTACTCACAGCAGTTTGGGAGGCCGAGGCGGGCGGATCACAAGGTCAGGAGATCGAGACTGTCCCGGCTAACACATTGAAAGCCCCTCTCTACTAAAAATACAAAAAACTAGCTGGGTGTGGTGGCGGGCGCCTGTAGTCCCAGCTACTCGGGAGGCTGAGGCAGGAGAATGGCATCAGTCCAGGAGGCGGAGCTTGCAGTGAGCCGAGATTGCACCATTGCACTCCAGCCTGGGCGACAAAGCGAGACTGTCTCAAAATAAATAAATAAATGAATAAATAAAATAATTGCAAAAACAATTATCAGTACCAAAACCTGTTTATATTTATGTAAGTAGATAGATTGGGACCAAATAGGTCTGCCTGGTTTGCCATATGCCTGAGTGGCTTTGTAGTACTGCAGTGATGCAGAAGTCTCATTGTATACACATTATTTACAAACCTGTGGAAATCATCTGCATTTGCAATATTTTCATCTTCACCCTAGTTGACCATATCTGTATTCACTTCATTGAGATAGCTTTTTTTTTCCAAAACTGGAAAGTAGTAAACTAAGGTAACGTGTTTTAATGTTAATTGTAAGTGTAATAAATGATAATTATTATTTGTTATTTTAAAGTATTTCAGACAACTTTTAAGAGGTGCAGAATCACCAACACGCAATTCAAAATTGAACAGGTAGGTTGTATGTTTTGTTTTTGAACTTGCTGATGCCAGTCATTCTATGATAGCCTCATTGTCTTTATTAGCTATTTTTCTGAATGAGTATGTGGTTCCGTTGTTATGTGAGTGGACAAGGCATTTTACTAGTGAATTGTAGAACTGTATTCTATATGGTGATCTGAAAATGCCTGAAATTCTTTTAGAAAAATTTAACGAGATACGTAATATGGGCTTGTTAATCTCATAATGAATATATATTAGTTTTGATTACTGGCTTTATTGGAGACTAGGGACTGAATGCATAAGTGGCATCCACAGATAACTCAGAATTAAACGTTTTAGAGAAAACTTTTTTTTAAGAGTGCTTATTGGGTACAAAAGTGGAGGGATGTTTCTTTCTTTCTTTTTTTTGGCTCTGGAAATCTAAGTGTACAGTTAAATGACCTAAATAAAGGTAATAGAAGAGAAAAGCTTTATCCATTTATAAACTGGATAATTAATGTTCTGATTTGTGTTTGCAAGGTTACATGTACATAATTGATACAGACATCAGTTCTATAAATCTACAGAATAGATTTATAGATTTGCTCTCAACACCTTCCAATAATAAAATGTAGACATAAAATATATGAATAAATATATGTTTTTAGTCACTTAATAGCAAATCAACAATATTCTGAATTTCCAATGAAAGAATGTTAATGGCCAGGCACGGTGGCTCACGCCTGTAATCCCAGCGCTTCGTGAGGCCAAGACGGGTGGATCACTTGAGGTCAGGAGTTTGAGGCCAGCCTGGCCAACGTGGTGAAACCCCATCTCTACTAAAAGTACAAAAATTAGCCAGGCATGGTGGCACATGCCTGTAATTCCAGCTACTTGGGAGGTGAAGCAGAAGAATTGTTCAAGTCCAGGAGGTGGAGGTTGCAATGAGCCGCGATCGTGCTACTGCGCTCCAGCCTGGGTGACAGAGCCAAACTGTCTCAAAAAAAAAAAAAAAAAAAAAAAGTTAAGAAACTCTTTTAACTTATTATATATAAGGTAAATGAATCATTTCATTTACCTTTCATTTTCATTTCTTTTTTTTTTTTTTTTTTTTATTATACTTTAGGGTTTTAGGGTACATGTGCACAATGTGCAGGTTTGTTACATATGTATCCATGTGCCATGTTGATTTCCTGCACCCATCAACTCGTCATTTAGCATTAGGTGTATCTCCTAATGCTGTCCCTCCCCCCTCCCCCCACCCCACAACAGTCCCCGGAGTGTGATGTTCCCCTTCCTGTGTCCATGACTTCTCATTGTTCAATTCCCACCTATGAGTGAGAACATGCGGTGTTTGGTTTTTTGTCCTTGCGATAGTTTGCTGAGAATGATGTTTTCCAGTTTAATCCATGTCCCTACAAAGGACACGAACTCATCATTTTTTATGGCTGCATAGTATTCCATGGTGTATATGTGCCACATTTTCTTAATCCAGTCTATCGTTGTTGGACATTTGGGTTAGTTCCAACTCTTTGCTATTGTGAATAGTGCTGCAATAAACATACGTGTGCATGTGTCTTTATAGCAGCATGATTTATAGTCCTTTGGGTATATACCCAGTAATGGGATGGCTGGGTCAAATGGTATTTCTAGTTCGAGATCCCCGAGGAATCGCCACACTGACTTCCACAATGGTTGAACTAGTTTACAGTCCCACCAACAGTGTAAAAGTGTTCCTATTTCTCCACATCCTCTCCAGCACCGGTTGTTTCCTGATTTTTTAATGATGGCCATTCTAACTGGTGTGAGATGGTATCTCACTGTGGTTTTGATTTGCATTTCTCTGATGGCCAGTGATGATGAGCATTTCTTCATGTGTTTTTTGGCTGCATAAATGTCTTCTTTTGAGAAGTGTCTGTTCATGTCCTCTGCCCACTTTTTGATGGAGTTGTTTGTTTTTTTCTTGTAAATTTGTTTGAGTTCTTTATAGATTCTGGATATTAGCCCTTTGTCAGATGAGTAGGTTGCAAAAATTTTCTCCCATTCTGTAGGTTGCCTGTTCACTCTGATGATAGTTTCTTTTGCTGTGCAGAAGCTCTTTAGTTTAATGAGATCCCATTTGTCGATTTTGGCTTTTGTTGCCATTGCTTTTGGTGTTTTAGACATGAAGTCCTTGCCCACGCCTATGTCCTGAATGGTATTGCCTAGGTTTTCTTGTAGGATTTTAATGGTTTTAGGTCTAACATATAAGTCTTTAATCCATCTTGAATTAACTTTTGTATAAGGTGTAAGGAAGGGATCCAGTTGCAGCTTTCTACATATGGCTAGGCAGTTTTCCCAGCACCATTTATTAAATAGGGAATCCTTTCCCCATTTCTTGTTTTTGTCAGGTTTGTCAAAGATCAGATAGTTGTAGATATGCGGCATCATTTCTGAGGGCTCTGTTCTGTTCCATTGATCTATGTCTCTGTTGTGGTACCAGTACCATGCTGTTTTGGTTACTGTAGCCTTGTAGTATAGTTTAAAGTCAGGTAGCGTGATGCCTCCAGCTTTGTTCCTTTGGCTTAGGATTGACTTGGCAATGCGGGCTCTTTTTTGGTTCCATATGAACTTTAAAGTAGTTTTTTCCAATTCTGTGAAGAAAGTCATTGGTAGCTTGATGGGGATGGCATTGAATCTATAAATTACCTTGGGCAGTATGGCCATTTTCACGATATTGATTCTTCCAACCCATGAGCATGGAATGTTCTTCCATTTGTTTGTATCCTCTTTTATTTCATTGAGCAGTGGTTTGTAGTTCTCCTTGAAGAGGTCCTTCACATCCCTTGTAAGTTGGATTCTTAGGTATTTTATTCTCCTTGAAGCAATTGTGAATGGGAGTTCACTCATGATTTGGCTCTCTGTTTGTCTGTTATTGGTGTACAAGAATGCTTGTGATTTTTGTACATTGATTTTGTATCCTGAGACTTTGCTGAAGTTGCTAATCAGCTTAAGGAGATTTTGGGCTGAGACAATGGGGTTTTCTAGATATACAATCATGTCATCTGCAAACAGGGACAATTTGACTTCCTCTTTTCCTAATTGAATACCCTTTATTTCCTTGTCCTGCGTGATTGCTCTGGCCAGAACTTCCAGCACTATGTTGAATAGGAGCGGTGAGAGAGGGCATCCCTGTCTTGTGCCAGTTTTCAGAGGGAATGCTTCCAGTTTTTGCCCATTCAGTATGATATTGGCTGTGGGTTTGTCATAGATAGCTCTTATTATTTTGAGATACGTCCCATCAATACCTAATTTATTGAGAGTTTTTAGCATGAAGGGTTGTTGAATTTTGTCAAAGGCCTTTTCTGCATCTATTGAGATAATCATATGGTTTTTGTCTTTGGTTCTGTTTATATGCTGGATTACATTTATTGATTTGCGTATGTTGAACCAGCCTTGCATCCCAGGGATGAAGCCCACTTGATCATGGTGGATAAGCTTTTTGATGTGCTGCTGGATTCGGTTTGCCAGTATTTTATTGAGGATTTTTTCATCAATGTTCATCAAGGATATTGGTCTGAAATTCTCTTTTTTGGTTAAGTCTCTGCCAGGTTTTGGTATCAGGACGATGCTGGCTTCGTAAAATGTGTTAGGCAGGATTAGCTCTTTTTCTATCGATTGGAATAGTTTCAGAAGGAATGGTACCAGTTCCTCCTTGTACCTCTGGTAGAATTCGGCTGTGAATCCATCAGGTCCTGGACTCTTTTTGGTTGGTAAGCTATTGATTATTGCCACAATTTCAGAACCTGTTATTGGTCTATTCAGAGATTCAACTTCTTCCTGGTTTAGTCTTGGGAGGGTGTATTTGTCGAGGAATTTATCCATTCTAGATTTTCTAGTTTATTTGCATAGAGGTGTTTGTAGTATTCTCTGATGGTAGATTGTATTTCTGTGGGATCGGTGGTGATATCCCCTTTTTCGTTTTTTATTGCATCTATTTGATTCTTCTCTCTTTTCTTCTTTATTAGTCTTGCTAGCGGTCCATCAATTTTGTTGATCTTTTCAAAAAACCAGCTCCTGGATTCATTAATTTTTTGAAGGGTTTTTTGTGTCTCTATTTCCTTCAGTTCTGCTCTGATTTTAGTTATTTCTAGCCTTCTGCTAGCTTTTGAATGTGTTTGCTCTTGCTTTTCTAGTTCTTTTAATTGTGATGTTAGGGTGTCAATTTTGGATCTTTCCTGCTTTCTCTTGTGGGCATTTAGTGCTATAAATTTCCCTCTACACACTGCTTTGAACGTGTCCCAGAGATTCTGGTGTGTTGTGTCTTTGTTCTCGTTGGTTTCAAAGAACATCTTTATTTCTGCCTTCATTTCACTATGTACCCAATAGTCATTCAGGAGCAGGTTGTTCAGTTTCCATGTAGTTGAGCGGTTTTGAGTGAGTTTCTTAATCCTGAGTTCTAGTTTGATTGCACTGTGGTCTGAGAGACAGTTTGTTATAATTTCTGTTCTTTTACATTTGCTGAGGAGAGCTTTACTTCCAACTATGTGGTCAATTTTGGAATAGGTGTGGTGTGGTGCTGAAAAAAATGTATATTCTGTTGATTTGGGGTGGAGAGTTCTGTAGATGTCTATTAGGTCCACTTTATGTAGAGCTGAGTTCAATTCCTGGATATCCTTGTTAACTTTCTGTCTCGTTGATCTGTCTAATGCTGACAGTGGGGTGTTAAAATCTCCCATTATTATTGTGTGGGAGTTTAAGTCCCTTTGTAGGTCACTGAGGACTTGCTTTATGAATCTGGGTGCTCCTGTGTTGGGTGCATATATATTTAGGATAGTTAGCTCTTCTTGTTGAATTGATCCCTTTACCATTATGTAATGGCCTTCTTTGTCTCTTTTGATCTTTGTTGGCTTAAAGTCTATTTTATCAGAGACTAGGATTGCAACCCCTGCCTTTTTTTGATTTCCAGTTGCTTGATATATCTTCCTCCATCCCTTTATTTTGAGTCTATGTGTGTCTCCGCACGTGAGATGGGTTTCCTGAATACAGCACACTGATGGGTCCTGACTCCTTATCCAGTTTGCCAGTCTGTGTCTTTTGATTGGAGCATTTAGCCCATTTACATTTAACGTTAATATTGTTATGTGTGAATCTGATCCTGTCATTATGATGTTAGTTGGTTATTTTGCTCATTAGTTGCTATAGTTTCTTCCTAGCCTCGATGGTCTTTACAGTTTTGCATGTTTTTGCAGTGGCTGGTACCGGTTGTTCCTTTCCATGTTTAGTGCTTCCTTCAGGAGCTCTTTTAGGGCAGGCCTGGTGGTGACAAAATCACTCAGCGTTTGCTTGTCTGTAAAGTATTTTATTTCTCCTTCACTTATGAAGCTTAGTTTGGCGGGATAGGAAATTCTGGGTTGAAAATTCTTTTCTTTAAGAATGTTGACTATCGGCCCCCACTCTCTTCTGGCTTGTAGAGTTTCTGCTGAGAGATCAGCTGTTAGTCTGATGGGCTTCCCTTTGTGAGTAACCCGACCTTTCTCTCTGGCTGCCCTTAACATTTTTTCCTTCATTTCAACTTTGGTGAATCTGACAATTATGTATCTTGGAGTTGCCCTTCTCGAGGAGTATCTTTGTGGCGTTCTCTGTATTTCCTGAATCTGAATGCTGGCCTGCCTTGCTAGATTGGGGAAGTTCTCCTGGATAATATCTTGCAGAGTGTTTTCCAACTTGGTTCCATTCTCCCCGTCATTTTCAGGTACACCAATCCGACGTAGGTTTGGTCTTTTCACATAGTCCCAAATTTCTTGGAGGCTTTGTTCATTTCTTTTCATTCTTTTTTCTCTAAACTTCCCTTCTCTCTTCATTTCATTCATTTCATCTTCTATCAGCGATACCCTTTCTTTCAGTTGATCGCATCTGCTACTGAGGCTTCTGCAATCTTCGCGTAGTTCTCGAAACTTGGCTTTCAGCTCCATCAGCTCCTTGAAGCCCTTCTCTCCATTGGTTATTCTAGTTATCCATTCTTCTAATTTTTTTTCAAAGTTTTTAACTTCTTTGCTATTGTTTTGAATTTCCTCTCGTAGCTCAGAGTAGTTTGATCGTCTGAAGCCTTCTTCTCTCAACTCATCAAAGTCATCCTCCATCCAGCTTTGTTCCGTTGCTGGTGAGGAACTGCGTTCCTTTGGAGGAGGAGAGGTGCTCTGTTTTTTAGAGTTTCCAGTTTTTGTGCTCTGTTTTTTCCCCATCTTTGTGGTTTTATCTACTTTTTGTCTTTGCTGATGGTGATGTACAGATGGGTTTTTGGTGTGGATGTCCTTTGTGTTTGTTAGTTTTCCTTCTACCAGACAGGACCCTCAGCTGCAGGTCTGTTGGAGTTTACTAGAGGTCCACTCCAGACCCTGTTTGGCTGGGTGTCAGCAGTGGTGGCTGCAGAGCAGTGGATTTTCGTGAGACCACAAATTCAGCTGTCTGATAGTTCCTCTGAAAGTTTTGTCTCAGAGGAGTACCCGGTTGAATGAGGTGTCAGTCTGTCCCTACTGGGGGGGTGCCTCCCAGTTAGGCTGCTCAGGGGTGAGGGACCCACTTTAGGAGGCAGTCTGTCCGTTCTCAGATATCCAGCTGCGTGCTGGGAGAACCACTACTCTCTTCAAAGCTGTCAGTCAGACAGGGACATTTAAGTCTGTGGAGGTTCTTGCTGAGTTTTTGTTTGTCTGTGTCCTGCCCCCAGAGGTGGAGCCTACAGAGGCAGGCAGGCCTCCTTGAGCTGTGGTGGGCTCCACCCAGTTCGAGCTTCCTGGCTGCTTTGTTTACCTAAGCAAGCCTGGGCAATGGCGGGCGCCCCTCCCCCAGCCTCGCTGCCGCCTTGCAGCTTGATCTCAGACTGCTGTGCTAGCAAACAGCGAGACTCCGTGGGCATAGGACCCTCCGAGCCAGGTGCGGGACACAATCTCCTAGTGTGCCGTTTTCCAGGCCCGTTGGAAAAGCGCAGTATTAGGATGGGACTGACCGGATGTTCCAGGTGCCGTCTGTTTCCCCTTTCTTTGACTAGGAAAGGGAACTCCCTGACCCCTTGCGCTTCCCGAGTGAGGCAATGCCTTGCCCTGCTTTGGCTCGCACACAGTGCGCTTCACCAAGTGTCTTGCACCCACTGTTAGGCACTCCCTAGTGAGATGAAACCGGTACCTCAAGCAGAATTGCAGAAATCACCCGTCTTCTGTGTCGCTGGGGCTGGGAGCTGGAGACCGGAGCTGTTCCTATTCGGCCATCTTGGCTCCACCTCTCACTCATTTTCATTTCTAATCATTTCATTTACCTTATACGTGTACAAAATTGACACAAACATCTCGACACCTTCCAATTTGAGCAAGTGTCTAATAAACATACAAATAAATTGGATATGTACTACAAAGAGAAAAGTAAGTAAGTCAAGAAATGGGGCAGTGTTTTAGATAGTACAAGGAAAAATGCGAAAACCTTAGCCACGAGGAGAATATATTGTATTTGTTGACATAACCAAGTGTTATGGGAATAGATGTTTTTTTGAATGTTGAATATTAATTCTGATTTAATGCCTCAGTAGAAGTAGTATACATGTAGTAAGTTTTCTGAAAGGTAGAAATACCTTTAGGATTATTTGCAAAAATACCTCTTTTGAACTTTTTCCTAAGAATTTATATGTTACAGCCGTGAAACTTAGACTTTATTTAACAGAAATCATATTCATGCTATTTAAAATAGCATTCTTTGCCCAGGCCACATTCCTTTTCTTGCATTTGAATTCTTTTCCAAGGAGTTTCCTCAAATGTACTGGCATACTTGAGAAGCAGGTAGAATTTATCCTTGTTTATAGACATAAGATGTTTGGAGTTTCATACCAGGTCATGGAGCTAATGACATGCCCTTTTCTAGGACCATTTAAGGGGAAGTGGTTCTGTGACCTTAAAAGCCTGCTTTGGTAGATGGCCGGGCGTGGTAGCTCATGCCTGTAATCCCAACAATTTGGGAGGCCGAGGCAGGCAGATCACCTCAGGTCAGGAGTTGGCCTGGCCAACATGGTGAAACCCCGTCTCTGCTAAAAATGCAAAAATTAGTCGAGTGTAGTGGAACACACCTGTGATCCCAGCTACTTGGGAGGCTGAGGCAGGAGAATCACTTGAACCCAGAAGGCAGAGGTTACAGTGAGCTGAGATGGCACCACTGCACTCCAGCCTGGGCAACTAAGACTCTGCCTCAATTAAAATAAAATAAAATAATAAAATAAAATAAAATAAAATAAAATAAAATAAATAAAAGTAAATACTTGCTTTGTGGTTAAATCTAAGTCAAGGTCGTAACTTCAGAGATGAAAAGCCTTCTTGGCTACTTTTAGAACACTTGATTATTTTCAGCATATTAAGGTACTAATTTTGTTGGCTTTAAAATATAAAAAAGACAGGTTATATGGGTTCTTTTCATTCTGGATACTGATTATGACTTTTTAAAGTATGTTTTTCTTTATGGTGATCTGATTTTAATAGTTAACTATCAGTCTTGTCAGGACTCTGCTTCTGTGATACTTAATGATTTATTTACCTATATATAATAAGTTAAAAGTTTCTTAACATTCTTTCATTAGAAATTTAGAATAGCTTTGTTAATTTGCTATTACATGACTTAAATTACATAAAATATGTATTTATATATTTTATGTCTACATTTTATATTTTCAAAATAAAATTCTAATGCATATTATTTATCATGTTCTTTGTTTCATTGTACACTTAAAGTACAACTTTTGTTTTTTAATATTTAGAGATCTTTTGTTAAGTGTGCTTCTTAGCTTAAAACATATTTTTTTACTCAAGCTAAAAACATGTGAAGCATAAATGATTCTGTCTAACATGAACACAAATTTAATGTTGGAAAATACGGGTTTGTTTTTTTGTGCCAGGTTTTTGTTGGCTCAGTCTCTGCATACTTTCCACTGTATGAAAGAAATGGTATGCCTAAGGACAAAGAAAAGACAGAATTATTTCTGGATATTTAATTTCTAAGAACCTTTTTTAATTATGTAGAAAAAAGTCAGTTATTTCCTGATATATTTAATTTTTTTCCATGTCACCCAAGAGAAAACATATTTAATTTTTAAGAACCGTTTTTAGTAATGTAGACTTCATCCAAACACAAAAGACAGCTATGTGCATTTATCTTACCTTTCTCACCTTATTCATGAGGATTTCTTCCCTTTGCAAAAATGAATGTTATACACCTGTGTAACTTCTGAAGCTTTTAAATTTTGTTTTGTGTTCTAAAATGAAATTTATGTAATATCTGGGCTTTCTTTCTTTCCTCTCCTTATATAATTTCACATACCTGTTATTGCAGAGGTAGCCTAAGTTTGGATGATTTTCGGTAAGTCTTGAGCATGTGATTGTTTTCAGTATTAAATGTTTTTAGAAAGTACATTGTGAACATCCTAATACAAATAAAAAGGAAAAAAATGGAACACTGTGGTAGTGACTGCCATTATATCCTAGTTATTTAGGATAATCTTTTAAAATGAATGCCTACTTTTATTCTAGATATCTCCTTTTTGAAATAACATGATATGTCATCATAAAATAAAAACGTCCTGATATTTTAAAGATATTTTCATTATTTAATTTGTCAGTATCTTGTTTTTTAAGGCTGTTGACTCATTTTTGTTCTTGTTGATTTTGCTAAATTAATTTTAGAATTATGTTTAAAGAACCTTTTTTTTTAAGTAAGAAGTATAATGTTTCTGTATTTCTGGGCATAATCACAAGTGAGAGTTTTTAAATTTCATATTTCAACAACCCCCATTGTTTTGTAATATCAATGTTGTAGAGACTAGAATAAACTATCTAGAGTCTAGAGATTTTAAAAATATTTTGTTAACATTTTTAGTGTTTTTTGTTTGTTTGTTTGTTTTTTGAGACGGAGTTTTCATTCTTGTCGCCCAGGCTGGAGTGCAATGGCGCGATCTCGGCTCACCGCAATCTCCGCCTCCCGGGTTCAAGCGATTCTCCTGCCTCAGCCTCCCAAGTAACTGGGATTACAGGCATGCGCCTCCACGCCCGGCTAATTTTTTTTTTTTTTTTTTTTTTTGAGATGGAGTCTCGCTCTGTCACCCGGGCTGGAGTGCAGTGGCGCGATCTCGGCTCACTGCAAGCTCCGCCCTCCGGGTTCACGCCATCCTCCTGCCTCAGCCTCTCTGAGGAGCTGGGACTACAGGCGCCCACCACCACACCCGGCTAATTTTTTGTATTTTTTAGTAGAGACGGGGTTTCGCTGTGGTCTCGATCTCCTGACCTCGTAATCCGCCTGCCTCGGCCTCCCAAAGTGCTGGGATTACAAGCGTGAGCCACCGCGCCCGGCCCTAATTTTGTATTTTTAGTAGAGACGGGGTTTCTCCGTGTTGGTCAGGCTGATCTCGAACTCCTGACCTCAGGTGATCCACCCGCCTCGGCCTCCCAAAGTGCTAGGATTACAGGCGTGAGCCACTGCGCCCAGCCAACATTTTTATGTCTTGGGAATTTTTTTTTTTTAATCAAGGACAATTGTGTCTACAATTCTGGATTAAAAAAAAAACCTAATTGTATGTTTGTTTAGATAAAATAATCTAGTTTAAGTACCGCTTTTACTGCTTACTACTTATTATTAGTGTTTTTCCAGAAGTTTGATTTACTTCTTGGGTGTGTGTAAAATACACATTACTACCTATTGGTGTATTTGAAACTTGATTAATTTTCTTTCTGTAATTGTATTATTTCAGTAGATAACTTAATTTTCCTCATAAATAATAGCTTATTAGGAGTAATAGCTATACACTTGAGCATTCAAAACAAACTTTCTCGGATTTTAAAAGTCATTTTTATTTGGATATCTGTTGTAAGAGCAGTATTACCTAGTGAACATGACTTTATTTTATTTTATATATTTTTTCGAGATGGAGCCTCACTCTGTCACCCAGGCTGGAGTGCAGTGGCGCGATCTTGGCTCACTGCAACCTCTGCCTTTAGGGTCCAAGTGATTCCCCTGCATCAGCCTTCCTAGTAGCTGGGATTATAGGTGCCTGCCACCTCGCCCGGCTAATTTTTGTATTTTCAGTACAGACGCAGTTTCGCCATGTTGGCCAGGCTGGTCTTGAACTCCTGACCTCAGGTGATCTGCCTGCCTTGGCCTCCCAAAGTGCTGGGATTACAGGTGTGAGCCACTGTGCCTGGCCTTGAGCATGACTTTTAAATTGGATAAAAGTTACGGTTTTAATTGCTGAAACATTGGGTAGTAGGCTAACGGACATTTTTGCTACTTGTAGCTTATTTGTTTTGTTGCTTTTCAGCTATTTCTGCTTTCAGAAATTCAGCTTAAAAAAAATGGCAAAACCAACATTTAATATTTATGGCAGAGCAGACTGCTTCCTCGGGCTACATTTGCTTTTATCCCTATGCTCATTGCTAACCTTTCCCTTTGGCACTATTCTTTTTCTTAAAGTTCCATCTGAAAATGAAGTACTGAGAAAGTAATAGTTTAATGTCTTTTTCTGTTGCATAATTTTAGTCCAGTTACTCTAAAGGGATGTTTTTGGTTTTGAACAGATCTTAAGCATTTTTTTATTTCAAAATATTGCAATAAGAACTATATTCCACTAGGGGGCTCTCATCTTTTAAAAATTTTAATCCTGTTAATATTTTGAAGTTAATACTAGGTAAACTTTGAGTGTTTATAAATAAATATTGTCCTATTTATTCATCCACCAAATTTAAACTTTTAAAATACTGTGTCATTTTTGACTTCTGAGATGTTGATACTTAATCCGTGTATGAAAACTCCAAAAGTTATGTTAGCTATATCTTTAGTTTATCATTTTCAAAACTGTTTTTCTTTTTTTTAATAATGGTTTTCAATAAACTAGACTGTTGCAATAATTTTCTATGTACTTGATACATTTTTGTTTAATATTCAGGAACACACAGAAAAGGGGAGAATCATTTGGAATCAGCAGAATAGGTAGCAAAATTAAAGGAGTATTCAAAAGTACCACAATGGAGGGAGCTATGTTGCCTAATTATGGTGTAGCTGAAGGTGAAGATGATTTTGTAAGTAAAATGTATCAATTTGACTTATTTATAACTTCAGACTTACTATAACATAAAAATTAGATATACTCATTATTTTCCTTTTTTTAGAGAATCTGTATTCTGTTTAATACTTTACCTTTATCTTCTTACTTCAGACTTCCTTTGTATTTCTCATTCTTTCATCAGTTGTGATAGTTTCATGACGTGAATCTAATTTTTAAAATTCCTGAGAACTGTGTTATTGCTTATTAAGGCAGAATGGTTCCTGCTCAGCTGAGATACTTCTAATAGTCAAACAGTTTACCGTCTTTTGGTTAAGCTTCAAATTCTGATGTTACCTTTTTCCCACTATGTGCTCCAGGTATACAGTTGCTAATAGATGCTCTAACTCCTTGCTTACTTAAACTACGGTCTGTTGACAAGCAGCATTGGCATTACCTGGGAGCTTGTATAAATACAGAATCTCAGGCACTATCCTAGACTTACTGAATCAGTTTGCATTTTAACAAGATTTCCAGTTGACTTATATGCACATTTTACTTACCATCCTATTTTATTTCTCTGTATCTTTGTCTTGCTTGAAATGCCCTTCATTTGTGTATTGACCTAGAAAATTCATATGCATCCTTCAAAATGCAGCTGTTCCCCATAAACCTTTACCCAAATCCCCAAGTTGAACTGAACATTTCCTCCTTTTGTGTCCCTATTATATCATATGTTAAAGCTTATACCATAATGTATTTCAAGTTATGTGTTTATGATTGTCTTTCCTATCACATAGTCCCATAAAGGCAAGTATTGTCTCATTTGTACTTTTTATTTTTATTGAATAGAGATCTTGAATTCTCATTTTGCCTTTTAATGACCCTGGGCACTGGGGATGAAAAGATGATTAAGACGTAGACCTCGGCTTTAAGAAATTCACTAACTTGGGTATAAAAGGGGTGTTTAGTACTGATTGGATTGATGATGACCAAGAGGGAGGAAAGGTGGGGAGACAGGAGTAAACCCTTTTGTTTACCCCTTCCTTTTGACCTTTGTCCCATTGCCTTGATGTAAGGGTCACTGATTCTTCATAATAATTTAAATGGAATAAAATCTTATTTAAACCTTTTTTTATTAATTCAAATAAAGCAGTTTTTTAATGCCTTTATTTTTTCCCTATAAGTGTGAGTAGTATTTTTTTTTTTTTTTTTTTTTTGAGACGGAGTCTTGCTCTGTCACCCAGGCTGGAGTGCAGTGGCATGATCTCAGCTCACTGCAACCTCTGCCTCCCAGGCTCCTGCCTCAGCCTCCTGAGTAGCTGGGATTACAGGTGCCCGCCACCACGCCCAGCTAATTTTTGTATTTTTTTTGGTAAAGATGGGGTTTCACCATGTTGGCCAGGCTGGTCTGAACTGCTGACCTCGTGATCCACCCACCTGTAGTCCCAAAGTGTTGAGACTACAGGTGTGAACCACTTGCACCCAGCCTTGGTGTGGGTAGTATTTTTATGCTGGGTGTGGTGGCTCACATTTGTAATCTCAGTACTTTGGGAAGCTGAGGCAGGAGGATTGCTTGTGCCAAGGAGTTCAAGACCAGCCTGGGCAACATGGTGAGACCCTGTCTTTACAAAAATTAAAAAATTAGCTGGGTGTGATGGTGCGCAACTGCAGTTGTAGCTACTTGGGATGATCACTTGAGCTCAGGAGGTCAAGGCTGCAGTGAGCCATGTTTGTGTCACTGTACTCCAGCCTGGGTAGCAGAATAAAAGCCCGTCTCAAAAAAAAAAAAAAACAAAAATTGTGGATAGAAGAAAGTAGATCAGAGAAAGTCTTTTTCAAAATAATGTTTATGTTTTCTAATTTTAAGCATATTCTCAGTTTTTTAATAATATAGAACAGTGGAAAAAATTTAAATGCCACATACATGCATAATCTACCACCCAGTAACCACTTCTATTAATACTTTGGTGATTTTCTTTAAAAAAAAAAAAAAAAAAACCTTTCTCTTTTCACCCCTGTAGACTACATTTTATACATATAGTTTGCTATCTTTTCTGTCTATTCGATATTATAACAAAAGTACTTAACCGTGTTATTATGAACTTTTAAAACATAATTTTTTGTGGAGGAAGATGTATTTTTTATTTTTTGCCTTCCCAATTGCTTGATACACAAGCTGTACTTTAGCCTCAGGAATAGGAGGCTATCTTTAAAAAAGCTGAGAGAGTTTGCTTTGTTTTGTAGTGACCCAAGGAAGAAGGAAATTCTTTTATTATTATTATTATTATACTTTAAGTTTTAGGGTACATGTGCACAAGGTGCAGGTTTATTACATATGTATACATGTGCCATGTTGGTGTGCTGCACCCATTAACTCATCATTTGGCATTAGGTATATCTCCTATTGCTATCCCCCGCCACCCCACCAAGAAGGAAATTCTTGATTGGGATTAAAGATAGTCGTAACAGAAAGTTGGAGAAGCAGGCAAACTAATGTCTAATACTATCAAGGGAAAACTCAGGGACAGTAAGGTGCTAACGCAGACTAAGATGATGCCATTTAGGATTTAGAAGACACTGTGCTAGTTCTAAGCTGTGGGACCTTGGGGAATCCTCTTTGTCTTGTTTAGGAAGTTGAGGGAAAAGAGAAGTTTCCAGTTTCACTGCCGAGTGATCCTAAATTGGTTTGTGATCCTAAGTTGGACATTTAGGATGTCTCATTGGAGACTTAGGAGACATTATCTTGAACTCCTGACCCAGGTGATCCACCCACCTTGGCCTCCCAAAGTGCTGGGATTACAGGTGAGAGCCATCGTGCCCAGCCTGACATTATCTTTCAGAACCCTTGTTGTGATCATTTGGCAGCAGTGCCTACTTGCTCTGTGTTTCCCAGGCTAGTCTCAAACTCCTGGGCCCAAGCAATCCTCCCACTTCAGCCTCTGAAAGTGTTGGGATTACAGGCGCTGTCCCCAGCCTATTATATTTTCATATACAGATGATGTAAGAAAATTTGGAGTTGATGCTAGTAACTTGTTAGTTTTTAACTTTTTACCTTTACTTTTTCAGTAGAAAATTTAATATCACCTAGCTTTCAGGGTCTTAAAAATTATCAATTGATATGGGCATATTACTTTATATTTGTATTTCATATGCTATAGTTCTAAAGGTATTGGGAATATTAAATTCATCCTGGTAATTTTTTTCCAGATTGAAGAAGGTATTGTTGTAATGGAAGATGATTCTCCAGTGGAGGCTGTGAGCACACCTAATACTCCCCGAAACCTTGCTGCATGGAAAATTAGCATTCCATATGTAGACTTTTTTGAGGATCCTTCCTCTGAAAGGAAGGAGAAAAAAGAAAGAATTCCTGTGTTTTGTATTGACGTTGAAAGAAATGATAGAAGAGCAGGTAGGAAGCTTTCTGAACACCTTTCTTAAAAGATGCCCATGAATGAGTCTGTTGTTATCAGGTATGATAAACATTTTGCCACTTCTAACTAACAAATATGGCTGCATATCCAAAAGAGAAGTGTCCAGAACAGAAAATTGAAAGAAAGCTTAGGATGTCCTAGGTTATCTTCATAGCAGTTAACTAATTAACTTGATTAACACTTATTGAGTGATGCCTGCTAGACACCTGACAGTCCATCAGGCATTCAATGTAATGTTCTTTTAATGATTTTGTTGCTGTCATTAGCCATTGCACTTACTTATCATTAATCCATATAGCACTATATCAGGTATTATTCTAGTTTAATTAAGACAGTGTTTTCTCTCACCCATTTTGTGGGCTAATTAGAATTGCGGAAAATATGGCCAGGCATGGTGGCTCACGCCTGTAATCGCAGTACTTTGGGAGGCCAAGGCAGGTGGATTACCTGAGGTCAGGAGTTTGAGACCCGCCTGGCCCACATGGCAAAACCCTTTATCTACTAAAAATACAAAAATTAGCCCTGCCTGGTGGTGCGTGCCTGTAGTCCCGGCTACTCTGGAGGCTGAGGCATGAAGATCGCTTCAATCTGGGAGGTGGAGGTTGCAGTGAGTCGAGATCGTGTGACTCCACTCCAGCCTGGGAGAAAGAGTGAGACCCTGCCTCCAGAAAAAAAGAACTGATGAAAATATGGTTAAAACTTTACAAGTTTTCTTCATGTTTTGCCATATTTTTTCTTTAGGTTATTTCAGATATAGACTGTAATAGAGACCAGGGTTAACAGCATCTGTAGCAGGATAAACAGTCACCACTTTAAAGTCCTACTTGTAACTTGGTAAAAAGAAATCGAATTAAAAAATAAAATAGTCACCACTTTGCACTTTTTCCAAGAAGTGGGGCAGTGAGTGTAACGAAAAGCACCACATTTTGAGAATGATGAGCAGAAAATAAAGTTGAGCTCAAGAAGAGGGAATTATGAGGAAAGAAGGAAAAAAAGTGGCAATGTTAGAAAGTGGTTTTGAGAGGATAACTAAGTAGTAGTGTGAAGATCAGTGCTAATTATTCTTACTTATTTTTCAAAAAGTATTAGGTTTTCTGATTTTCCTCAGAAGTTGATCCTGTTTCAAGAACATGAGACATAGGAATTGGGAGGGAAGAATGCCCAGACTAGCTAGTTATAATTTTTCCTGTCATAACTAAATATCAGGCAGCATCTTTTTCTGTCCAGGTCTTAGACCATACTGCCTGATTTTGCTGGAGTTGCTGTTCAGTCTTAGTAGTTGCTGTTCTTTCACATTCTGACAGGTGGACAGCTAAACCATTGTCAATAATAGAGTCAAATTTCCATTTCAAACTTAGTTGTGTTTGGAATATAGTTTTGTTTTTGCTTTAGGACAACTATTTTTAATTTGTATGCTTTATCTTAAAAGGTTAATCATTTAACATAAATTATAATAATTCATGGCTCAGTAATTAAAAAATAAAAACCAAAAAATCTTAAAACTTTTATTTTATTTTTTAATTTAATTTTTTTTCTTTTTGAGAGAGGGTCTTTCTTTGTTTCCCAAGCTGGTGTGCAGTGGCATGACTGTGGCTCACTACAGCCTCAACTTCCCAGGTTCAAGCGACCCTCTCACCTCAGCCTCCTGAGTAGCTGGGACTATAGGTGCATGTCACCACACCCAGCTAATTTTAAAATTTTTTTGTAGAGAAAGGATCTCACTATGTTGCTGAGGCTGGTCTCAAACTCCTGGGCTCAAAGCGGTCTTCCTGCCTTGGCCTCCCAAAGTACTGGGATTACAGGCGTGAGCCACTGTGCTGGGCCAAAAGCTTGTATTTTAAAGATAATTTTTGTCAACAGTGCTGCAGACTTCTACTGTCAATGTAATGTGCTCTTAGAAACCATGATCTATGAGGGAGAAAAAAGTGTATAATTTAGTATATTGATTTTGTACGGGTAACAAAATAACAATTTCAGCATTAGAAACCTAGCCTAAATATACTATGGATCTTTTAAGACCAATGTTGAAGAAGAAAACTACGATTTGCTTTATATGTTGTGATCAGGTTGGTTTTTTCTAAATAGAAGGAAGTGTTGTTTTGGATGATTGTGGTATTGGTTCACTTGATCTACTGCATTCTCAAATCTATGGTAGACTGATGGTAGATGTTAACAATAACAGTTAACATTTATGAGGTATTTACTCTGTTCTATGCACTGTACAGAAGTGCTTTATGTGGATTATTTTATGTGATAGACACAATTATTGTTATTCTACATCTAAGCAATGTAAGGTACAGTGGTGTTATTTGTTCAAGGCCACATAGTACATGGGGGCAGGGTTAACTGGGATTAGAATAGGCAGTCTGATTCCAGACTTACTCTTTAAACCATTACTGTGTGCTGCCCAATTTAATAGCCACTAGGTGCATGTGGTAATTAAAATCAAATTAAATTGTATTAAAATTTCAGTTCTTTAGTTGCATTAGCTGCCTCGCAAGTACTCAGCAGCAACATGTGGCTAGTAGCTACTATATTAATGCAGATCCATGGAGCATCTTCGTAACTGCAGAAAGTTCTATTGGATAGTACTGCTCTATACTATATTAAATTAGGACAATATGGTAAATATTTGAGAAACCCCAAATCAATAAAAAAACTCTTATGAAATACATCATTTTGGTGATATTTTAAAAATAATCATAATTGCATGATATTTTAAAGTTTCTCTCAGCTCTGATTCTGTTATAGAAAAAGTATATTTGAGATAACTTCATAAATAGATGAAATTTATCAGTCACAAAATGTGTTAATAATGTTATGCCAAAAATAACAAATTATGACTGTGGAATAATGTCCAGCTTTCTATTCTTTTTTTTTTTTTTTTTTTTTTTGAGACAGAGTCTCGCTGTGTTGCCCAGGCTGGAGTGCAATGGCACAATCTCGGCTCGCTGCAACCTCTGCCTCTTGAGTTCAAGCGATTCTCCTGTCTCAGCCTCCTGAGTAGCTGGGACTACAGACGCCTGCCACCACACTTGGCTAATTTTTGTATTTTTAGTAGAAGCAGGGTTTCACCATGTTGGCCAGACTGGCCTTGAACTCCTGACCTCAAATGATCCATCCACCTTGGCCTCCCAAAGTGCTGGGATTATAGGCATGAGCCACTGTGTCCAGCCAGCTTTGTATTCTTAATGTTTTAAATATGGCATTCTTTCAGGGTTTTGAAATTATTTGTTACTCAGTGTGTGTGTGTACTCAATTTACAGTTGGACACGAGCCTGAACATTGGTCTGTCTATAGAAGATATCTTGAATTCTATGTACTTGAATCAAAACTAACAGAATTTCATGGTATGTTATTCTTTTTGGATAAAACATTACATTTCAGCTTTAGCATTCTTTAAAGCTATGACACCAGATTAATTTTTTTATTTTAAGTAATTGAAATACAAGAAATACAATACTGATGCTTATGTACACTTTTATTGATAACGGAAATGTATTGTTTATCTTCTTATTTTTATTTATCTGTATATTTAAAGTTCTTGCAATGTACGTTTATGCTTTTTTTAATAAAATCAAAATTTAATAATAGCTATTTTAAAACTATATTTTAGAAAGGGTTCTCTATTTACTCTTTTTTGTTCTTCCTGTCTCATCAATGTATTTATTTTGATTAATATCAGGGATATAGTTATAAAGATTTTCCAGCTTTTTTTTTTTTTTGTATTTAGCTTGGTGAATTTTATTTGTGTGTTCTAAATCTTTTTATTTTAGAAAAGCTCTGTAGAGTGTCCCCGATCCAAATTCAGGTTGGTTTTTATTGAGAAGGGTATGGAACGTTCCTTTCCCTGTTATAAGAGCAAAGCCTGTGATAAGGATGATTATTATGGGAAGATAAAGAATACAAGGTCCCAGTCTATCGTTGTTGGACATTTGGGTTGGTTCCAACTCTTTGCTATTGTGAATAGTGCCGCAATAAACATACGTGTGCATGTGTCTTTATAGCAGCATGATTTATAGTCCTTTGGGTATATACCCAGTAATGGGATGGCTGGGTCAAATGGTATTTCTAGTTCTAGATCCCTGAGGAATCGCCACACTGACTTCCACAATGGTTGAACTAGTTTACAGTCCCACCAACAGTGTAAAAGTGTTCCTATTTCTCCACATCCTCTCCAGCACCTGTTGTTTCCTGATTTTTTAATGATGGCCATTCTAACTGGTGTGAGATGGTATCTCACTGTGGTTTTGATTTGCATTTCTCTGATGGCCAGTGATGATGAGCATCTCTTCATGTGTTTTTTGGCTGCATAAATGTCTGGCTTAAGAAAATGTGGCACATATACACCATGGAATACTATGCAGCCATAAAAAATGATGAATTCGTGTCCTTTGTAGGGACATGGATGAAACTGGAAAACATCATTCTCAGTAAACTATCGCAAGGACAAAAAACCAAACACCGCATGTTCTCACTCATAGGTGGGAATTGAACAATGAGAACTCATGGACACAGGAAGGGGAACATCACACTCCGGGGACTGTTGTGGGGTGGGGGGAGGGGGGAGGGACAGCATTAGGAGATACACCTAATGCTAAATGACGAGTTAATGGGTGCAGGAAATCAACATGGCACATGGATACATATGTAACAAACCTGCACATTGTGCACATGTACCCTAAAACCCTAAAGTATAATAAAAAAAAAAAAAAAAAAAAAGAATACAAGGTCCCACTCCATGTTTTTGCCTAGATTTTGAGTTTGTACTTGTGTTCAAATGGTTTTATCTTTCTCTCTACCAATCTGGTGCAGTACCATCCTTGTTCTTTCTCTGAAAACTACTTTTTTTGTTTAAGGCTGAGAGAAGACAGTTTATCTCCATACTTTTCTTTTTTGATGCTAAAGTTTCTAAAGCCAGCCCTATCTGAGAAAGCCCATTCATGCTTGCTTGCTTGTTTGCTTGCTTGCTTCCTTCCTTCCTTCCTTCCTTCCCTTGTTTCCTTCCTTCGTTTCCTTGTTTCCTTCCTTCCTTCCTTCGTTTCCTTGTTTCCTTCCTTTCTTCCTTCGTTTCCTTGTTTCCTTCCTTCCTTCGTTTCCTTATTTCCTTCCTTCCTTCCTTCCTTCGTTTCCTTGTTTCCTTCCTTCATTTCCTTCCTTCCTTCATTTCCTTGTTTCCCTCTTGTTACTCAGGCTGGAGTGCAATGGCACGATCTTGGCTCACCACAACCTCTGCCTCCTGGGTTCAAGTGATTCTCCTGCCTCAGACTCCCGAGTAGCTGGGATTACAGGCATGTGCCACCACACCCAGCTAATTTTGTGTTTTTAGTAGAGATAGGGTTTCACTATGTTGGTGGCCTTTTTTTTTTTTTTTTTTTTGAGATGAGTCTCGCTCTGTCACCCAGGCTGGAGTGCAGTAGTGCGCTGTCAACTCACAGCAACCTCCGCCTCCCAGGTTCCAGCGATTCCCCTGCCTCAGCCTCCTAAGTAGCTGGGATTACAGGCATTTGCCACCACGCCTGGCTAATTTTTTTGTATTTTTGGTGGAGATGGGGTTTTATCACATTGGTCTTGAACTTCTGACCTCAAGTGATCTGCTCGCTGTGGCCTCCCAAAGTGCTAGGATTACAGGTGTGAACCACTGCACCCAGCCTACATTGTGATTTTAAGCCATTTATATAGCATTGACAAAATGCTATTTTTTTTTCCCCGTGAGAAATTAGTTATTTCTTTAGTAAGGTTTTGTCTAATAGAATTTAAAAAAAAAATCTCATAATAATTTTTTGAAGCTGTTTTACTAGAATAGAAAGCTAAAAAATCTATGTCAAACAGTGATTGTTACAAGAGTAATATTTTGTTTATCAGTAGACTCAAGTTCTTTGGTCTGGACTTCTGACTTGAAGCTCTCTGGTTTTGTGAAGATTTTCAAAGAATAATGTCACATCTGTACAAGGCAGTATTGCTAATCTGAATGTGCCATAGTAAATTTTAAAACCTAATTTAAGGTTTTAAAAATAGTAGCAGAACATAGTAATAACTATAATATATACTAATTTCAGGTACATTTCCTGATGCCCAGCTTCCTTCTAAGAGGATCATTGGCCCCAAAAATTATGAATTCTTAAAGTCAAAGAGGGAAGAGTTCCAAGAGTATCTACAGGTATAGCATCAACTGTATTAATTCCAAATGTTGCTAATCATAGCATTCTCTAATTTGTCTCTTTTTCTCTTGTACATACGTGTTCTTTGGTTTATAAATACCTTTCCATGTGGATTTTAATTTAAAAAACATTTTTCCTTGTGAATTTTAGAATGAATTTTTGTCAAAAGTATATTACTTCCCCCCCTCTCCAAATTGAATGAAATGCAAGATATTTTCTTAGGGGAAGCAAAATCTTAACTTAGTTTTAGGCTAGTTAAAACTTCGTATAGGACATCAAAAAAAAGAAACTTTTGATGTAAAAGATTAGATGCATTTGAAGAATACTGGGTAGTATTCTTAGAATATTTGTTACTGTTCGTTCTGTTTTCTGTTTGATTTTTGTGTTTAGCTTTTTCTGAACTTTGGAGTCTTCTTTCCTATGTTATTCCTCAGTCCCTTTTCTTTTGGGTTCATAGATATTTTTCCAATTTCCTGGGATCAACTCTACTATTTGCGATGTGGAGTTGAATTCCATTTTTCTCAGTGTGTACACATTACATTATGTTAAAATGTATGGGTATATTATTTAAATACATGGTACAGTCATCATAAAAGTTATTTGAGACATCAGGCTCTCCGAGATTAATAAACATCTTTCTTTATCAAGTGCTTACAAGGGAGAATACTTTTAATTTATTAAAAAAATTATTTGGGCATGAAATTTTATATTTTTAAAAAAATTTTGATTCAGTTAAATTTGGATGCTTCCTAGCCAAAAAGAAAGACTTTTAAATTAAAAATACCCAGCAGTGTAAAGGAGTATTTACACTTTATTTCCTGTCTCTGAACTGTTGAATGCTTTCAACTCCAAGTTGAATATATATGTGTGTGTGTGTGTGTGTGTGTGTGTGTGTGTGTGTGTGTGTATATATGTCTATATATGTATCTTCTATATAAATTTTTGGTGATGTAAAAATTGAAATATTAAATAATAACTACTGCAAGGAAGTTTGGATAAAACACAAAGCTATGTTTTTGTTGATACTATTAACTCATTATTTGAACCAGCTAATTATTTCTACAAACTAGAGTACTTTACTCTGGAAGAAATATTTTCTCGTAATATGGATTTAAATTAGAGATAGCTGTACTGGTGTTTTTAATGTAGATTTCTGCTTATAAAGTTTTGTAACTGTTTTCATAGTTAGGAACTATTAGGTAAGACTGGGTTAATTTTGGCTTTTTTTGTTTTTTTTTTTGAGATAGAGTTTTGCTCTTGTCATCCAGGCTGGAGTGCAACGGCACGATCTCGGCTCACTGCAACCTCCACCTCCCGAGTTCAGCCCATTCTCCAGCCTCGGTCTCCCAAGTAGCTGAGATTACAGGCACCCACCGCCACTCCTGGCTAGTTTTTGTATTTTTAGTACAGACGGAGTTTCACCATGTTGGCTAGGCTGGTCTTGAACTCCTGACCTCAGGTGATCCACCTGTATCAGCTTCCCAAAGTGCTGGGATTACAGGCATGAGCCACCGCGCCCAGCCCATGTTATCTTATTAGAAAATAGTGTTGCAGGAAGAACAGACAACAGATTTTTCAAGTTATTTCACATTTCCACATCTAGTTTTCTGCAAAACCCTTTATGCCGACTTTTAAAAATTTATCAGGACAGCTGTATCATGCTCTCATATTTTTCTGTAGTTGAGAAACTGGGAAATAATAGTACCTAATGTTTAGTTTTACTGTGTGTCAGATACTGTGCTAAATGCTTTATATAACAATACTATAAAGTAGGTAGTGTCATTATTCTCATTTTATAAGTTAGGAAACTGACTCTTGGGCAATTTAGGAACTTTTCTAGTGTCACTTAGCCAGCATGTGGAAGAGCCAGAATTCGAACCCATTCATATCTGACTATAAAGGCCAAGGTCTTACCTACTATCCTATACGCTTCCCTCTAAAAATGCAATTGCTTTATTATTTTAAATATAAAGTAGCTTTTAGGGATTTAAAATTTAAAAAAATTAAAATACAGTTTTGATTACTCCTCTAGATTTCTAAACTGTGTTTTCCCTTTTTTTGTTAATTCAAGAAACTTCTGCAGCATCCAGAACTGAGTAATAGTCAACTTCTGGCAGACTTTCTTTCCCCTAATGGTGGGGAAACACAATTTCTTGATAAGATACTACCAGATGTAAATCTTGGTAAGTCAATTTAAAGAATCATTATAATAAGCTGAAAAGAATCAGCATTTTCAGATTAATTTAGAAAAATATATAGTATAGCCTATGGTAAATTCCGAGGGTCCTTATTTCTGCATTTAGAGATAAATTGTCAGATGCTGACCTTAATCAGTCCATTTTGAGTTCTGATTATTTAAGCAGTCACTTCTAGCCATTTGTCATCACAGAAAATTACATTAGTCAATGTATTTATAAATTTATTTTCTTAAATTTAAATATAAGAAAAGTAGAGATGGTATTTTTAGTATATGTGAATCAGTATTTTCATCATACAGTATATGAATAGCTGTGGTATTTGAAATTTCTCATTAAATATCTCAAAAAGACTAGATCTGTTAACATTTAATTTAGTTTAAGACAGTTGCATTTTTCCACATCTTTAAGTTATATCGTGCCCGTCCTTATTTTGTATTATAAAGCATTATAAATATTCCTTAAAACCTAATTTTTGGTTCACTTGTAGTAGTAATTTCGGTAAGTAAACTTTGTATAAACCAGCTTTTAATTAACTTGAATTAATATGTCATTCTGAGCAAATTTCATTTCATGGTACTTCTGTACATGAATTTTATTTAAAGTTTAATTGTTGGCTATAAAACTGTGGCATGGAATGTACACATGAGATTGTGGAAATATTTCTGCTTTGAATATCGTTAATTTGTTTTGAATTTTTCATTAGTAACTTAGAAAAATAATTTAGTTTCTTGATCTTTAATTTCAAAGTAACTTTACAATTAGTAAAACCATTTTGCAGTTAGTAGATTGCCTTATTTCTACTAGTACTATTGTAAAGAAAATGAAGATGTGTCAGAAAGCTTATATTTGCTCTATTTTTAAAAATACTAATTTTTATTATGACAGATATAGAATCTATAGTCAAAGCACAGTCTGCTGGGATACTGAAGACATTATTATATTTTTACTGTTAGAGATTGAAGTTAGTATTTCCTGAAGATCATGTTTCAGAAAGTGTTTTTGTGTTGTAATACTTGAGCACTTAACTTCAGCTATCACTTTTGGATGAATTATTTATTATAGTTTGTCTGAATAGCAACAAGTTCAGCAGAAATCCAGATAGATCATCTTCTCTAACCACTAATATAATACATACATTATAAGTACATGTATAAAAAATAGAAATATAACAAAGGATTCAATTAAATAAATGGTAGTCTGAAATTTTCCAAAGAATCATCCTGTAAACCCCTGGCATGCCTCCATTCTGTTTTAAAAACTGTTCCTTAATTACTATTCCACCTGCTGGTTATCAGTGATTGGATTTTTTTTTTTTTTTTTTTTTTTTCTGTGATGGAGTCTTGCTCTGTCACCCAGGTTGGACGGCAGTGGTGTGATTTTGGCTCACTGCAGCCTCCACCTCTCAGGTTCAAGCAATTCTCCTGCTTCAGCCCCCCAAGTAGCTGGGATTACAGGTGCCCACCACGACACTCAGCTAATTTTTTGTAGTTTTAGTAGAGACGGGGTTTCACCACACTGGCCAGGCTGGTTTCGAACTCCTGACCTCAGGTGATCCATCTGTCTTGGCCTCCCAGAGTGCTGAGATTACGGGCGTGAGTGAGCACCATGCCTGGCCAGTGATCTCATTGTTAACAGAGACATCTTCTCACTCCTCAGTCTTCTTGACCTCCTCTGCAGCATTCTTTCCTTTAGAAATTCTTTGCCTTTGGCATTCATTATTGCATATTATTCTCTTAACTGTTTCAGTCCTATCACTGCATTTCCATCCTACACAATCCTCCCTTATCTCTATACACATAAATATAGGTGTTTTCCAAGCTCTGTCCTCAATTTTCCTCTTGCCAGTCTCCACAGAACCTATTATTTTAATTTTTGCCTATATGTAAATGTCTCTTTTTTTTTTTCTTTCTTTCTTTTTTTTTTTTTTTTTGAGACGGAGTCTTGTTCTGTCGCTGTCACCCAGGCTGGAGTGCAGTGGCGCCATCTTGGCTCACTGCAACCTCTGCCTCCCGGGTTCAAGCAATTCTTCTGCCTCAGCCTCCCTAGTAGCTGGGACTACAGGCGCACGCCACCTAGCCCAGCTAGTTTTTGTATTTTTAGTAGAGACGGGTTTCACCATGTTGGCCAGGATGGTCTCGATCTCTTGACTTTGTGATCTGCCTGCCTAAATGTAGTCTGACCTTTAGTTGTACCTTTCTAATATCCAGTTGGACGTCACCATCTGATCTGTCATCTTTTCAGAACCAACATGTAATTCTATTAATGATACTACAGTCATTTCAGTCATGCTTGAAATTTTACCATTACCTCTTGGATTTTCTCTCCCATGCTCTCACTACACATCTTTTTTTTTCGGAGATGGAGTCTCTCTCTGTCACCCAGGCTGGAGTGCAGTGGCGTGATCTCAGCTCACTGCAACTTCTGCCTCCTGGGCTCAGGCGTTCCTCCCACCTCAGCCTCCTGAGAACTACAGGTGTGCACCACCACACCCAGATAATTTTTGTATTTTTAGTAGAGATGGGGTTTCACCATGTTGCTCATGCTGGTCTTGAACTTCTAAGTTTAAGTGATCCATCTGCCTCAGCCTCCCAAAGTGCTGGGATTACAGGTGTGAGTCACCATGCCCTGCCTTACACATCTTTTTAGTTCCCAGATTCTGTAAGTTTTTCCTGTTTGATGTCTAACTCGTGTCTTCCTCTTCATTCCCTTTACTCTTTCCTTAGTTCAGTTTTCATTGCCTCTTATTTGAACTGTACTAAGTTTCCTATCTAATCTCCTGGATTCCCATCCTCCTGCTCTCTATCAGTTTATCTTATGTAACACAGCCACATTAATCTTCCTAAAGTACACGTTTGACCATACCTAAAATCCTTTGGTTTTTCTGTCTTTGTTAACTTAGGAACTCTTTATTGTTTAATATGGAACCCTCTGAAAACCACTGTGTGCTTTGATACCAATATATCTTACCAGTATTATTTCTTACTACTTCCTTTCATACTTTAGCAAAATCGAATCCCCTATATTCTTTTGCTCCAGTGCCTTTGTTTATACTCTTTTCTTGTACTTTAAATGCTCTTCCATATTACCCATCTTTGAAGATCCAACTGAAAGAAAGGGATGGCTGGTTCTTCTTAGGGAAACAGGGAAGCCTTTCTTAGGAAGGTATCATTTGTCTAATATTGAAAGATTAATAGAAATCGGCAGGAGATAGATAAGGAGATCATTCCAGTTGGAGGGACTGGCATGTACAAGAGGCATGAGAGAGGGAATCAGCTGGTAATGTTTGGAGTATCTTGAAGGTAGAGTACATGCAAGAGAGTGAGACTAGAAAGATAAGTTATGGCCAAATGTGTCATGATAAAGAATTTGGACTTGATCATCTAAGCAGGGGGAAAGAGACACTGATAGATTTTAAACAATGAAACCTAATCAGATTTAGGTTTCAGAAATCCAACTCTGGCAGCAGTTTAAAGGATGATACTAAGTACTTAGAATCAGTATCTGGGAATAAACCTAGTAGAGTATGTGTGTGCATTACCATTATAGAGAAAATTGTAAACTTTTATTGAGAGATATTAAAGAAGACCCAAGAAAATAGAAATCATATTCATTGTTTAGAAACCACAATATTGTAAAGATGTAAATTTATCCTCAAGTTGATTTCTAGCTATAATACAGTCCCAATCCAAATCAAACAGGTGGTGTATGTGTGTATACCTTGAAGCTGAATCTGTAATTTATATAAACATGCATAGGACCAAGGGGTAGGTAACACATTTTAGAATAAGAATAAGGTTGGAGAGCTCTATCATATGTCTTGACTTATAACACTAAATTAATCAGTAGACCCCTGGAACAGAACAGAGATCCCCAAACCGATCTGTACATCTGTGGACACTTGATTTGTGAGCATGGCTCTGCAGAATGGGGAAGGAGTCAGCTTTTCAAGAAATGCTACTGGGATATTGGGTATACATTTGAACTCTTACGAAGTAGCCACATTTAAGTAGACTGGAGTCCTATATAGAAACCTGTAAAGGTATTAGAAGATTGCAGAGATAAATCCATGTATCATAGTCAACTAAATTTGACAGAGGTGTCAAGAACCTACATGGGGGAATGGATACCCTTTTCAATAAATAGTGCTGGGAAAACTGGATATCCATATGCAGAAGAATGAAACTAGACCACTGTCAACCACATAATAAAAAAATCAAATTCATAGTGGATTAAAGACTTAAATGTAAGACCCCAAATTATAAAACTACTAGAAGAAAATGAGAGGAGGATGCTTCTCGACTTTAGTCTAGGCAAAGATCTTATGGCTAAGACTTCAAAAGCATAGGCAACAAAACAAAAATAGACAAATGGGGCTAGATTAAACTATTAGGTTGGTGCAAAAGTAATTGCGGCTTTTGCCTTTTTTTTTTTTTTCTTTTAAGCAGCAAAAATCTCACTTTTGCACCAACCTAATAAAAGACTTCTACACAGCAAAGGAAACAAGCAGCAGAGTCAAGAGACAACCTGTAGAATGGGAGGAAATATTTATGGATATTTTACCTGTAAGGTTTGCAACTATTTAATCTGTACAATGGGAGAAAATATTTGCAAATATTGCAAATTTAGTTGGAAGACAATACAGTAGAAAAATGGACAGAAGAAAAATAATTTCACCAGCCTGGGCAACGTAAGTGAGACTCTGTCTCTACAAAAAAAAAACAACAACAACAACAAAAAATTAGCTGGGTATGGTGGTGTGCATGTGTAGTCCTGGCTGTTCCAGAAGTTGAGGCGGGAGGATCACTTGAGCCCAGAAAGTTCGAGGGTACAGTGAGCTATGAACACACCACTGCACTCCAGCCTGAGTGACAGAGTGAGACCCTTTCTCTAAAAACAAAAGAAAAACACTTCACAAAAGAGGAAATCAGATGGTCAATAAATACATGGAAAGGTGCCTAATTTCATTAATAGGGAAACTCAAATTAGAATCATATTTGGGAAACACCACATTCACCAAAGTTTTTAAAAGTCTGATTATACTAAGTGCTAAGTATTGGTGCAGATGTAAAGCAACAGGAACTCTTACACACTGTTAGTAGGACTATAAATTGAAAAACTACTTGGAAAAATTGTTTGGTATAAAAACTGAAGGACCCAGCAGTTCCTCTCTCAGATATATACTTTGGAGAATCTATCCATGTTTAAGAACGTTCATAGTAGAATTCTTTGTATAGTCCAAACTAGAAACAGCACAAATGTTCATCACAATTGAATGGACAGATAAACTGTGGTAAAGTCATAACATTGAATACCCATATCATGAGGCTACTAGCAACAATGTGGATGAACTTTTAAAAATGTTGAATGAAAGAAACAAAAATGAAAGAATGTATACAGCCTGATTCTTTTTACATAAACATCAAAACAGACCAAACTAATATAAGCTGGAAAAGTTTGAATAAAATTGTTAAAAAATCGTTGGGCGTGGTGGCTCACACCTGTAGTCCCAGCACTTTGGGAGGCTGAGGCAGATGGATCACTTGAACTTAGAAGTTCAAGACCAGCGTGAGCAACATGGTGAAACCCTGTCTCTACTAAAAACACAAAAATTAGCTAGGCATGGTGGTGGGTGCCTGTAGTCCCAGCTACTCAAGAGGCTGAGGCAGGAGAATTGCTTGAACCTGGGAAGTGGAGGTTACAGTGAGCCGAGATCGCACCACTGCACTCCAGCCTGGGCAACAGAGCAAAACTCCATCTAAAAAAAAAAAAAAAAAAAGTTAAAAAATAATACAGCATTGGCTAGGTGCAGTGGCTCACACCTGTAATCCCAGTATTTTAGGAGGCCGAGGTGGTTGGATCACTTGAGGTCAGGAGTTCAAGACCAGGCTGGCCAACATGGTGAATCCTTGTCTCTACTAAAAATACAAAAATTAGCTGGGCGTGGTGGCGTGCACCTATAATCCCAGCTACTTGGGTGGCCTAGGCAGGAGAATTGCTTGAAACTGGCAAGTGGAGGGAGCCGAGATCATGCCACTGCGCTCCAGCCTGGGCGACAGAGTGAGACTACATCCCTTCTACTACTACTACTACTACTACTACTACTACTACTACTACTACTACTACTACTAACTACTACGGTATAAAAGCAATGTTTCTAAATATATTTTATTTTTTATTCATTTGTATTCATTATGGTTTTTAGAGACAGAGTCTCACACTGTTGCCCAGGCTGGAGTGCAGTGGCACAATCATAGTTCACTGCAGCCTCAAATCCTGGGCTCAAGTGATCCTTCCTGCCTCAGCCTTCCAAAGTAGCTAAGACTACAGGTACACACCAGCACACCTGGCTAATTTTTAAGTATCTGTAGAGATGGGATCTTGCTATGTTGCCCAAGCTGGTCTTGAACTCCTCTCCTCAATTGATCCTCCCACCTTAGGTTCCTAAATTGCTGGGCTTACAGGCATGGAGCCACCCTGCCTAGCCTCTAAATATATTTTATATGATGTAATCTGAAGTAATGTATGTGGAACTAAATCAGTGAGTTAAATAATGCGAGTGGACATTTGGCTTCTGTCTATACCCACCCCCCCACCCAAATCAATACATTTATTTGAGTCAAAATATTTTGTGTGTGTGTATCTTTTTATTGGGGGAAAAAAGTGAGGACAAAATATTTGGTTACATATGGTGTTTAGGAGATTGGGTACTCCTGGTTACTGACTAGGTTTGATTGAAGAAGAAATGATCAAGGATGATCCAACTTTCTATTTAAATAACTGGATGAATGCTGTTACTTGTTGGAATAGGGGATACATTAAGAGCAGTTTTAAACTTACTGAGTTTATAGAATCCAGTTGAAGTTTTATAAAGCAAGAGAGTCCAGGAGACAGGCAGGGATTAGAGATTTGAATTCTATTTGAAATCAGATTGAGCAAATAATTTGGCTCAGTAAGAACACATAGAAGACAGAAAAGCATGGGATGAAACCATATAATTTAAGGCACTTGGGAACATTCTAAGGAGGGAGTGTTATGAGAACCAGCAATACCAGAAATAGCCAAGTGGGAAGGTTGGGTGGTTTGCCTGTCACAAAACAGTATTTTTATTCTTTATTATTAATGTCCCCTTCTATTGCCATAAATCTACTTTTTTCTGATTTGTTCAGAAAGCAGTTTAAGTTGTACTTATCAATTTTGATTGATTTTTAAGTCATTTCTAAGTGCAGGAGAAAATCTCAAGATGTTTGATGTTTTACAATAAGGGAAACTGGAGATCAAGAAGTAATTTTAGCAAACATAGGATTTAGAATAGAAATTCTTAATCTAAAATTCAGAATATAAACTACAGAAATAGTTTTAAATATTGAGGCAATTCTTAAAACTTTTTTTTGACTGGCCTTTGCATATCTTTAGATACCATTATATATTAACTGTTACTGAAAATCCTTTGAAAATATTTCTTATGGAAATTTTCACAAAAGTAGACAAAATTATGTAATAAACTTCTTACTCAACTTTGTTATCAACCCTTGGCTTGTTCCATCCCTTCTCCCACCACTTACCTCACTGGATTTTTTTAAAGTAAATCCCAAATATTATATCTATAAATATTTCAGAATACCATATTTATTGAAAATTTCCATGGAATGTGAAATGGTCAATCATAAGTACTTTTTACAGTTTTAACTTGGCTATTTCGTATTTAAAATTACCTGGTTAAGTATTCATGTGAGCAATTATGAAGAGTTTTATGCCTTCCTAAAATAATGTTTTACTTTTAATTGCAGGGAAAATTATAAAATCTGTTCCTGGAAAACTAATGAAAGAGGTGAATAACTGATTTATGTGTGTTCTATAACATGATAGTCATAAACATATTTAAATATTGATAAATTTTGCTTATGTCCTAAAAATTACCTTTATTTTTTATTTTCTTACAATAATCTATCACCACAGAAAGGTCAGCATTTGGAAACTTTTATCATGAATTTCATTAATTCTTGTGAATCTCCAAAGCCTAAACCAAGTAGACCAGAACTGACCATTCTCAGCCCTACTTCAGAAAACAACAAGAAGGTACTGCACATTGCATTAAAGAACTATTAAGTTTTAAGTTGGCCTACTTGAGATGACTTTTTCATTATCGGGAGAATGAATATTTTGTTAAAGAAGTGGATTGAGCTATACATTTCCTTTATGTGGAAATCAGTTGAACAGTATACAGAGGGTATTGTGTGTAATTACTTGGTTCTTTGCTTTAATGTGGTAAATGTTTCTCTGGATACTATATTTGCAAACTTATGCCACTTCCGTATTTGGGGATTTTTAAAAGTGGTTTTCTTAGGTTATATGTCACCAACTTTCAATAATAAGAAATTAATTGCTATACTGTGTTGATGTTTATTGGATGGCATTACCTAATTTTCATGGCTTATAAAGTATTTTATCCATTCATTAAACAAACATTTTATTACAGCCTATGATTGAGTGCTAGGCACTGGGAATATAAAGATACATTCCTTGTCCTCAAGAAGCTGTTTAGTGCCAAGGTGTAGTGCCCAGCATGGGGAGCTATGGGAGCTCAAAGGACCTCTAATCTTTATTTTTGTTAATACTCCGAATAGTATCTTTAATATTATTAATATTTTCATTTTATAACTTTATTGTATATATAGATAGAAATATTTTTATTTAGTAATCTTGCTAGACTTAACATTAGTTTTAGTAATATCTGGTAATTCTTTTATATTGACACAATTGTCGTAAATGATTGCAGTTTTGTTTTATTCCTTACTAGGACTGCTATATACAAAGGAAACTGTTTAATTATTTCACCATCGAATAGTATAGTGTAGCTCTTTTTGTATTAATAGATAACCTTTATAAGATTAAGGAAGTTGCCGGGCACTGTGGCTCACACCTGTAATCCCAGCACTTTGGGAGGCAAAGGTGGATGGATCACTTGAGGTCAGGAGTTCGAGACCAGCCTGGCCACCACGGTGAAACCCTGCCTCTACTGAAAATACAAAAATTAGCCAGGCGTGGTGGTGGGTGCCTGTAATCCTAGCTACTCGGGAGGCTGAGGCAGGAGAGTCGCTTGAACCCGGGAGGTGGAGGTTGCAGTGAGCCAAGATCGTGCCACCGCACTTCAGCCTGGGGGACAGAGCAAGACTCTGTCTCAAAAAAAAAAAAAAAAAAAGATTAAGGAAGTTTACATTCATGTTCATGGGTAGAAATAGCCTATAATTTTTCTTTCTCATTCTGTCCTTGTTAGGTTTTGGTATCAAAGTTTTATTAGCATTTTTTATTTTTGGTAGACTTTTTATAAATATTTGATAGAGTTCGTAAAGTCATCTAGGCCTCCAGTTTTGTTTGTAGGAAGATTTTTTTATAACCAATTTAATTTCTTTAACAATTATAAAATTCTTCAGGTTTATTACTTCATGATTCAGTTTCAATAGGTTATATTTTTTGACAAATTTTGTACTTTATCTAAATTTGTAAGGTATAGGTCTGAAGTCCCCCAAATTTTGTCTTTTCATTGTTCCTGACATCTGTAGCTATGTCTCTTTATTCTCGACATTGGTTACGTCTTCTCTTTTTCTTTTTTTTTTTTAATTTGATCGATCTTTTGGCTTTGTTGAGCTTTTCTGTCAGACTTTTAAAATTACCTTTATTTCTGTTATTTTGAAAAATTCTTTGTAGTTCTTTGGGCTTTTGTTTGTATTATAGTTTTAACTTCTTGTGGTGGAACTAATGCTTAACTTAGCCTTTCTTTTCTAATATAAGCATTAAAATGTACACATTTTTCTTTAAATCTGTTTTAACACTGGCTTGTAAATTTCAGTATGTGGTATTTTTGTTATTCAGTTCAGAATTTTTTATTATGATTCCCTCTTTGACCTATGGGTTATTTATAATTTTTTTTTAAGTTTACAAACATTCTTGAATTTTCAGATTGTTCCTTTATTGTTGTTATTGATCCTAGTTTAATTACACTGTGGTCAAAGAATACATGTGATGTAAGTTTTCCATTTCCAAGAACAGCTACCTCATGCTTTCTGACTTGACTAAGAGCTTGTCATTTTTTCCAAGTTTTACTGCAGACTCCTGCTATTTTTCCAGCCTCCACCTACCCCTAGCTTCCAAAGCTAATACCATGTATTTTATGTTTATGTTATGGCAACACCCTGCTTTTAGGTACAAATCACTTAAACATTGTTATGTTACAAACCACTCCAAAAGTGAATGGTTTAAAACGACTCTCTTATTTGCTTATGATTCTGTGGGTCAGCAATTTGGACTTGGCTTAGCCATATTGTACTTATGGTCTCACTAGGGCTGCAGTCTTAGAGCTTCTTGAATTGGAATATGGCCAAAGGTGGCCTCATTCGCTTGTCTGACTGTGTATGTTTCCTCTTGGCTGGGCCATGTGTCTTCAGCAAGCAATTCTGGGCTCTCATGGTACCAGCATTCTTAAGAGGGCTTACCCCAACACACAACTTTCCAGGACTGTGTTGAACATTTTGCTTAACATTTGTCCCAAAGCAAGTCATGTAGCCAAGCCCAGAGTTGATGTGGGAGGGAACGGTACAAGAGTGTGGCTGTAGAGAAGCATGATCACTGGGGGCTGCTACTTTAACAGTCTACTTCAGTTTACCAGTTTTGAAAAATTCTCAGCTATTGTTCTTCGAATATTGCCTTCTCTCTGTTCCCTCTCTTACCTCCTTCTGGAATACAGATTTAGTTATCATTCTGTTTTCCGTATCTCTTAAGCCTTCCTCCATATTTTCTGTCTTCATTTTCGCTACTTTTTGGTGGTATATGTTTACTTTTTCTGATCCTGTCTTCCAGCTCTGCCTCTTCAGTGTTGTCTGGTCTTCTGCATAAACATATCTAAACTTAAAAAAAAATTGTTACTGTGTATTTTATTTTTAGAATTTGTTTGATATTCCCCCCAGGTCTACTATCATTTTAAATAATGGTTTACTATTAGCTGCAGATGTTTTCCGGCAAAACAGATTTATTGCATTATAAAACCCTGGTTGTACTTAAGATTCTTGAATAGTAAATGCACACACAGGTCAGGAAGAGCAGGAGAAGATAGCCTGTCTAGTGCTCTGAAGAATATAGTGGCTGAAAACTTGGCTTACGTTATTTTGTTTGTGGTTTGTCAATATTAATGCACATTTTGCTTTCCTTGATCCTTACGTTTATCTTTATTGAACACGAAAATTCCATTAAACATCATTATAAAATAAAAATGTTAAAATGTTCAAGAGGAGAAATGGAGATATGGGCCCTAACTCCTCTCCTCTGCTCAGGCATCTTAAGTGTCTCTCAGAGTAAGTCTTCAGCCCTCCTCAGTAATAGCTCTGTCTCCTAAGAAACAGACATAGTGTAGTTCATCAGTCTTAGTAATATTTGTCTTCTCCCTCAGGATTATTGAGATTGATATTCCAAACTGCTTGAAAAGATGTGAGAGATTCTTATGAAATTCTTTTCTTGGTGGCCTTCACTATGTATGCATACTTTTGTGAATGATGAAATATGAAAGACCTAATGGGTATGATTTCAGAGGATTAACCAGGCTAAACATAGGGAAAGAAGAAATATACTGATGTGTGAATTTTAGTACATAGGGAATATGTTTGCAAAATAATTTATGAAAGTTTGGTCAAACTGGATATTTACTTTCCTGGTGACTAATAAATGGGCCCAACCTTTTGGGAAATAAATTGATACTGTGTAACAAAATAAATCAGGTGTTTATGCTCTTTGACCTCCTGACCTGAATGCTAGGAATTTGTCAGGGAGAAAAATAAGAGAAGAGCTTATAACATGTAAAGGTGTTTATTAAAATATTATTTACATAAGTGAAAAATTGGAAACAACATGAAATTCTAAAATTGTAGGAATGATTATTTTAAGGAACATCTATTCAAGGAATGTTTTGCAGCAGATGAAATTGTGCTTATGAATACTATAAAGCAACATAAAGATATTTGATACGGTGCTAAATGAAAAAGTAGGATGTGATATTTTTTGAACCTCATTGATTTGTGGCTATGTACATAGAGACTACAAGTTAATATACAAAAGTTTAATAGTAATGCTATTAGGTGGTTGAGTTTTAATATAAAAGTTTAAATGCCCCTTTGCTCTGTGTCACTTTATTTAGCCTTAGTGATTATTGTCAACAGATGTAATAAACTATATATCTCTTTATTATTCCAACTTTTATTTTATATTTCTGTTTAAAAATAATGCAAACCATGCTGAAAATACAGAGGGAAAACAAAATTGAGTTGTTTTTCCCCTGTTTTCCAGACTTACTATATAATATCACTGTTTTTTAGTGAAAGAAAAAAATTAAACTGAAAATTTAAAAGAGTAGAGGGAATAGTATATCAGAAGGAAGAGCCCTTTTCCTATTTTTTGGGTTGGGGAAAAATGTTTTAAGTTTATGCCTCTGCGTTAATAATATCTGACATAAGAGCCAATAGAATATATGGTCTTTGTTCTCAGGATACTTTTCTAGGAGGCTTTTAAAAAATTCATCTTCAGGTAAAATTGAATACACTTTCCTCCACAGTCTCCTTCTCTTCCCTCTCTCCTCCCCTCCCCTCTTTCTCCCTTTTCAGAGTCTCACTCTGTCACCCAGGCTGGAGTGCAGTGGTGCAATCTCTGGCTCACTGCAGCCATTAATTCTTAATATCTTGTTTTAGTCTCCCCCCCTCCCCCCCACATTGATTAGGCCTTTGTGGGCTTTGAATATTGTCCAAATAAATTTCACCTAAAGCTGGATTTTTACCTCTACTTATAGTGATTTATAATCTTTAAATCATGTTAGTGTTTTTTTTTGTTTGTTTGTTTTGTTTTTTTTGGCGGTCTTGCTCTGTCACCCAGGCTGGAGTGCAGTGGCACAATTTTGGCTCACTGTTACCTCTCCCTCCCAGGTTCAAACTATTCTCCTGCCTCAGCCTCCTGAGTAGCTGGGACTACAGGCATGCATCACTACACCTGGCTAACTTTTTTGTATTTTTAGTAGAGATAGGGTTTCACCATGTTGGCCAGGCCGATCTCAAACTTGCGACCTCAGGTGATCTGCCTGCCTCCGTCCTCTAAAGTGTTGAGATGACAGGCGTGAGCCACTGC
This sequence comes from Symphalangus syndactylus, assembly GCF_028878055.3. Classification (NCBI taxonomy): domain Eukaryota; kingdom Metazoa; phylum Chordata; class Mammalia; order Primates; family Hylobatidae; genus Symphalangus; species Symphalangus syndactylus. The sequence continues at coordinate 63,352,602 of NC_072424.2, read as the reverse complement.
GCCTGGCCTAAATCATGTTAGTTTTAAAGTTAGCTATCAATAATATATTTGTACATCTTTTTATGTTACTTTGCTTTTGTGGTATATAAAAACAAAGGAGGGGTCTTTTATGGATAATGAGTTATCTACTGTAACTAAAATGAATATTTTAGTTTTTATGTAACATTTTTGGGGAACATGTATTTTTTATTGCAATTTGGGGCATAAATGGGGAATTTTAGAAGTATATATTAACCTATCTAATATTCTGTTTTGATTGGAAAAAGTTTAAATGCCTTTGCTGTGTGTCACTTCATCCTTATTGATTATCGTCAGCAGATGAAATAAACTATATAGCTCTTTATTATTCCAACTTTTATTTTAGCTTTTCAATGATCTGTTTAAAAATAATGCAAACCGTGCTGAAAATACAGAGAGAAAGCAAAATCAGAATTATTTTATGGAGGTGATGACTGTAGAAGGAGTCTATGATTACCTGATGTATGTAGGTAAGATCTAAGTGGTTTATTTTAAGACTTGTTTTTCATTCATCTTACTTCTTCTGTGATGCAAATAATGATCTTGAGTATTGCCCCATTGTAACTGTTTTTTTAATTGAAGATACCTTTTATAATAATTCAATACAATTGGCCTTGATCATATTAAAGTTGCTAGTGTTTACAAATAAAATATTGACCATGGTCATTTGTGTTTTCTACATTGGCAAATTTCAAAAATACCAATTTATCTGGAACAATGAGATATCCCATTTGATCCTTTCTCAGGACGGGTAGTTTTCCAGGTTCCTGACTGGCTTCATCATCTCTTAATGGGAACTCGAATCCTCTTTAAAAACACCCTGGAAATGTATACTGATTACTATCTTCAGTGTAAACTAGAACAGCTATTTCAGGAGCACCGTTTGGTCTCACTCATAACACTTCTCAGAGGTTTGTATTTTCTAATGTGTTTGTTTCATATTTTGTGTACTCTATGATTTTAATTGAATCTAAAAGAGGAAGAAATCTTGTTTTGCTTTGGTTTATTAGTATTTCTACTATGAGGAAATCCTTTGTGTATAAATAGATGAAAATTCCAGAAATATTTCTTTTTACTCTTTTTTAGATGCTATATTCTGTGAAAACACTGAACCTCGCTCTCTCCAAGATAAGCAAAAAGGAGCAAAACAGACTTTTGAAGAAATGATGAATTACATTCCAGGTGTAATATTTAAGAAGTAACTTAATTTCATATAGATTAGCAGTCTGTTGAGGTCACAATGTATAGTAATTATTGAAGCTAATTTTTACTGTGAGTTTTCATTTTACAAATAGTTGCAAAGATCAGTTAAAATTAACACACTAGTTAAATAATTCTTTTAGATGTTGGCACTAAGACTAAGATATTAGGACTTTAAGGCAAGGCTGTTTCTACTCACATAATAGCCAGATTCATTCAAAAATAACTTATAGTCAGACTGGTCACAGTGACATGTGGGACAATTGAAGGCCTGTGTCCACGACACCATAAGAATAGCTCACTAGTGTGTATGATAAAAAATCAGAATTCATTCATTCCAAATTTATGGAGCATCTTCCATATTCCAGGCACTATGCAAAATGCAAGGGATATAAAAAATGTACTTGAGTAGGTCAGTCTAGCAGGAAGGCAGGCATACAGACAAAACATACGTGTGATAATAGAGGCATTTTCAAGTTACAGAGATTCACAAAGGAGGACGATGGTCACCTCTTCTGTAAAGTTGGTAGGTTTGGGCCACTAAGGAAATGAATGGTAGTAACCTCTTACTGTGATGGGAAATAACAAGGAAGAAATGTCAAAGGGTCAAAGCAGATGATTCTTAGTTTAGAACATTTTGAATGAGAAGTGCCTATAAATTACTCAGGAGGAAGTGTCTGTTAAACACGTGGACATCGAGGTTCAAAAGTTGGAGAAAAGGTGGTATAGGATAGATTAGCAGAGATATGGGAGCCATGTGTGAGTAGATACTAAAGCATAGGGAGAAAGTATGGAGTAGGAAGAGAAAAAGGTGACTTCCAGTTTCTGGTCTGGCACATAAGAACCTGGCCATCATCACTCCATCCTAGTAACAAGCAAAAAGCTGAATGAACTAAAAAAAACTAAACAACTCTTAGATTCACCAGAGAGTGAGGTCATATGGCAAGCCACTGCCCCCCAGATTAGAGAGAATCATAGCTAGGTGCAGCAGAAACCCGTGAACTCAAAACCCCTGGAGAAGCCAGTGCTGAGCTAGGGAAACCTGAACTATAACTGACAAATTGCTACAGCCTTTTAAATCTCTTTTTAAGAGATTAAAAACTCCAGGGGAACCAAGTCATGGGGTTACCCATCCACATTTTTTTTTTTTTTTTTTTTTTGAGGCGGAGTCCCGCTGTGTCGCCAAGGCTGGAGTGAAGTGGCACGATCTCAGCTCACTGCAACCTCCGCTTCCTGGGTTCAAGCAAGTCTCCTGTCTCAGCCTCCCGAGTAGCTGGGACTACAGTCCTGTGCCACCACGCCTGGCTAATTTTTGTATTTTTAGTAGAGATGAGGTTTCACCTTGTTGGTCAGGCTGGTCTCGAACTCCTGACCTCAGGTGATCCACCCACCTCGGCCTTCAAAAGTGCTGGGGTTACAGGCGTGAGCCACCGTGCCCAGCCCATCCACACTTTTTTTGTTTTACTTCCAGGGCCTTGACCAAGATCCCACAGTGAATATTGGAGAAAAATCCCCATGTGCTTCGGCAGGGGGGCCAGAAGGGAACCATTCTGAAATACATCAGTTAGGGCATTCTGTTCTTGACAAGTCCCTACCCTCAGGAGAAACTAACCAGAGCCTGACTGACCGGATGGAAGGGAAAGAACCAACTCTAGCCAGCCCTGGCCTTCCACATGGAAGAAGGGAAATACCCAACTCCAATCCACTCTAGCCATCTTGTCCTATGCAAGGGGGTCAGAGGAGCCTGAGAAGCATGTGTGAAGTTCACAGTTCAGTGGTACAAGCTCACTAAAAGATTTATTGAGACCCCCTCCTAGGACTATAGAACCCTTCCTCTCCCTCCATATTTTATCGCCACATTACTAAAGGCCTGTTTGCAGCAGTTCCTCTTAACTTGTGCGTCATGTCCAGCTATCAAGAAAAAAATTACAAGACATATTAAAGGCAAGAAAAAACAGTTTGACAAGAAAGAGCAAGTATCAGAACCAGAGTCAGATATGGCAGGGATGTTAGAATTATACACCAAGTGGGATTTATCCCAGGTATTCAAGGTTGGTTCAGCATTCATTCAAAAGTCAATTAAGGTAGTCCATCACATCAGCAGGCTAAAGAAAAATCATGATCATAACAGTAGATGCAGAAAAAGCATTTGACAAAATCTAACACCCACTTATGATCTCAGCAAACTAGGAAGAGAGGGGAACATCCTCAGCTTGATAAAGAATATCTACAAAAACACCTATAGCTAACATCACACTCGATGAAAAACTTAAAAGCTATCCCACTAAGATGAGGAACAAGGCATGCTCTCACTACTGCTTTCAACATTGTACTGGAAGTCCTAGGTAGTGCAGTGAGACAAGAAAAGGAAATAAAGAGCATACTGATTGGGAAGAAAGAAATAAAACTGTCTTTGTTCACAGATGATATGATTGTCCATGTAGAATATCCAAAAATTGACAAAAACACTCCTGGAAATAATAAGCAATTTTAGCAGGGTTGTAGGCTATAAGGTTAATACACAAAATTCAATTACTTTTCCTGTATATCATCGATGAGCAAGTGGTATTTGAAATTAACAAAAATACCGTTTGCATTGGCACCCCCAAAAGTGAAATGTTTGGGTAGTAATCTAACAAAACATGCACAAGATTTATATGAGAAAAACTGTAAAACTTTAATTAAAGAAATCAAAGAACTAAATAAATGGAGAGAGATTTTATGTTTGTGGATAGGAATACTCTGTTTTCAAGATGTCCGTTCTTCTGAACTTCATCTAGATTCAATGCAGTCCCAATCCAAATCCCAGTAAGTTGTTTTGTGGGTACTGACAAACATTTTAAAGTTTATATGGAGAGGTAAAAATACCCAGAATAGCCAACTCAATATTGATTGAGAACAACAAAGTCACAGGATTGACACTACTTTTCTTCAAGGCATACTATAAAGCTACAGTAATCAAGAAAGTGTGATATTAGCAAAAGAACAGACAAATGGATGGATGGAACTGAATAGAGAGCCCAGATATAGACCCACATAAATAATGTTAACTCATCTTTAACAAAGCTGCAAAGGCAATACAATGAAGAAAGGATAGTCTTTTCAACAGATGCTGCTGGAACAACTGGACATCCACCTGCCAAAAAAAGAAAAAAATCTAAACACAGACCTTACACCCTTCACAAAAACTAAACTCAAAATCAATTATAGACTGGGCATGGTGGCTCACACCTGTAATCCCAGCACTTTGGGAGGCTGTGGTGTGCGGATCACCTGAGGTCAGGAGTTCCAGACCAGCCTGGCCCAAGATGGTGAAGCCCCATCTCTACTAAAACTACAAAAATTAGACAGGCATGGTGGCAGGCACCTGTAATCCTAGCCATTCGGGAAGCTGAGGCAGGAGAATTGCTTGAACTTGAGAGGCAGAAGTTGTAGTGCGCTGAGATAGCGCCATTGCACTCCAGCCTGGGTGACAGCGTAACTCCGTCTCAAAAACCAAAAAGAAATCCATTTTAGACCTAACTGTAAAAAGCAAAACAGTAAAACTTAGAGGATAACATGGGAGAAAATGTAGATGACCTTCTGTTTGGCGATGACTTCTTAGTTGCAACACCAAAGGCATGAACCATGGAAGAAATAATTGATAATCTTTACTTCATTAAAATTAAAAATTTTGCTTTGTGAAAGACACTATAAAGAATGAAAAGAGAAGCCACAGACTGGGAGAAAATATTTGCAAAAGACATATCAGATAAAGGACTGTTAACAAAAATGTACAAAGAAATCCTGAAACTTAACAATAAGAACACAAACAACCTGATTTTAAAATTGGCCAAATATCTTGACATGTCACCAAAGAAGATTACACATAAGCATATGAAAAGATGTTCTACATCATATGTCATCAAGGAAATGCACATTTAAAACAGTGAGATACCACCACACACCTGTTGGAATGGCCCAGATCCAGAACACCGCCACCACCATTTGCTGGTGAACATGTGGAATTCTCATTCATTGCTGGTGGGCATGCAAAATGGTACAGCCACTTTGGAAGACAGGTGAGCAGTTTCTTACAAAACTAAGCACACTCTTACCATGAGATCTGGCAATTACGTTTGTTGATATTTACCCAAAGCAGTTGAAAACATGTCCACCCAGAAACCTGCACATGAATGTTTATAGCAACTTCAGAATTGCCAAAACTTGGAAACAACCAAGGTGTTCATTATTTAGGTGAATGGATAAATAAACTCATACTTCTAGACAATGGGATATTATTCAGTGCTATAAAGAAATGAGCTGTCACATCATGAAAAGTCATGGAGGAGCCTGAAATTCATCTTACTAAGAGAAAGAAGTCAATCTGAAAAGATTGCATGCTGTATAATTTCAACTATCTGATGTTTTGGAAAAGGCAAAACTAAGAAGACAGTGGATTGGAGGGGAGGGAGGGATGAATAGGCAAAGCACAGAGGATGTTTTGGGGCAATGAAACTACTCTATAATGATGGTTACATATCATTATCTATTTGTCCAAACCCACAGAATGTACAACACCAAGAACGAACTCCAATGTAAATTATGGACTCTGGGTAATAATGATGTACCAATGTGTGTTCATCAGTTGTAACAAATGTACACTCTTGTTGGGGATGTTGATAGTGGGGGAGACGAAACAGGGAACATATGCGAAATCTCTTCCTTCTGCTCAGTTTCATTGTGAACACAAAACTACTTTAAAAAATAAAGTCTATTTTAAAAAGAGAAGAGGTCTTAGGACAGAACCTTAGAGAATTCTTAATATTGAGGAACTAGCCTTAGAATAATTCTGCTGTTCCTTGTGAAAGTAATTAACTTAAATATCTGCTCTGAATATAAAAGTGAACATAAGCTGTTTTTGAGTAAATTTTCTGTAGGCAAATGATGAAATAATTTTTTTTTAGCTGTTTTCTGATATAATGACCCTTAGCATTCATACTTTCAACAGTCTCAGCTTTGATACTCAGAAACAACATGGAGAGCCAGAGATTTGCTGAAGCACAAATTCAAACCACATTCACTTTAAGACTCCCGTTTGGGAGAGTAACTTAGCTTTTGAATAAGCTTACCATTCCTTTCAGTTATCCTCTGCTCCTCATTTCTTACTTAGTGACACCTGAAGGATCTGAAAGAATTACGTATATTTGTTCATTAGTTTCATGCATATTAATTGGGGAATTCCATGTAGTATTGGTGAGTTTGAGGATTAACAAAGATTTGTATTGGGCCACATATCTTGAAAATACCAAGGATGTACTGTGCCTATTGTAAATTAAATTTGGCCTTGTCTCCTAGCATTAGAATTTTTTATGACTAACACTAGGAGTTTAGTTATGATAGGGGAAAAGGGATAAATATTTGAGTATCTCATTTATATAAGAATAACTTTTTTCTGCTTGGGGAAAACATTCAGTGGAGATCTTAATAAGGATTGACTTTTCTTGGTAACAGGATTGATATCAGTGGTACATGACATCTATGCAGCCAGACACAAATCTGAACTTGTTGGACCCTAAATAAGTGTTTAAATATTTGTTATATTTCCCAAAATGATTGGTTTGTAAGATGGTTAATAGTAACTTATGCAAAAGTCCAGAAATTAGGTGTTCTTATTCACTGAGAAAAGTCTGCCTTAAAAATTAAACTTTTTTTTCTGATATTAAGAGCACTATGAAAATATATAGAATAAAAAGTAGAAGCTATCTTCTGCCCACTGTGTAGAAGTCGGCTTATCCTACGTTGAGTGTTGATCCTTAGATTTTTCCGTGCATTTCTATACATGTATGTACAGATGTGCAAACATCATTTTAGGGTTTAATTTGTTTTGTTTTCCCTTAGTGGGTAATACAATAAGTATTATTTTCCAACTAGCAGATTTTTTTTTTTTTTTTTTTTACTGCAGCATTTCTGAGTTTGCATTATGCCTTATGCATTGTGCATCTCCAAAAGTGGGATACATGATACTGCATTTGTCAACTTGACCATAGAAACCTCTTGTCCAGGAGCCTCTTATAGAAACACTGGTTTGGGGAGTACTGATTTGCAGTTTTTGCCTAATATCTGGGAAACAGGGTGGTGATTTTGCTTTATGATCCAGTTAATGGTGAGTCACTTTATAATATAAAATTATTTCACATTTGGCCTTTTTGTTTAGATCTGTTAGTCAAGTGTATTGGTGAAGAAACCAAGTATGAAAGCATCAGACTTCTGTTTGATGGCTTACAGCAGCCAGTACTCAACAAGCAGGTAAAGCTCATTAAAGCTGGTAAACTCATGTTGGCTAGGTTTGGTGAATGACATAGTAGTAAGGTGTCTGGTAACGCATTAGTTGTATAAATGACACTATACTAAACCAAGGCAATGTAATTTTAAACATTCAGATAGAAAAAAAGTTTTATTTGAGTTACTCTTTTTGTTTCAGTTTTTTCTTAATAAGATGAATTATTTTGATTTAAAATTAATATACAGTAATTGTAGAAAATTTGGAATAGAAAATTCATGAAATACAGTAAAAAATTAAAAATGGATAATTCCATTATTCAAGTGATATAGAATAACCAGTTAACATTTTTATGTTTATGGTTTATGTAAACTATATATAAGCTTTATATATTCTGCTGAGATCTCAGTACAGTTGTGATTTTGTGTTCTTGTTTTTCTAAAAATTAAAATATTTAACATAAAAATGAATTAATGAGGCATAATGAAGTGTCCTCCTGCAAACACATGTGTACTTATTACCTATTTTGAGAATAGAACATTATTGATACTACTGAGGCTACTTTTGTGCTTGTTTTATATTATCAGTCCCATTCCTTGCCTTCCCACTTAGAGGTAACCACCATCTTTAATTTTGTCTTTATCTTTTTTATGGTTTTTGTGTTTAGTGCCTTAACATTTATTATTATTATTTTTTTGGTGCTTTAGCTGACTTATGTTTTATTGGACATTGTGATACAGGAACTGTTTCCAGAGCTCAATAAGGTAACTGAAAAGCAGTAATTTTATTCATTATTTTCTTAATGATATGCTGACATTTATTTTAATTAGGGACATAAATGTAAGAAAACCCTTGTCTGTGTTCTCTGTGGTTCTTTAAAAAATTAACCTCATCAAATTGCCTTTTGTATTTTCTTTATTAAACATGCCCAAACAATTCTGGGGGACAGCTATTGAATAGCTTCTGCTTTGACTTCATCCCTTTTTAATTACAAGTAGATAGGGACCCTATATAGTCTTTCCAGGGGAAGAAGTGAGTGTAAGTCCTACCACTAGAATAGGCCAAGCTCAGTGTTATCATCTGCACCACTGTATGCTGTGTAAGTCAGAAACTAGAGTATTTTTGAAGCAAGTTTTATATAAACCCAAGCACAAAATGAACTAAAATTAGAGCATGGTCATGTTATTATTGTGTTGAATCTTGAGGATTTTGAGTTTTGAGCAAAGGTTTAAATCATTATTTTCTGTCTTATTTTTTGACTAATCCTTTTGATTGGATGAAACAACTATTGTTCAGTGCTGTGGTATTGCAATGAAGTGTGACTTTTGTAGAGTAGAGGAAACCAGATTTGGGCTATTTACCTATTATAAACTTTCAAGTTGGCTGGGCACGGTGGCTCACGTCTGTAATCCCAGCATTTTGGGAGGCCGAGGTGGGGGGATCACAAGGTCAGGGGATCAAGACTATCCTAGCTAACATGGTGAAACCCCGTCTCTACTAAAAATACAAAAAATTAGTTGGGCGTGGTGGCAGGTGCCTGTAATCCCACCTACTTGGGAGGCTGACACAGGAGAATCGCTTGAACCTGGGAGGCGGAGGTTGCAGTGAGCCGAGATCGTGCCATTAAGACTCCAGCCTCGGTGACAGAGTGAGACTCCATCTCAAAAAAAAAAAAAACTTTCACGTTATTGTGATATTAAGTGCATATTAAAACAGAGTGGCAGTTACAGACTTTATATCTTTAATTTTCATGGGAATCAACAACAGGAAACCTTTAGCTCTGTTTGAGACTTCATAAGGTCTGTCATTAAATGTTGCCTTTTTTCTCGTGTCTAGATATTACTTGCTCCATATGCCAGCCAATTTATTTTGGTTTACAATATATGTATGTCTTAGGTTAGAATTTTAATACACTAGAGCTGTTAGGCAATTTACAAATGAACCTGTGTCATCTTGTCTTCTATTAAATGGATTTATTTTTACTTTAGGTACAAAAGGAAGTTACCTCTGTGACATCTTGGATGTAAACACTTGGATTTGGTATAGAATAACCCATTGAAATTTCTGCTGTGCTAGGGTGGTAGAAATTTACTTTTTTGGGTATATTCTTATATATATTATGTACATTGCTGTCTGAAATTTTAATTATTTTTGTTTTTAATAAAGACTAACACAAACTTAATAATGATTAAAAGTGATTGAGTCTCATAGCCTTTCATTTGCTAGCTGTGATCCAAATTTTATTAGAACATACGTCACTTGTTATTGCCATTTTTAAAAGAGAAAATTCATAATGATGTTGGGGCAAACAGATAAGACTGATAAACTTCGTGTTGTATAGCTTTGAAAATAATTATGCCTAGTATGGAGAAACAGGAATAAGATCTGATTTTCTTATTTAGAGTTAATATATTTTAGTAGATTGGTTTTCTTTTTTTTATTTTGTACATAGTTAACTGTGTATCTATAAATAAAACATCCTATATGAGTTTTTAATAATAAGGGATTTCTCCTTACTCTTCCTGGGTGTCTGACAGGTTGTAGCCCTGTTCGGTTTGAAAACTGAATACTTATAGATACTCTTGATTGTGTGGTTGCCTCTAAGTTTCACTGAATTGTCTGTAACTATCAGTATATTCCCAAAGCTCATATAAACAATTGAGGCAAGTAGATTTTTGGTTTATGTTGTCTGTTATCTCTTCAAAAGAAAAATGTAGAATTACTTATACTTCTTGAAAGTTAAAAGATTATTTTTAAAGAATCAGTGTTTCAAAATTTTTGCAATTCCTTACCATGTCGTGCAGTTATCCTTGAAACAAGTTTGTCAAGATTGAGCATTTTGCATTAGGTTATTGGCTGTAGTGTTTATTCAGAGTATTTATTGAGCTTCATCCATGTATTAGACACTAAGCTGGGTAATGTGAGAACACTGAATATAATTTAGAAAACTAATAAATTTAATTATACTATTCATTAATTTTTCTCAAGATTTCAAAAAATGATTGTTAGGTGTTACAAATTTTTGAAAAGGTTTTCTTAGAAGTTCTATTATATTTTTAAATACTCGAAAGTTCTAGGATATGTATGAGTTTCCATGAATCAGTGGTTTAATACCAGGCCTTAATAAACAGTTACTGATTTCTCAGGGGCAGGTGGGAAATTGATCAAACTATTCACATTTAAATCCATAGCATTTTGAATATTATTATTTAAAATGTTATAGGTAAACTGAAAAAATAAAATATTTTACAGCCTTTTATATGTCATCCTTACCTACTCTTCTTTAAATTGTGATATTCTCTTTATTAAGAAAAAATTTGTGGGTGTATCATGTCTACTCAAGTTGCCATAACAAAACACTCGACACTGGGTGGCTTACACCACAGTAATGTGCTTCTCACAGTTACGGAGGCTGGGAAGTCTAAGATCAAGGTGCCAGCAAATTAAGTTCCATACTGAGGCCTGTTCTCTTGGCTTGTAGGTGGCTGGCTTCTCGACATGTGCTCACATGACCTCTTGTGCACATGTGGAGAGGTAAAAATAAATCTCATTCTTTCTTCCTCTTCTTAAAAGGCCACCAATCCTGTTGAATTACGGTCTGACTCTTTGGACTTCATTTAACCTAAATTATCTCCGAAAGGCTGTATCTTCAAATATAGTCATATTGGGATTTATGGTTTCAGCATATGAATTTTAGGATATAGTTCAATCCATAGCAATAGGTGAGCTCCATTTAAAGAAGATGTTATGTATAAAAGACTGAATGAAGAAACAAATGAGTCTGTACATGTAAAATTAATAAATCACGTTATGAAAGGGGAAAGGAACTAAAATACAATCCCTATTTAATTTGCCAGGCATTTTATATACATCATCACAGCAACTCTGAGGTGGCGTTTCTTCTATTTTATAGGTGAGGATATGGGGGCTTTGAAAGAGTGATAAAATTAGAATTTGAACTTAATGTCTCTAGTCTGCATGTTCTTATCATTGTTGCACCATGAAAGGAACTTGTTTTCAGATGTAGTCACTCTCTGGATCCCTTTAAAAAGTATCCTCCCTGGTTTATTTCAAAAATTTACTTTGCACATTCCTTTCTATTCATTTTTGTGTGTGTCCTCTAGTGTATGAGCTTCATGAAGAACACATTTTTAAATGTGTTTACGTAAACAGAGCTGTCAGTTTTTCTGGTTAGGGGAGATACAATGCACTGAAATATATGTGAAAACACTTTGAAATTTATAAAGAACATTGTAAGATTGTGTTAAAAGTATTAAGTGTTTTTTTCTTTAGCTTTTAAGTTCCAGGGTACATGTGCAGGATGTGTGGGTTTGTTACATAGGCAAACGTGTGCCATGGTGGTTTGCAGCACAGATCAACCCATCACCTAGGTATTAAGCCCAGCATCCATTAACTATTCTTCCTGATGCTCTCCCTCCCCCTGCCACCTCCTAGCCCCCCGCCACAGGCCCCAGTGTGTGTTTTCCCTGCCATGTGTCCATGTGTTTTCCTTGTTCAGCTCCCACTTGTGAGAACATGCAGTATTTGGTTTTCTCTTCCTGCGTTAGTTTGCTGCGGGTAATAGTTGCATATTAGAAGATCCTGTGAAATGATTGAAAGCATTTAAATTACCATTTATTGACTTCCTAAAAAATGTTATATTTTTACAATAGAAGTATAAACAGAAGTCTAATTTGCCCACTGTTGTTCTTAGACTGTATAATGACATAGGTACCAGTTATAATTTCAGATACAATCAACATGAGAATAAAAAATGACTGACTGAATGAAGAAACAAATGAATATGTCTTCTTAGTCCACTGTACAATAGTACTCCTTTATTCTTCCTGATGCTTTCCCTTCCCCTGCAGTTTTGCTTTCCAAGGTTTCAGTTACCCAAGGTCAACCAAGGTCTGAAAATAGGTGAGTACAGTGTAAGATATTTTGAAAGACCACACTCACATAACTTTTTGTTGTAGTATGTCATTGTAATCGTTCTATTTTGTTAATCTCTTACTGTGCCTAATTTTACATGAAATTTTATAGGTATGTATTTATAGGAAAAAACAGTATAGTCATGCACCTCATAATGATGTTTTAGTCAATGATGGATTGCATATATGACAGTGGCCCCCTAAGATTGTAATGGAGCTGAAAAATTCTTGTCGCTTGGTGATGTAGCCAGCTTAATGTCATAGAACAACATTTGTGGTGATGCTAGTGCAAACTAAACCTACCGTATTTCTAGTCACATAAAATTGATAATAAACCACTATGTTACTGGCTTATATATTTACGGTACTTTTTAGCATTACTTTAGGGCGTACTCCTTCTACTTATAAAAAAAGAGTTGACTATAAAACAGCTTGAGATAGGTTTTTCAGGAGGAATTCCAGAAGAAAGCATTGTTATCTTAAGAGAGGACAGCCCCATGCATGTTACTGCCCCTGAATACCTTCAGTGGCATAAGATGTGGAGGTGGAAGACAGTGATGTTGATGATCCTTTCTGTTTGTAGGCTTACGCTAGTGTGTATGTGTCTTAGCTTTTTGTTTTTTAAACTTTTATGAGACGGGGTCTCACTTTGTTATCCAGGCTGGAGTGCAGAGGCGTGATTGCAGCTCACTGCAGCCTCAAACTCCTGGGCTCAAGGGATCCTCCTGCCTCAGCCTCCCAAGTTGGTGGATTCGCAGGTGTGAGGCTGAGGTGGGAGGATCCCTTGAGCCCAGGAGTTTGAGACCAGCCTGGGAAACATAGTGACACCCTTTCTCTGCAAAAAAAAGAGGAAAATTAGCCAGACATGGTGGCACATCACTGTAGTCCCAGCTACTCATGAGGCTGAGCTGAGAGGATTACTTGAGCCTGGGAGGTCGAGGCTTCAGTGAGCAGTGATTGTGCCATTGCACTCTACCTTGGGCAACAGAGTGAGACCCTCTCTCTAAAGAAATTAATTAAAGAAAAATAAATTTAAAAATAGAAAAAAAGCTTATAGTATAAAATATAGTAAAAGAAAATACTTTTGTACAGCTGTACAATATGTTTGTGTTTCAGGCTAGGTATTATTACAAAAGCATCAAAAAGTTAATGCTACTCCCACTCATTTGCATGTTGTGGGCTTTCCTGAATAGGATGGGGATGGGTAGAATTTTAAGCAGTGATCAGATAATCAAGGGACCAGCAGCCTGCGTTATCAGTGCTGTAGTTCTAGAGAACAGCAGTTACTGAAGTTACATTACTAGTTTGTTCATTATCACTTTTATTTTCCGGTAGTAGATGGGATATTTTTCACAAAGAGATAGTTTTACCTAGAGATAGATTTTTCTTTTTCTTTTTCTTTTTCTTTTGAGATAGTCTCACTCTGTTGCCCAGGCTGGAGTGCAGTGGCGTGATCTCGGCTCACTGCAACCTCCGCCTCCCGGGTTCAAGCGATTCTCCTGCCTCAGCCCTCTGAGTAGCTGGGACTACAGGCGCCCACTACCACCCATGGGTAATTTTTGTATTTTTAGTAGAGACGGGGTTTCACCATGTTGGTCAGGCTGGTCTCGAACTCCTGACCTTGTGATCTGCCCATCTCAGCCTCCCAAAGTGCTGGGATTATAGGCATGAGCCACCCTGCCTGGCCTCAGAGATAGATTTTCATTGAGGAATAAGGCAAGGCTAGGTGAAGAAGACTTAAGCAGATTAATGGTACATCTGTGTTGTAAATGAGCAGGAATGATGCTATTTGTATTTCTTAGTGTGACACAAAATTTGTGATCACATAATCACAGTTTCACAATGTGATGAGTTATTGAAATTTTCAGGAGCACTGTTTGTGTTAATGCTAATAATATAAAGTCTGTGCATTGTGATTTTACCAGTAAAATAAAACATATGTTTATCCTTCAAATGTATAGCCTTCCTTACTTCATCTGTGGAGTTTAGAGCTGAACAAAGAATCAACATCCAATTAAGAAAACATCAAGCTCAGTTAAAAATTCGATTAGCCGTATTTATTTATTGCTATAAAATAATACTTAGAAATATTTTAGGGGCTGATTTCATTACTCACATGCTTACAGATTATTTAATGATTTGTCTTACCAAAAGAAAAGGTTATTTTGTTTACTTCTCTGACATTTTTGACTTTCATGAAAATCTGGATACTCAAAAGTGAATATATATTATTGGAGGGGGAAGGTTAAAGTGTAGTTTTTAAGAAACACTTAGAAGGTAATTTTTTTTTGTTTTTAACATTTTTTTGCATGTTTTTGTACATGAATTCATATTCATTTTCATAGGGGCCATTTCTGGGTAATTGATAAAGAAAAGGGGTTTAGTTGGCTCACGGTTATGCAGACGGTACAGGAAGTATGGTGGTGGCATCTGCTTTGCTTCTGGGGAGGTCTCAAGAAACTTACAATCATGACGGAAGGCAAAGGGGGAGCAGACACATCACATGGCCAGAGCAGGAGCAAGAGAGAGAGAGCAGGGAGTTGCCACACACTTTGAAATGACCAGTTTTCATGAGAACTTAACTGTCACTAGAATAGTACCAAGGGGATGGTAGTAAACCATTTATGAGAAATCTACCTCCATAATCTAGTCACCTCCTACTAGGCCCCACCTTCAATGCTCAGGATTATAATTCAACATGAGATTTGGGTGGGGACACATATCCAAACTGTATCAGAAACCAAAAGGCTGGAGTTCATTCCTCAGTCAGCCTTCTATCTTTATAAATTTGGACTTGAACCAGACTCAGCAATTTAGATGTTCCCGTCTCTGTGTAGGCAACAAACCAAGGCACAAGAATAGTCTAATGTCCTGGGTTTTAGCTGTGGTGAAGGTGAACCCAGCAGCTCTCCAGCCTTAGTCTGGGACCTGCAGCACCAGGGCTGTGTACTAAGACTGTTCTTGTGGTGGAATTTTAGCCATGCCTCACTTACCTTGCTGTCCATTTTCTAGGATAGCTTTCCAAGTTGCTTGATTTGGGGAGCAAGCTAATACCCTTCTGATAATGTCTCTGTTTACAGAATATATTTTTTTCCAACCAAGTATCCTAATGAATAATGAGCCTAGTATAATTTTCACTGTTGTAACTAATATGCTAGCCATCCTTGTCATGGATTAGAGTTAATTATTTTTAGATTCTAGCTAGCTTATTTGTTAACAATGTCTTTCATGAAGCATTTAACTTAGGTTCTTAGAGGCCTCAGAGGCACTACTCACTAGAAATTTGAGATCCTCCCAATTTATCATAAAACTCCAAAGCTCCTTCTTTGATTGCATTGGATAACAAAACTGGTTCCTTTTGCTGTATAGCAGGTAAAGGAGCTTAAAATGTCTTCGATTTTATCAGCAAAAAACAAAAAAAACAACACCAGGAATTATAACCTCTCATTTACAAAGTATATAGGACACAGAGCTGTAGGTTGCCCCAGGGCTGCTGCAGCTGATTATGGAGTTGTACTGAGGACTGGTAATCAGTTGAAATGTGTCCTCCAAAAAGATCTTGAAGTCTTGTGTGGGGAGACTTCCATCCTAACCACCCAGTAACTATGAATGTGACCTTGTCTGTAAAGAGGCTTTTGCAGACAATTAATATGAAGTCATTATAGAGCGGGCACTAATCCAGTATTATTGATGGCCTTATAAAAGGGAAATTTGGACACAAATATAATCATGTAAAAAAAGAAGAGGATGTAAAGACATGGAGAGAATACCATATATAAGCCAAAGATGCCTTAGGCTAGAGGCTACCTGGTGCTAGGAAAGAGGCATGGAACAGATTCTCTCCCACTGCCCTCAGAAGAAACCAACACTGCCAGCTTGACCACAGACTTCTAGCCTCCAGAACTGTTAGATTATACATTTCTGTCATTTCAGCCAACCAGTTTGTGGTACTTTGTTGTGGTGGCCCCAGGAAACGAATACAGGAACCTTTACCTAATCTTGGCAAGCAGTTATGGCTTCTTGCCAAACCAAACATCCATGGGACTACATCCTCACAGAGGTAGCAACTTCTTCTGAAGGACACCTATTAGCAGCCTAAACTTTCCTCTAAGAAACCCAGCCTACTCTTGTCTCACACTGCTGAAGGCAGCTACTGCTATGGTCTGAATGTTTATTTTCCCCCAAACTCTGTATGTTGAAACCTGATCATCAATGTGATGATGTTGGAGTTTGGGCCTTTGGGAGGTAATTGAGTCATGAGGGTGCTGAATGGGATTAGTGCTTCCTATAAATGAGGCCCCAAAGTCGCCTGGCCTCTTTCATCTTCTGATGATGCAGTCAGTTGGTGCCATCTATGAATCAGGAGGCAGGCCCTCACCAGCCACCAAATCTGCTAGTGCCTTGCTTTTGGATTCTCCAGCCTCCACAACTGTGAGAAATAAAATTTTTGTTGTTTATAAGCTACCCATTCTATTGTATTTTGCTATAGCAGCCTGATACCGTTTGGCTCTATCCCTACCCACATCTTACCTTGAATTGTAGCTCCCATAATCCCCGTGTGTCTTGGGAGGGACCCGGTGGGAGGTAATTGAATCATGGGGGTGGGTTTTTCCCATGTTGTTCTTGTGATAGTGAAAGTCTCACGAGACCTGACAGTTAAATAAAGGGCAGTTCCCCTACATATGCTCTCTTGTCTGCTGTTATGTAAGATATGCCATTGCCCCTCCTTCACCTCCTGCCATGACAGTGAGGCCTTCTCAGCCATGTGGAACTGTGAGTCCATTAAGCCTCTTTTTCTTTATAAATTACCCAGTCTTGGGTATGTCTTTATTAGCACCGTGAGAATGGACTGATACAGTAAATTGGTACCAGTAGAGTGGGTTATTGCTATTAAGATATCTGAAAATGTGGAAGTGACTTTGGAACTGGGTAACAGGCAGAGGTTGGAACAGTCTGGAGGGCTCAGAAGAAGACAGGAAGATGTGGGAAAGTTTGGAGCTTTCTAGAGACTTGTTGAATGGTTTTGACCAAAAAGTCCAGGCCGAGGAGGTCTCAGATGGAGATGAGGAACTTACTGGGAACTGGAGCAAAGGTGATTCTAGCTATGCTTTAGCAAAGAGACTGGTGGCATTTTTCCCCTGCCCTAAAGATCTGTGGAACTTTGGACTTGAGAGAGATGATTTAGGTTATCTGGCAAAAGAAACTTCTAGATGGTAAAGCATTCAAGAAGAAGCAGAACATAAAAGTTTGGAAGATTTGTGCTCACTTCAGCAGCACATATACAAAAAAAAAAAAAAATTGGAAGATTTGTAGCCTGACGATGCAATAGAAAAGAAAAACCCATTTTTCGGGGGGGAGAAATTCAGGCCTGCTGCCGAAATGCGCATAGGTAAGGAGTTGCCAAATGCTGATCATCAAGACAATGGGGAAAATGTCTCCAGGGCGTGTCAGAGACCTTCATGGCGGCCCCTCCCATCACAGGCCCAGAGGCCTAGAAGGGAAAAATAGCTCCCTGGGCCAGGTCCAGGCACCTCCTGCTGTGTCCAGCCTAGGGACTTGGTGCCCTGCATCCCAGCTGCTTTAGCTCCAACCGTGGCTAAAGGGGGCCAAGATACAGCTCGGGCCATGCATTCAGAGGGTGCAAACCCCAAGCCTTGGCAGCTTCCATGTGGTGTTGAGCCTGCAGGTGAACAGAAATCAAGAATCGAGATTTGGGAACCTCCTTCTGGATTTCAGAGGATGTATGGAAATGCCTGGATGTCTAGGCAGAAGTTTACCATGGTGGCAGGGCCCTCATGGAGAGCCTCTGCTAGGGCAGTGCTGAATGGAAATGTGGGGTTGGACACCACACACAGAGTTCCCACTGGGGCGCTGCCTAATGGAGCTGTGAGAAGAGGGCCCACTGGGGCACTGCCTAATGGAGCCATTAGAAGAGCTGTGAGAAGGGGGCTGTGAGAATGGTAGATTCACCAACAGCTTGTACCATGTGCCTGGAAAAGCCACAGGCAGTCAATGCCAGCTCATGAAAGCAACCAGGAGGCCGGGGGCGGGGTGGGGGCAGCTATACCCTGAAAAGCCACAGGGACGTAGCTGCTCAAGACCGTGGGAACCCACCTCCTGCATCAGCATGACTTGGATGTGAGATGTGGAGTCAAAGAAGGTCATTTTGTAGCTTTAAGATTTGACTGCCCTGCTGGATTTTGGACTTGCATGGGGCCTGTAGCCCCTTTGTTTTGGCCAATTTCTCCCATTTGGAATGGCTGTATTTACCCAATGGCTGTACTCTAGTTGTATCTAGGAAGTAACTAGCTTGCTTTTGATTTTACAGGCTCATAGGTGGAAGGGATTTGCCTTGTCTCAGATGAGACTTTGGAATGTGGGCTTTTGAGTTAATGCTGGAATGAGTTAAGGCTTTGGGGTACTGTTGGGAAGGCATGGTTGGTTTTGAAATGTGAGGACATGATATGTGGGAGGGGCCGGGGCAGAATGATATGGTTTGGCTGTGTTCCCACCCAAATCTCATCTTGAATTGTAGCTCCCATAATCCTCATGTGTCATGGGAGGGACCTGGTGTGAGGTAATTGAATCATGGGGGCAGGTCTTCCCCATGCTGTTCTCATGATAGTGAATACGTCTCATGAGATGGTTTCATAAAGGGCAGTTACCCTTCACACACTCTGTTGCCTGCCTCCATGTAAGATGTGCCTTTGCTCCTTCTCCGCTTTCTGCCATGATTGTGAGGCCTCCCCAGCCATGTGGAACTGTAAGTTCATTAAGCCTCTTTTTCTTTATAAATTACCCAGTCTCGGGTATGTCCTTATTAGCAGCATGAGAATGGACTAATAGCCCAAACAAAGACAGCTAACATGGTTTTAACATGTCTGACTGATGGAGGTATAACAAAACCAACTCATTGTGTTATTAGTATACTTGAGGAAGATCTTAGGCACACAGCCAGTACAGGTAAATTAAAATCCTCAACATTAACTTGGAAGTTTTTATTTGTAGGAATCAGTACTGGCCTCAAAACCATTTTTATAGCAGATTCTGTATATCAAAGCCACCAAATTTCATAGTCTTTCTTAAAATACCACTCACTTTTCTCTCCTACTTAAAAATTGGATGCATTTTTCTTCTTATTTTAGGGTGTGAGGGGGGATGGAGTATCATCAGATGGTAAGTGGCTTATGATCAAGAGAAATGATACCAGTGAAAATCTGTCAGAGTTTTCCTTCAGTCATACTGTCTTTAGTTGCAGGTGTTTGAGTGAGAGAAGAAATAACTATCAAAGACCAAAGAGCTTATCTTCAATTTTATTGTTGGGAATCTACAATTGCAAAGTGGTTCAAAGTCATTTCTTACACCACTGCACAATACACACACACGTTTAGGAAACTTAAAAAAAGTTCTTTAAAAGATTCTAATAAGATTTACCCTATTTTACTGGCCAAGTGTAAAAAATAAACCCTAAATGTACCTTTCTCTAATTTTCCTTGTACAATCTTATTGACATTTTTTATAGCTAATCCATATATGCATAGAACTGAGGCTATTATTTTGCTGCAACAACTTTTATAAAAAGGTTATGAAGTTTAAAAGTATATTTTGTATCAAGAGTACTTAATATTTGTAAACACTAAGAAACAAACATACTTCCTATCAAAACCTCTAGCTGCCATTTGCACACTATTTTTAAGGTGAAGCCTCCCGTTTCTTGAATTACTTACGCAGAGCTGAGCAGGCTCATATGGTTCCACTCCCACCTTAAGTATTTGTTCTTTGGGCCTAAGTCATTTCATCAGCATGGGTATTTTCTGACCACCCACTCAGAGGGTCCCACTTTCCAGCAGAAGTTCTCATATCTGGACTTAAGAATGATTTACAGGCCGGGCACGGTGGCTCAAGCCTGTAATCCCAGCACTTTGGGAGGCTGAGGCGGGCGGATCACGAGGTCAGGAGATCGAGACCATCCTGGCTAACACGGTGAAAACCCGTCTCTACTAAAAATACAAAAAATTAGCCGGGTGTGTTGGCGGGCACCTGTAGTCCCAGCTACTCGGGAGGCTGAGGCAGGAGAATGGCGTGAACCCGGGAGGCGGAGCTTGCAGTGAGCCGAGATCGCGCCACTGCACTCCAGCCTGGGCAACAGAGCGAGACTCTGTCTCAAAAAAAAAAAAAAAAAAAAAAAAAAGAATGATTTACGGTGACTGTTCAGATTTGGAGGCAGAGCAACTTAAAAAATGAATACCTCTTCCTAAAGTCATTTATTTTCTTCAAGAACTCTGGACGTTCCATAACTAGATGTGTGGTATGAGTAGAATGAATGCAGTGCTGGCATCTTGCTGGAGAGGGAAAAGTGCAGGTTTAGAATTACAGCTTATCTTAGAAGGTTCTCTTCTCATGATACCTTCATATTAGGAGAAGAAAGAGGACAGAGGAAGAGCTGATGAAATCTCATAAAATAACAGCTAATGCCATGTGTTGGGCACTATGCTTAACAAATGTCTGTTTAACATGTGTAAATGCTCTTTAGCTCTTGCTTTTCTATAGTATAAAATAGTCCTGGTGTCCTGTTCTTCCCTTTCCTTTCTCTCCTGTCCTTTGACTGTCTTTTGCAGCCTCTGGCCTTTCTCATTATCTACTACAGCTTGCTACCTGACTCATCAAAGGCACATGGGTATTGCAAGAGAGGATGGTATCCTGTGTTTATACCATTAAACTTGCTATTATAACAGGAGCTATAAAGTGAAAAAATAGAGACAAGAAATAAAGCAGAGATTTGTCATCCATGAGCTTGGGGCTATTGATAATTATGAAGAGAGGAAATATTAAATATCATTCTGAACAGTAACTTGATATAGTTGAGAATGCTGGACTTGAGTTCAGAAGACCTAGGTCTAGGTCTTGGATCTGTCAGCGTTAGCTGTATGGTCAAGTTAACCCTTTCTGAGCTTCAGTTTTTTTTCATCTGACAGGTGGGAAAAACATCTCTCTTTCCTACCAAAAGTAAGTTGTGGATATCAAATGAGACAATGTGCTTAAAACTTCCTTGTGAATGATAAAATTTTATGTAAACATAAGCTGTTTGATGGATTAGAAATGGATATGAAGAAGAAAAATATGGTTTAAAATTGTTAGTAAAATTTTATTAAAATTTGGACACGTAAACTATAGTTGGCTTTCTCCTTATAGGGCCCTATGTTAATTTTTTTCTAACTCACTAGCTTGCTGACCCTGAGTAATCATGTCAGTCTCTTCATTTTATAATGCTCTAACCTTCAGATTCTAGGAGCCTGTAAAGATGGTTTTTGCTGTCACAAAGCCAGGTCCTAAAAGGCAGATTTGAATCTCACTTGAAAAAATGCAGTTTCACACATTAAAGGCAAGGAGAATTTTTGACTATTGGTATAAAACAAAGATCACTGCCCAAAATGAAAGAAATATTAAAGAAAAGCTTCCATGGCAGTGACTTCCTGTGGAAAACTTGATCCGACCTTCAACTGCTGGATAAATTACTTTCATTTTTGAGATATATGTAGAAACCACGTTGATATCTTGGTCACCTAGAAAAACATATACATTCTTTTAACTACAGAAAAGGTAATTATCAATCAACAGTAAGGTAGTCCTTTGTAATTATAAAAGGGAAGCTATTTCATAAGCAGGGGTAAAGCGTCACAGAAGACAAGAATGCTAGTGATCATAAGTACAAAGAATTTGATTGCTTTTTCATGCTCCAGATGTAAAATGTGTCTGTTGTTCAATATTGGGTAATTGGGGGAAGTAGAGTTGCCTCAGCTCTGAGATGACTCTAGAAAGAGGTCATTGACATCATAGCCTTTGAACCACTCCAGAACAAGGGCATTAGGGAACTGGGTCAAGAGCAATTAGTTGAGAGATAAAACTGGCTTCCTTTTGCTTGCCTGCCCTATAATTATTTTCATATAATTGATGATGGGACTTAGGGGGATTTCCTTTACCAAAGAGAGGAGAGGATAAATGCTAATTGCCTATAGCTACAACAAACCCGTGGGAACCTAACAGGATTTTATTTTAAAAATATCACTCCAGTACTTAAGAACCCTTCTCTCTTCAGTGGTTTTCACCTCTGGGTGTACACTAGAATCACAGAAAAAGAGTTTAGCCCCAATCCAGTTAACTTAGAATCTCTTAAGAGCTGTGGCTGAGCCATTGGTATTTAGTTTAAAATGCTCCTGAAGTGATTCTAATGTATAACCAGTGTTGAGAACCCTTAGGTCCAGGGCTTCCTTAGCCTTCTGCATGAGCTCCTCTCTCTAAAATCCTTCAGTCTAGGCTTGAGTGGTGGACAGCTGATGGCCATCAGCCTCTTTGTCTCATGGGGCTTTTATGCCTGCCCTTCCATCTTCTGTCACGGAAGGGACAGAAGAAGCCAGCACCTTTCCTCCCAGGAAGGGCTGCCTCCTCTGGTCTGGTCCTGCCCTCCACCCTCCTTGGAATAAGTAGCTAAAATGACAGGTCCAGCATGATAAGACTGAGGAAGATCCTGGTGGAACTTCCCAGAGATGCCAAGAAGCTGCTTTGTGTCTTGCAAGCATGCTGGTCTCTGCCCTAGGAAGAGGAAGGGGAAGTGTGTTCTATGTCAGTGGTCTGTATGCACATAATGTGACTCTCAACAGAATTTCTAAAAGTGAGGCTGGCATATAATGTCCCTCAATGCTGCCAGAAATACCAACTGACATCAAGTATGGTTATTCCTATGGTTTGTACCACCAACCCACTGTACTGAAAGGGCAGTGCTTACCCTTTCCACTTCTACCTGACTGATTCACACAGAAAGCTTCTTCAAGAAAGAAAATTTAAATGATTTAATGTGATGGTTTTCCATATCCTAAAATTCCAGAGGTGTGATTTTTCTGTAAATGCAAAACTCATTTACAATTCACAATTTAAATAGCTGCTTAGATGTAGTTAAAAGGATTTTAAAACATTTTTGATTTACAAATGTTTTCTCTCTGGGGTTGGATGAAGGCATGTGTGTGCTCGGGGAGTGACAGGGTACATAATCCTCTGCTGTGCTGTGCTGCTGCTTTCCAACAAGCAAAGCAGGAGGGCAGTCAGCAATACAGGGAGTCACTTTGCCCTCCTGGCACCACTAGAAGCTCCCTTTCTTGGCCCAATTTTGTTGTTCTTTAGAGAAAGGAAGAGACAGTCATGCTTACCAGAGTCATGTCTTAATAATTCATCTTTTATCATCTGGAACCCATCTCCACCATTGGCCAGGAAGTTTGGGAGGATCACCTTATATACCTCGTCCATTTTGAGAGGGTCATAACTGGGCACGCGACACTTGGTGCAAAGAACATCTAATTTGACTACTCTGTCTCCAGGTTTTCGGGAAAGATCATATACCACATGGATTCCTAGAAAAGAAATGAGTCTGTTTTCACCAGATCCAAAGGGAGATTTCTGTTTCCTAAGGAATTTTGGCCAAACTCTAGAATTGGGGCATGGGGTTGTGGTTTTTCCTTTGGTTTAAACCTGAGTGAAATTTTATCAAGAGAATTGTGACATTGCAGCCACCCTTTATTCTTGAGTCCTTCCAGGACGTACGAGAACCACTGGAAGGAAAACCAGCTCTGGACCAGAATGGGCAAAGGGTGACTCTACATGGAGAAACCACATCTTTTTCTGTTTTTCCCTTAAAATGCTGAATTGGCTTACTAAATTGATTCAATGGCCTTAGAAAGTGAGAAACAGATCAGAGGCACAGAGCATTTTACAATTTTGAAGACCATTAAATGGTGGTCATTTGGGATTGGGTGACTTTCACAAGGCATAGAGCTATGCAGTACTTTGCTAGAGCATCAAAAAACTGCTTTTCCCTCAACTCCCTTCTGGGAAAATGGAGGATGTTTGGGTTGCCCCATAGGCAGTAGGATAGGGCCCCACTGCCTTCTGTAGCCCTTCAATCTCAACAGCAATGTGTTCTGCAGAGGAGAACTCAGCAAAGCAATTCTATCAATCAAGCGGGACCACAACCTAAGGTTAAAAAAATGAGGCCAGATTATGGTTTCCAGGTAAAATAAGATTGCTTTTAAAGGATTAATTCACTGGACTGTGGAATTATTAACAAAAGTGTTTCAGAAGCCCTTGGCAATTTAGGAAGCATTTATTTCCGTTCAACTTTCACTGCAGCCCATGAGATAAACAGGAAAGGTTTTCTCCCTGTGCCCAGAGGGGTTGAGAACTTGCCCCAGGTCACATGGGATTAGAACCAGGTGTGTCTAGAATCAGGTGTGTCTGTGCAGTAGGCTGTTCCTTCCAGGAATCATCCTGGTTAATACAGATTGAACAGCATTCCTGTAAATCTTGGCATGGTTCCGGGCAATGATGAGTAGAACAGAGGAGAGGATTTAAAACATATATATATTGAATGCTTAAATAACTAAGATTTTATTAGAAACTAGACCTCAAAGCAGCTGACCTGCTTAGAGGGCCCACCTGATGTCCAAATCAGACTTGGCAGATACTGCTTATTGCCAGGGCTTTGGGGCTTTGACCCCAACCTAATCTCAGTGGCTCTGAGAGTCCACAGCCATTAAAGGATAAGGTATTGGTGTTGGGTGGGGAAAAATCCAAACCAACTTGACCACAAGAATTTTGGTGAAGGGGAAGCTGAGCCAACCAGCAGGAAATGCCACATCACTTTAGATGGGCCAGCCCTACAGGATGGGTGACTTACCGCCCACCTGCAGGAACTCTCCAGTGGACTGGCCATAGCGGTGCACGCTGTGCTCAAAGGCCTTCTTCAGGGTGGAACCTTTTAACTGGACCAGGTCAAATGTGCCTCCAAAGGGCAATACAGCAGCCAGGTTCTCCCAGGTAATTGTGCCTGAGGGTGGTCACAGATGAGGCAAGAAGGAAAATAACTTGAGAAAATGCTTACACCATGACCAGTTTCCCTCAGTGCTGGGGGAAGAAATGAGGGGGACATGGGGAGGCTTATAGAGCATCATCAGCTATGTCTAAGTGGTTCCTGACACTGAGGGAGGGAATGAGTTTAGGAGGCCTCTGGCCCTGCACTCCATCACTGGGCAAGATGGCGGGAGCTCACAAATGGCTGTGCCTCAGTTCACCATGCTCAATCTTAGATCTGCTAGCTTGGGGCTGGATCTCCAGTAGTTTGTTTTGCATTGTTCCGTTCCTCCAGACAATGTGTCCCTGCAACCTGTCCCTGTTGTCTGACAATGGGATGCGTTTGGGGCCTTATACTGATACTGATTGGTTTTCACAGTAAATCAGGGAGGGCTACAAGAGTGTCTTGAGTATTTGTGTAGTTGATTTGTTTTGCCATATGATATAATCTTGGATATCTGTAAATATACTAAGGTAACATTTTAATCCAGTGGTATGTCTTTTGCAGGACAGAAGATTGGTGATTTTGTCTCTTTTTCAGATGCCAAGGTGGCGACTGTTGTTATTTTGCATAAATCAGAAACAACTAGTATAGCTTTGTAAGTCAGAAATTCAGACCAAGTTTGAGTTCCACTAACCTTACCTGCAGCTTCTGTGTGTGAATACATATAAGAACACACAAGCTTGTGTGTGTCCTTCGGGCTAGATTTTAGACCTTAATAATGGCTAACCCTAAGTTAAAGGACTGACATTCTGGTACATGGCTGGCAGCAGAGATGAACTGAGGCTGCACGTGGGTGTGTTCAGGGCAAGAACCACAGCAGAAAAGGAGATCAGAGAGAGAACATGACACACTGAGGAGCTGGGCCTGGGAGCATACCATTGTTGCGCTCATCAATGGGCGACCGGATACCACCTCCATTTAAAATGCACATAGATACATGGTTCCAGAACATTTCATCCGCATGTCTGAGGTTGTTGTTAATCTGCAACAGTAGCACAGATTTACACTAGTTACTCTGGTTCTTCTTCCTTAGGATCAGCTTCAGGAATCTGGTTAGCTCTAGTGAGGAAATAAAGGTACTTTTCACCTGCTGCTGTGTTCCCAGGGATCTCTCAACTATAATTAGAACTAATTTTATGCTCCCAGAAGTAAAAATATACTGTTACCAGTCCATGTCAAACTCTTAGTTCCCCCTCCTAAAAATCCCATACTGTCAGGCCAGGTGGCCTTAGTAAAATGGTCTCTCGGTTGTAGCCCTGGTGTCAGGACTGGGCCTCCCATGCAAGGTGTCCTGCAGAGCCACTCCTGCACAGGCTTCTCCAGGGCAAGCTATGCCCTCTTCCTGATTCTGAGGGCTTGGCCCTAGAGCCTGCTCAACACCAGACCTCATGCCAAAGAGAACCTGGCCTCCATGTCTGTGTCTCCAGCTGATTCCCAAGTTGGCAGTTTTGGAAAGACAGAGACCGCCTTTTGAAACTGGGGAGAATCACATCCATTTTATTTTACAAAATATATGTTTAGTTATATGAAATAAAATGAATATATTCTCATTTAGGAGAAAAAAAGCAAAAAAAAAAAAAAAAAACAAAAAGCCAGGCATGGTGGCTCACACCTGTAAATCCCAGCATTTTGGGAGGCTGTGGCAGGTGGATCACCTAAGGTCAGGAGTTTGAGACCAGCCTAGCCAACATGGTGAAACCCCGTCTCTACTAAAAATACAAAAATTAGCTGGGCATGGTAGTGGACACCTCTAATCCCAGCTACTTGGGAGGCTGAAGCAGGAGAATCGCTTGAACCCGAGGGACGGAGTTTGCAGTGAGCTGAGATCATGGCACTGCATTACAGCATGGACGACAGAGCAAGACTCCGTCTCAAAAAATAAATAAATAAATAAAATAAAAAGCAAAAGCTCTCCTTTGTTCTAGCCGCTTTAACAGAGTGGGTAACACTGTCAAGAGCCTGGGTTGTTTCCCTCCAGACTTCTCTTAACATTTATATACCAGCTTCTCCTTAACTACTTCTCTGGCACTGACCGCATGATGCCGAGGAGACACCATGAGTCTGGTCTTGGCATGAGCATGATTGTTGTCATTTAACATGGCAAACATTTATTGAGTGCAGTTGTATCCTGGGCACTGGGCAATGCATGCCAAGCACTGACAGAAATGACTTCCCTGGGTGCAGGCTGTGAGCCCATGGAAGTGGTAGTCCGACACAGGAGACCTTGGCTCAGTAAGGCCCCCAGAGAGCTACCATGGCCATTCTGCCTGGAGACAAGTAGATGGTCTTGTTCTTCATAGCTGATCTTCCTCAGCCATAGGACTTGTTATTACCATTAAAACTGTGTGTTGTCTTTCTGTGCCTGTGAAAGAGGTTCCTGTCACACAAGGCCAAGGTTCTGTGGAGTCCAGTGAACAGATGAGGGAAAAACAGTCTGGCCAAGTTGGATCCAAGCAGATATGCTTTTATCTATTATGTTGATATCTCCAGGGTAGCAGAGTTTGTGCATTTGCATCATCTTACAAAAGGAAAGCAACATCCAAAATTCAGACATCTAAGAACACTTTAAAATAAAGGTTTTAGTTCTTGTAAAGCAATATGTTGGTGGTTACCTGATCTCCTTCCAGCACCTTAAGAAGGTTCTGAGTATGAAGCTACATCAGGCTTTTGTTTAGGCACTAGTGTTTTATTTATTTTTCATATTTATTTAATTTTAGAGTCTCGCTCTGTTGCCCAGGCTGGAGTGCAATGGTGCAATTATAGCTCACTGCAGCCTCCTGGGCTCAAGCCATCCTCCCACCTAAGCCTCCCAAGTAGCTGGGACTATAGGGACATGCCACCACCCTGGCTAAAAATGTTTTGAAATCCCTCATTCTGTAGCTATCAGTCTATCCCTTCTCACATCCTTCCTTACTCTTCCCTCTTAATTTCCTTCCTCCCTAGCATATATCCACTCCTGCTGATGACTTACCATTGCATCACAAATCAGATTGCCCATGTTACATTCTCTAAAGCGGCACGATTGAGAGGAGCCATCCAGATAGACAATTGTTTTCCCCAGTTCCTGGGTAGAATAATTATCCAGTTTTATCCTCCATTTGTTAATGTCTGCTTTTATGCTTGGATCTAAAAGAAAGAAAAGAAGTTAGCCTACAATTAAAGCAAATCTCACACTGGGCTAAATTCTGGAAAAGGAATGAAACATCATCTATCTTACTTGCTGTGAGAACATATTTCTTTACCATATTTGTGTGCATTTTGGTTTTGACCATGAAATTTCCTTAGGAACTTCTATTTTGTTTCCTGGTAATAAGACCTGGAATGCATCTTAATTTAAGAATATTATGAACATCTACCAACTCATCACATCTGTATGAGCTACCCATTGGCCCACCTGGGACAGCATTAGTGGTGGCGGTAGGAGCTCTGAAAGGCCCAGGGGCAGTTATAAAAGGCCTGCTGAGGTGCAGCTGGGCTATTGCTGTCAGCGTGGTCCTGGGCCCCTTACCCATCTGGCTACTGAGAGGCCTGTGTTGTGACTACAGGCTGTCCTGGGTGCTGTGCACCTCACCTTCCTGACGTGATCATAGTCAACAGAAAAGGGAAGGTGAGAGACAAGCACAGGATTGTGTTCTGTATACATATGAAAATCAATGATATAAAAATGTATTTTTACTCTGAGACTCAGACATAAAAATAAGGTACTCCCTCATTTGATAAAGAAACTGAGGCTCATGAGATTGGGCAACTTGCCCAAGGCACACTGCCTCTAGTTGGGGGGCCAGGACTTGAGCCCTGCTCTGCCCAATTTGAACCCCTTTAGTTCAGTTATCTCTCCTGTAAACACAAGCTGAGAGTGGCTTTTGCATGTCAGGATCAAGATTTTAAAAGGCAGAGGAAGCAGTGATGTATGGAATCCGATGCTGAGAAGACTTGAAGAAGCAAGTGGGGCTTTTGGCATTTGGGTGTGTTTTAAATCTATCCATGAAGAGGGCAAACTCAAGGAAGAAGCTAAATTCTTCAACAGTATTATAGTCTTTTCCTGAAACATTAAAGGAAAAAAATGGGAAGGAGGAAAATATCCAGCCATCTAAATTTTAGATTGGTGGAACATTCCCCTGAACTTCACTTACCTTCAGGAATGCTGCTGTTTAGAAGAATGGGATTTCCATGGGAAGAGATGACGTTTCCTCTTTCATCAAACTCGATCTTCAGATAGCCTAAGTATTTGCCAAAAGCATAGGCCTGGACTACAGGAACCTTCCGCCCATCATCAGAAGTGACTATGAATGGGTACTTCCCAGCAGGCACCTCTTTGGAAGGTGGATTGCCTGAAATAAAAGAGCCACAGCTGATCAAGTCAGCCCTTGTACATACATGGCTGGCTGTAGGCCAGCAGGCCACTGGCTGGATGACAGAGTTCTAAATTGATGATTTGCCATCTGTTGCTCTACATAGTTAGTCTTTCAGAGCCCTCTCTGGGCATTTGCCCATTTCCGAATGCCCTTTTGGCACATGAATCCTACCATTCTCAACTCAGCAGTCATTTACCAAGCTCTTCCTAAGACCCGGGCATTGTGCTTGTGCTGTGGGGCACACAAAGATGGAACGCTGCGAAGAGTATCCTCCAGGCCCACTGTGGCTCCATTCTTACTAGCCAGGTGGATTAGCCAAGCCACTTTACCATACTGTAGTTCAGTTTCCTTGCCTATAAAGTGGGTGAAATCCATTTTAAATGAAATCCATTTTAAACAATCCCTATTTTACAGGGCAGTTGAGAGGATTAAATATATAAACTCCCTAGCTGGGTGCCTGGCACATTGTAGGTGCTTAATAAATATACAATAAGAGTGTATTTTTTCCCTTATAAGGGAATAGCAATCTCTAGAAACTCCAGACATGTACTTCAGAGCTTAAAATCTTTAGTAGAAGATGCAGAGATGACAAAGAGCTGTTCTTGGGGTTTGCTGCTAAATTTTGCATCCCTTCAGGTGTCTTTTAGAAGAGCCACATTCACCCTGAGGGCCAACAAGCATGCACACTCCTGACCCCAGCCAGCCCTCACACTGGTCAGGTTCTGCAGGCCTCTGTCTCAAAGGGGAGGTGTGGGAGCTGCTCATCACCCAGAGGCTAGGAGGCCCACCAATGCCTGGAGTAGCGGAGAGTATGCAGGAGGGTGGAGACTGTCGCCATACAGGGAGCAGGCACCCTAGCCTTTAATCACTTAGCACATTTAAGTTCCTTAACTGTGGACCTGCTTCAGGCACTCTGTGGCTTATATCTTACCTCCAAGGAGACAATGGCACAGTTCAGCTGTTTCAAATTAGAGACTATGGGACAGATTCATTTGACCCCATTACTGTTTCTATCATCTCCCTCATCATACCCATGGCTAGTCGTTCCTATTAAATATTTACAGAGGGTCCAGAGAACTTCAGCACATGTTGGTTACACACATGGACCTGTTACGAGAATCAGCCATGAGCCAGGCCCTGGGCTTAATCTCATTTAGTCCTCCAAGCTTCCCATGGGGCAGGTCCTCTATTATCTGTACTCTGCGGACAAGAAAATTGATTGTCATAGACAGAGTACCCACGGTGACACATCTGGTATGTGATGAGGGTTGGGAGGAGGCAGACTGAAAACCCAGGCTGTGAGGTACTGGAGCTTATGTTTTCTCCACTACCCACAAGCCTACCGTGTATTTTTTTTTCCTAAAGTCTGCAAGCTGGTTGTGAAAGGCCACTTAACAAATCAAATGCAAACCCAGGATTTGCATGTTTGTGTCCCAAGCTCTTTCTGGGCTTCTCTTTTCACATAAGACAAGCTGGGTAACGTGTTATGAAGAACCCAATCCTGCCATGCTCCTATGCCAAGAGCAGCCCCCCTTTCAGCTCAATAACCACAAGGCAGAAGCACTGCAAATACCGACGCTTCACAAGCAGGAAATAGTTGTTGCCAATATTAATGTCCAATTTTCCTGCTCTCGTTGGGGAAAAAAAAGAAAAAGGTCTTGGAACTTTACTTTTACAGAAGCACCCAACTTGAGATCCAGAGAAAGCCTTTGTTCCATCTCCATCTGTAGTGGATGCAGGTGTTGTCTGTGACAGTGGCAGACGACGTGATGAATGGAAGACCAGCATGGAAGGTTAACATCCTACTCAGCCTCATTCTGCTATGTGCTGGTCCTCCTCCGGGCAAGCCTGGTGCCTGGTTTTTACTTCAGGGGACCAGGTGGTTATGGCAGCCTCTGTCAGTTCCTCTGATTACAGATGCTTGGGCGGTGCAATTCCCCAAATGTCCACAAGGTGGCGGAGAACGCCCCTCCCAGGGAGAGAAAGCACTAGTTGCAGATATCAGGAGTCTGTCAGTTTCCTGGAAACCGAAGAGCTAGGCAAGCCTGATCTTTTTTTGGCCTTTATCTTTCTGCCTTCCGTAGAAATATCTGAGCTTAAAAAGAACGTAAAAGTTAGGAATCCAGTAATCCGGTCAGATGCCTCAGCATGCACTATGCAAATAGGAGCCAGCAATCTCAGCTCCAGAAAACATTCATTCATTTGGAAATACCTCCATGATCCTCTTGTCGTTGGCATATTAAATGGGCTTAATCAGGAACAATAAGGAAGATGCTAACCATGCAGCGGGGGCGATAGCTGGTCTAGTTTGGCTAATCTCTGCCTCCTCCACAGATGAGCCCTTTCTGCTCCCCTTCAACTCGGCAGTCCCAGGAAACCACTGACACAGAAACCAGTCCAGGGCTTCACATTTTCCCACCATTCCATGCTGTTCAGCTGAAGATGTTCGTGCCCAGAATATTTTTTCCACAAAGAGCTACACATCTGTCTTTAGAAACCTGACTTGTCATCTTGGCAGGAAAGAAGATGTTCACCAGAACTCTATTCCAGTCATCTAGCCGAGAATTCATTCAGGAACCAAACCCAACGGGGCTGTGGAGTTGTGGACTGACATCTGGAGTTTATAAAGTTTGCATTTCCCAGCATGGAGTGGGTGCTTGAAGGAACTTCAAAGGACTATGTCCTGGGAGCCAAGGAATGCGGTGAACCTAAGTGTGGGTCTGGACAATTGCCCTTCTCGTGTCACATGGTAATAGACAGAAGTGCCAGGGAGCAGCCTTTTCTTTCTCTTTCTCTCTCTATTTTTTTCTTTCTTCCACCTTCCCTCCCTCCCTCTTTTCCTTTTTTCCCTCCTTCCTTCCTCTTTTTTCTTTCTTTCTTTCAACAGGGCCTCATTCTGTTGCCCAGGCTAGAGTTCAGTGGTCTCCAGTTCCTGGGCTCAAGCAGTCCTCTCACCTTGGCCTCCAAAAGTGCCGGGTTTATAGGCATGAGCCACCCACCTGGCCTGATGTGGTTTTCAATGGACTGAAGTATAAAATGTTGTAAGGCAGTCCATGCTATGATTTTAACACAAGAACTGGTTTAAGAATTCCTGAATTGGGACCACATAAGAGGACTGGATAAAAAGGATTGGTAATTAGGTTATTTCAAATGATTGCTTCTAAGGAACTTGACTCTTTCTTTTAAATTACTTAGAAGTGCACACTCCCTGGATGCTCCTTTTATCTGTCTACTTCTCTACACTTCCTCAAGCAAGCTAGTCTTGACCACTACTGTCTTGTGCCTAGGTTACTGTGACAGCTTCCTAGTCTCTGTAGGTCTCTTCTATGCTTCTTTCTATTCCAGTCTCCACACAGCAGCCTGAGTGATCTTTCTAAAACATAAATATGATCATGCACTTCCTGTTTTTAGATATTTCAAAAACATTAACAGTTTTAACATGAATATCCTAACCTATAAGACCTACATGATGTGGCCCTTTCTTATCATGCCAGCTTCATCTGGAACATTCAGTCTGCCCTTCAGCATTCTTAGCATCTTCTCATTCCTAGACCACACGCACGTGCCCAGGAACCTTATGGAGTAAAGTGCTTCTGAAGCCAGAGGGCTATATGTGAATTAGTTACATCTTTTTACTTCTTTATTCATCTGTAAAGTGGAAAAAAAGTAAAATCACCTACCTTACAGAGTTATTGTGGGGATTAAAGAAGTTAATGCAGCAAGTGAAGCCTGACTCGACTCAAGGGAAATGCTTAATAAAGATTAACAGTGATTATTGACCATGGTAACTCCTGGACATCTTTCTGATCTTCGCCCTAATGTTAGTCCATCAGGGAAACGCTCACTGATGATCCTCTAGACTTGGCCAAGTCCTCCTTTTATACGCTCTCACAGCATCTTGTAGTTTTCCTTTCATACCATGCTTTGTAATTATATATAATATGATTTATTTGCATAATTATATATTTTTAAAAAATCCGATCAGGGCCAGTATCTCTTTCAAGACATTTAGTTCCATGAGGGCAGGGGCAGCTGTGTCTGTAGGATTTGCCTAGCATGTGGTAGGTGCTAGATAAATGTTTGTTGAATGACAACTTAAGGAGTTTAGCAAACACCTTTCTATGGATCATACATGATTATGATGCTTTCCCTGTGGTGGAATCTTGTAGAAGCCAGCGATGCCTGAGTGCCAGCCCTCTACCCCAGGTCCCCTCAATTCAATGTCCTCAACTATGCAGCTGGGTGGGAGCTAGTGAAGAGGAACCTGAACTGGGAGCTGGGATACAGAAGAATGGGTTTTGCTACTAGCTCAGTTTCAGTCTGGTTTCTGGACCATGGGAGAGACATTTAGTCCCTGGGGCCTAATTTTATTTTCTAAATTTGTAAAACCAAAGATTTGATTAGTGGTTTAAATCAATAATTTTTTTTAAGCTATTAGTATCTTTAACACACAAGAAATCCTTTGTGGCAAGGCAAGCCAATAAAGCAGGAAAGCTGAGTTCCTCAAGCTGTACACCGGTAGAGCTGGAACCCAGGACTAGGTTCCTGCCACCAGAGCCCCTCAGAGCACAGCACAGAAACTTCTGGCCTAGAAGTCCCCTGCACCCAGTCCCTCCAGCTGTCCAGTCAGGCCTGGCTGCTGTCTCTGCTTCTGCTAGTCTAGGAGCATCTTCAGGTGACCAGGACAGAGCACGCTCTCCGGTCATCACAGCCCATTCAAGAGGTGTCCAGCAACCAGAGGAGCAACCACTGTCTCTTCAGTCATCTGTACCAAACCATAATGCACAAGCTGTCATGTCAACTTTAGGGAATTTGAGGGGTCAGATACTGTTATCTATGCCCAGACTATGTCACTCTGCACATGCTTCAATTTACTGCTCAAATTCTTGCCTCTGGCCTTTCAGTGATGACCCAGGAAGTCTAAAAGAGATTATGCATCTTCTGGTAGTATCCAGAGTGGGCACAAAGCCCTCATGAAATGCAATCCAGGTTATCTGCTTGTACCCAAGCCTGACAGGCTGGGCAAAGCAGGGCACCCTGTAGGTAGGGAACAGTTCACCACACATTTAGTCACTCATTCAACAGATCTTCACAGAGCTCCAGTGAGTGCCCAGTTTTGGATCTCCACCGCCTAGCAGGACCAGGCCCATGGTCTGGTGCATCACCTTTTGGAATGGCTGCTCCATGAATACAGAGTAGGGAAAGCGAGCAAATACTTAGCTTTCTGCCAGCCTCTTCTCTTCACATGGAATCTGGCCATCTCCATGGCTCAGCATCATTCCAAATATTAGGATTCCTATTCACTTCTTACATTATAGAACAGGCTTCTATACAGCAATGTTTAAAAATAAGAAAACAAAAATCATCAAAACACAGCTACCTTCTGGTTCTATCCCTATGGCCTATTAAAATGCAGTGGCCAAAAGAACGGGGTGGAGAGAGAGAGAGATTAATTTTCATCTTGGCATGCCTGTGTAGTTCCATTACTGGTGTTCTTTTCAGAAGTAACGACTTTATTTCTTGAGATTAAAAAGGAGGTAACTGTGACCATACATTGATATACTCCTTATATATACGCATTTGGCCAGAGGTCTTCCTACAATGGTCGTCTACTGCTGTGTGAAAGGCTGTGTGTAGTTGGTGAGTGGTCTGAATGACCAGTTCCCTTGAGTCATTCCTTCCCATCATGCTGGTGCGCAATGCAGTGTGGAGTACTTCAGATAAAGCTTAGAACCTGGA
Source organism: Symphalangus syndactylus (assembly GCF_028878055.3). NCBI lineage: Eukaryota > Metazoa > Chordata > Mammalia > Primates > Hylobatidae > Symphalangus > Symphalangus syndactylus. Next base: position 63,317,193 of record NC_072424.2, on the reverse strand, counting down.
GGTCATCTGGAATGGACGGCCAAAGCTCTGGTTCCAAATCATGACAGAGTACTTGGAGAGTGTCTTACAGATGAGCAGTCATGAATTCCTAGCCATAAATGTTTCTTGGCCTGGGGGAAACATATACTGAGGACAAGAGAAATGAGTGAAGAATACCTAGGCTGCTTGGGTTAAACCACTGCATTCCTGGTTTCTTATCGTTTAAAAGTAAGAAGATACATTTAGTCGTTTTGTGAATGTAGCTTAGATTCTCAAATTTAGGATATCTTATTTTTTTTGTTTAACAAAAATATGTATTACAGTTCAAGTTTAGAATTAGTGGTTAATTTTATAGGGTTTAGAGGGACTTTAAAAATTTGTTATAAAAATAAAACTAGCATTACAGAATATTTGGCAAATGCAGAAGAAAAAAATTATTCATAGTCCTACCGCCTTATGACCAATATAATTTCTGTGAATTAATATGTATGAGAAGCAAGGAGGGGAAATTGGTGTTGGAATACATTTTAAGGAGAAACCATTTTGTTCAGTGAAATACCTGTATTAGAGTTCTTCAGATAGGATATATCCTACTGGTTTCTATTTCTCTAGCTCTCTCTCTCTCTTTCTCTCTCTCAATACTATATATATATAGAGAGATAATACATGAGCAGAACTGGGCCCTAGAACATAGTAGGGCTAAGATAAATATGTCAGTTCTCTAATATTCTCTCTCTCTATATATATATATATACAATATATATATTTAACAGATCAAATATGTCTAATATAGACATATTTATATGTTCTGTTCATATATTATCTCACTTAATCTCCACAACTCTCTAAGGTAGCCCTCTCACTGTCACCATTTTAAAAAAAGAAAGCTGATGCTCAGAGTGGTTGAGTAGCTTGTCCAAAGTCAGACAGCTAGTGGTGGCTAAGCCTGAGAGGAAACCAGTTCTTCAAGTTTAAAGCACTTTCCAAAACCCCATGCCACTTCTCAGTGAAAGCTGGAGAAATGAGATCCTTTGCAGAAGACCATCAAGCAGAAAAGTTAAGGAAACACAAACTTCAGTCCTGGTAAGAGATTCGTATCTATGAGTGGGCTTAAGACTTCACAGTAGCTGGCCATCACCTTTCCTTATAATTCAACCCTGCCAAATGACCTTGGACTGCCATTTGTTCTGTAGTCATTCTTTTTAGATTTTGGTTTTGGATAGTCTCACTTCATCCTGGAAAGCAGTTTCATGAGACAGCTAAAATGGATCAGTGTTATGTGGCTGCAAAAATTACAAACCAGAAGGCTCTGGCTTTGCTCTATAAAGGAAGCAGGTGCTCAGGCTGGGCCATGGCCAGAAGTTTACTGAAAGGACCCAAGTGGGTGACCACCAGTACAAATAAGTCCTTGTGCTTACCACATTCAAAAAGACCAGGAAAGCAAAGTCCTTTTTTTTTTTTTTTTTTTTTGAGACAAGGTCTCTCTGTCACACAGGCTGGAGTGCAGTGACGTAATCATAGCTCACTGCAGCCTCAAACTCCTGGGCTCAAGTGATGCTCCTGCCTCAGCCTCCCAAAGCACTGGAATTGCAAACACTGGGATTGCCAACATGCCCAACCACACTCAGTGAGGAAATTATCTTTGAAGCTACCACCCACACCTCTGCCCCTTGGTTAATTCTCCCACATCACTTAATAAACACAGATGTCAGCAGTTCTTATCAAATGCCCAAAGGAAGTGGTTCTTTGTTGAGGCGTGTTTCCCTGTCTTGTGAATGTTGTAAGTAATAAGATTGTTTTCTTGTTCTAAAAGGCAAGATTATCTCAACTGCAAGGATGAAAATTAATGGAGAGATGAATAATGATTGTAAACACCAACAACAGTCTCCCACCCTCTTTACTTATTCTTATTACAGCAGGGATGCAGCCATCCCATCAGACTATGCACCAGCCTGATGGCAGCATGAAGAAAACGCAGCAGGTGCTTGTAGTCTGTTTTAGTTATAATTACATTGCAAGCTCCATTTGTTTTAAGAGCAAAATTCTGTGGTCATTAAAATTATTTCTTTAGATACATGAAAAGTTTTGAATTTTATATTCAATATGTGTGCCTAAATCCAGAAGCAATGGAAATTAGATAATTAAAAAAAACTGATCAATCAAATAAAGAAATCTTACTTTTTAAAGAAGTGGCACTTGTTAACATTCATTTAACAATACTGGACACCTGCCTTCCATGTGTCAGCCTCGACACAGTCAAGGGTGTAACGGACACTTCCAGGCTAGCAAGGAGAGAAGTGAAGCCTGCTGGACTGGGAGGGAAAGAGGAATTCAAAAGACTTGAGGTTTCATAAGGCTGAAGGTGAGCTCTAAAAAAATAAGGGAGTGAGAAAGATTTATGGATAGGAGGCCTGTGATAAGAGAGTTGGAGAGTGGAGGCAGGGAAATACTAGGTAGAAAAGAGTGGGGTCCCTGGCAATGGCTCCACCCTCAAGCCTGGACCCATGGCCCAAAGTGAGAACTTTATATCCCCGTTTTGCTGCCTGAATGTTGCCTTTTCCAAAATCACCCTGGCCCGCCCTGCTCCCCATCCTGTCCCCATAAAACCCCCAGGATCCACTGGCAGTGGAATGGCAGAGAAGGAGAGAAGAGAAGAAGTTTGACACTGGTGAAAAGCAGCTTGACTTCAGAGGGATGGCTTGACGGTAGGACCTCGGAGAAGAGTTCAGCCAGGGATGGCCTAACTCCAGGGGGAGACATCTTCCCACTCCCTCTCCTTTCCAGCTCCCCGTCCCACTGGGAGCCATTTTCATCAGCAATAAAATTCTCCACATTCACCATCTTCAATTTGTTCGTGCAAGCTGATTCTTCCTGGATGCTGAACAAGAGTTCAGGATACAGAGGGCTGTCACATTGAGCTGTTAAACACTTAAGCTGTCCACAGAGAGCAAAGCTAAAAGAGCACACTGTAACACATGCCCTCTGGGGCTCCAGGGGTCACAGATACTCACCTAGATGCTGCCACGGGGCCGCACAGAGTTCTACTCCTTCCAGCACCCAGAAGCACTTGTGCCACCCTCTGAACCTACTCACCTATGTGCTCTCCCTCCCGTGAGGAGTTGAGAGCTGCAGGATGAGTAAACAAGACAACCCCTTCATGAGTCTCACGAAGGGGTCAAGGGAACTATCCCATTTCAGTTATGGACATGGAGAAATTCTGGAGATAATCAAGCCTCAGCCTGTGGCCCCAGAAGTGAAGTTGCTCAAATGGAGTGGAGGTGTCAGTCACTGGGCTGAGGAGATCAAGGGACTCTGAACTTTGGGTATTAGATCAACTACCCACATGGACACTCTGCCAGGTGAAGGCAGGAGCTGGAGTGGAGAAGAAGACAGGAAATTGGGTGCTAAATTCTCAGTGACGTGGAACATTGCTTGGAGGTGATTAGATGAGAATGATAAGATGGGGGACAGATGGTCTGAGCCTCAAAGGAGTTAGAGGAATAATTAAGTTCATATCAGTAGCCTAACGAAAGTATGAGGTATTCTACCAAATTTTTTTTTTATTTCCCCAAATCCTGAAAAGTAAGCTTTCAGGCTCTGTGTATGGATGACTTTCTAGATAACAGGATGTTAGAATGGGAGGGATAACAGAATTAACAATTCGAATCCCTTTAACTTGTGGCTATAGAAACTGGTGCTTATATTCACCCAAGGCCACAGCTAGCCAGATTGATTTGCGGAATCCAAAACTCAGTTAAAATATTGGGAGGCAAACAGAGAAACAGCATCTTTGGAGTCCCTTCAAGGACAGCACAGAGAATAGAGTCCCCTGGTGTACCTGCTGCAGGTTTCAAACTGCGCTCATTTTACTACTTTTTTCTCTAAAGGAAGCAACATGGACCAGTTCGTGACTCTAGGATTTAATTTCTTTAGAGAAAGCATTTGCATTTTAGCTCTTATCTTTGTAACTTTATCATTTCGTAAGCCTCGTAGAGGGAAGTTCCCTTCTCTTCACTCTGATGTTAGACTGGTCAGCCAATGCTAGGGTTAGCTGCATATGCACGGTACTTGGAAAGGAAAGGAACTGGAATAACTTCCAACATTTGGAAGGGATCCATTCATGCACTGTTTTAGTCATGCCTTATTTGAAGCTGAGTTTTAAAAAAATATGAGCAAGCTACAATACAATAAAATTAATGTAATGGGTGGTAACCAGCATTTAAAAAATCAAATAACAGAACAGAAAATATGAGGGTGCAACCCATGAGCTTTGGAAAGGTTTTCTTCCATGTGTGTTTGTATATTGGATACTGTGTGTGCAGAAATGGTTCTCAGTAAGATTTAAAATTCCAAGGGATGTATTATTTTAACTGTATTTTTATTAACTAATCATATTTATCAGATTCATTATTTTAATGTCATTCTAACTCCATAAAATTATTCAGCAGAGTTGTTTTCTTAAAGCCAGGAAAGTTTATTTAAACAGGCAAATATGCCTCATCCCTATTGTGTCCTGGAATTACCTTCAATGGTTTTGTTGTTGTTGCTGTTGTTGAGACAGGGTTTCACTCTGTCACTCAGACTGCAGTTCAGTGGAGCGATCATAACTCATTGCATCCTCAACCTCCCCGATTCAAGCAATTCTCCCACCTCAGCCTCCTGAGTAGGTGGGACTACAGGCATATGCCCCTATACTTGGCTAATTTTTAAAAATTTTTTTGTAGATATGGGATCTCCCTATCTTGCCCAGGCTGGTCTCGAACTCCTGGGCTCAAGCAATTCTTCTGCCTCAGCCTCCCAAAATTCTGGGATTATAGGCGTGAGCTGCTGTGCCCAGACACCTTTAATTGTTAAGTTCGCTCATCAAAACAGTGAGTATGAAAAGTGAAGATTTTCATCAGAACAAGTTTAATCTTGGTAAGCAATCATGAAACGTGAAGCAATCATGAAATGACTGAGTCTTAGTTATCTCAGTTTTCTCAGAGACTGTAATTATTTACTTCAAGATTTACAGATAAGCAAACTCTAATTTTTTATCCTCAAATCTTTCTTTCATCCAGTCCTTCATCTTTAACTAAATTTATCTACTTAGCAAAGGCTCATACAGTTGGCTATCTCTATCTGTGGGTTTTGCATTGTTAGATTCAGCCAACCATGAACAAAAAATATTTTCTAAAAAAGGATGGTTTTATCTGTACTGAACATATAAAGATATTTTTTCTTGTCTTTGCTCCCTAAACAATACAGTATAACAACTATTTACATATCATTTACATTGTATCAAGTATTATAAGTAATCTAGAGATGACTTAAAGTATATGCGAGGATGTGCACAGGTCATATGCAAATGCTACACCATTTATATAAGGGACTTGAGCAGCCATGGATTTTGGTATCCACGGGGAGTCCTAGAACCAATCCCCCACAGATACTAAGGCATGACTGTACTGTTATGGGAACAAAGGACAGGCTACAGAAATAATGGGAAGCTGGGCATGGTCTCCCAATCTTTTCAGGTCTATCAGGGCACACTCATTGATGGACACACACCACAGGCTATGAATGACTAATTGTTGCTGTAAGACAGCATTGATTAAGATGGTGTAAAGAAAAGTCAAGGGGAACACAGGAATGTTCACATCTGAATGAAGGGATGAAACTCCTTTGAGTGTTCATGCATTATTTTGGTCATGTCCCATTTAAAGCTGAGTTTTTAGAAACATGGATTAGCTATAGTACAAGAAAATCAATTTAACGAGTGGTAACTGGCATTAAATGAATAAAACAGTAAAATAGAAAAGTCGGGGTGCATTCCATGTGCTTTGTGAAAGTTTTCTTTCACTTGTATGTGTGTGTGCTTTTGCGCGTTTGTATGTGAATGCACACACACATATATGTTTGTGTGTTTTGGCTCCCTGTCTAAAATGTTCTTACTACGGGTCACAGTTTAAACATTTTGAAACCATTATTCTAAAGGAAGAAGGGGGAGGAGACATATCTAGCTCCCACTGTGTGTCCAAGAGTGCTGACACTGCCTCAGAGAAAAGCTAAGGTTTGGGTTTTCACAGGTCTTATCCAGTGAGCCAGCACATAACTAAAATAAGAACAGCTAACATACTAGGCCCTGTGCTAAGGCCATTTACCCATACATTCATTACACATATTAAGTCACAGTGACCCTTTGCAATAGGTACTCTTGTTACCACCTTCATTCCACAGATGAGGGTAATCAGGCATTGAAAGGACCCCACCAATAGTGGTAGAGTCAGAAGGACTTCACTGAGTCTTCACCCCTACCCAGTGCTTCCCAATGACCTGATCCAGTTATTTCCTAGACTTGGCTCTCTTAGTTCATTTAACCCTCATGGAGTTGTTGAAGCTGTTTGATTGCAAGTTATCCATGCTAATAATGTCCAGTGCTAGTTGTCATCCTCATCACATTTATGGATTGTCTGCTATGTGCCTGGGGCTGTTCTCGACATCTTATATACATCTTTTCCCATGGAACAATATTTATCATTCTTAAGAGTAACATAAGTGCCTAATCTATTTTAGTCTTATCTGTCAAAAAAAAAAAAAAGCCCTACTACTGGCCATAACCCATAAATTGATTTCACAACCTCTCAGTTTAACTCGGTTTGAAATTATTCCTTAGCCTGTGTTTACCAAGAAGTAAAATATTTGTGAAGGAATTTAATTAGCACACATTCATACTGGTATTTTCTTAAGTGAAGGCCAACTTTAGTTTGTGAGTTATGATTTTGACTGACGTATTTTTATAAGCAGGCAACCTCTATGACACTGCATACCAGAATATAGCTATTTATAGCTTATAAACTGCTCTCACATATTTGTACATCTCATATAATTTTCACAGTAACGTGGAACTTTGAGTATGATCATCCCCTATTTTGAAGCTAAGCTAGCAGATTCAGAGATGCTAAGTGACCTGCTCAAAGTCATTCAAGTGAATTAGGAATGGGGACTTTTGACCCAATATTGTGTTTCTTTCCTTTTTCTAATTTATATCTTGCTTTCCGATTGCAAAAGTAACATGCATTCATTATTCGAAAATACTCCAAAGTACTAGAAAGAAAATAAAAATTATTTTCTTAGTGATAATCCCTTTTAATGTTTTTGGGTATTTCCTTCTTACTGTTTGGGGTATTTTGAGTTTTGCTTTTATCAAAATAGCATGGTCTTTGACAGTCCACATAAGGATGGTAGAAGCAGGAGCCTCTTCAAGGGGAGGGCTGTTCCCACGCTAAAACCTTCCTTGCGAATGCTGATAGACAGAAGAACTGTTTACCAGTCTCTTCTTCCTTTCCTTGGGCATACTTCAAAGATCTATGCAGTGCAAGGTGGGGAAAGTGGGAAAGGTGGAACCAGATTCAAAAGTTTTGGGACATTATAGGTTTAAAGTGGAAAAATCATAAAAGAGTTATTCTAATGAAAACTACTTAACACCAATCTGAGAGAGAAAAAAAGAGAGTGGTGGGGGTAGTCAGGTAGTGGGTAGGAAGAGTGCATGCTCTCCTGAGGACCCAGGGTCATGTGGCTTCCAGGATACTTATATTCCTAGTCTGCAGCAGAGTTAGGACTCACACTCAGAGTTCCAGCTTCTGCTACCTGTGCAACCTACAAATCAAATCCACCTTGAGTTATAAAGGCCCTTATTTACATTATTTTGTTTATGCTTAAAGTTTTTATATGACATGGTGCTTTTTGATAAGAATCTATCATAAATGACTTGGTTGGGGCTCAATAGTCTTTTTGTTTTACATATGTATGGTATATATATGTTTTATACATATTTTATGTCATATATTTATCACATACATAAATATATGGAATTGACTTATCATGAAACCAATAAATTCTTAGTAATGTTTGTAAGATTTACACATGTTCCCATTTAATGTATATTACATATATAATATATTATAAATCATATAATATACATTACATATTAAATAGTAAAAAGAATGATAAGTTACAAAGGCAAAAGAGACAAAGTACTTATCTGGACATCCTTGCCTGTGCAATCCTTTTGAAACAATTACCTGTGTAAAGAAATGTGTTGGAGTGTCCTCCCACCACGACGTCCACACCCCTCACTTTCTGAGCGATGAGTTTATCCATTTCAAAACCCGAATGTCCCAGTGCAATAATTTTGTTCACATTTAGAGTTTTTAACTTGTCTACTTCAGGTTGTAATGCAGTGATTTCATCTTCAAACACTAAATTTGTCCCTAAGGAACAAAATAAATAAAATGGATATTCATAACAATTTTTATTATATTACTTATTATACATATTAACATGCAGAGGTTAAACACCTTAAGTTACTAAAGCTCAAGAGTCAGTACAACCAAAACATACTTATTCATTAAATACAAAACCCCTAAGAAGTAAATAAAAATTCAAAGCAATATCCTCGTTACATTCACTTTATGTTGTATTAGTTTAAGGTTGTGGATATTGTTTTGCTTGAACTCGGTTGCAAACTATGAGGAGGCTTCAGATATTGTTTTATATATTTGTACATCTCAACTTCTACAATACCAATGCAGAAAATGCCTGAGCACGTAAGCATGATATACAAAACAGTATTAGCAACTCCAAGATGTTGGTTGGAAACTTGGGATAATCAGTGTTCAAACTTAAAACTGTCAGGAAGTATTCCTTGAATGCCTATTTTAACACGGCAGTTGATAACTTTGTCTTGTTCTCTTTAACGCCAGCAGGCCAGGCACAGTGGCTCACGCTTGTAATCTCAGTACTTTGGGAGGCTGCAGCAGGCATATCCCTTGATGCCAGGAGTTTGAGACCAGCCCAGGCAAAATGGCGAAACCCTGTCTCTACTAAAAATACAAAAATTAGTCAGGCGTGGAGGCACATGCCAGGTGCTTGAGAGGCTGAGGCAAGAGAATGTCTTGAACCTGCCAGATGGAGGCTGCAATGAACCGAGACCATACCACTGCACTCCAGCCTGGGCAACAAGAGCGAGAATCTGCCTCAAAAAATATATAAATAAATAAATAATGCCAGCATTAGAGCATTACTGATCGCTGTGTTAATCATGGGGGCCTCATCTAAATGTTGCTGGCACTGGGATTGTGTACGTTCTTCTCTGGGTGCTTATTACTGCACATAGTGGTAACAAACGATAGCCTTTTGTTATCAATAGTCAAGCATGGCTCTCATTGTGCAACCCAGGTTCTCTGTGTGAGGCAAGGCAACTGGTTCTTCCAACTGGCTCTGTAGCCACACTTGAGCAAGCTTTGAGGTTTTATGGCTATCACTGGCATGAAGATGACTGCAAATACAGACATGCTGCCCTGAAGTCATGTCTGGTACTCTGTGACTAGGGAGTCCTCCAGTAGATCCAGACTCTCTTATGCTGATTTCTAAGAACTAACACTAAACAAGGGGAGGAAAGTGGGAGAATGACATCTCATTAAAAGCTTTCAAAATGCAGGAGTCTGCAAACTCCAGTTTGAAAAGTACTAATCCAAAGAGTAACAAGACTTATTAGAAATGCATCCCTTGTTCCACTGTGATGTTTAGGAATGTCTGTGTGCTTCAGCAGGGGAACTCCTGAATCCTTAACATTAGCCAACTCCACAAGTGCAAATTATCATGGAAGATAATTCATGGCGGACATCACAGCCAGGGACGCCCCAGAATGACAACCTAATAATTAGCAGCTCACAGATGTGTTGGACTGGTAAGGTTGTCAGTAACTCATAGGCAATGTTGAAAAATCAAGAGTTGTAGTTTTGCCACCGTTGTCTATCATGAGAACATCAAGGACAATCTGATTCCTGTTGGTTGCCCCAAGAAGCCCAGGGCTCCCCGTTGACCCTCAGTGCTATGTTGCCTTCTATGTGAGCCTTTCCTTGAGCATCTCTTTGAAACAACAAGGTGCAACTTCCCCCATGCTGCACTTGCCATTCCCCTCCTGCTTAATTCTTCTCCACGGCCTTACCACCTTCTGACCCAACAAACCATTTACTCATTTATTGATTCCCCCACTGAATATGTAAGCTCCAGTGGGCAACTTTTTTTTTTTTTTGGTCAGTATCCCTGGTGCCTAAAACAGTGCCTGGCACACAGACAGGTACCCAGGAGAATGACTGAATGTCGAGAGTATGCTACCATCTTTTGCTTAAAGTATGGCTGCCAAGAAGGAAAAAAAAATCAGAGAAATGCCTCGGAGGACAAAGGAATGTATTCCTCTATTATATCAGAACCTCACAGGACCAGGCATCCCATATATACAAAGCACGGGTTATATTTCAAGATGTCATGAGGAGAGTTGTATTACAGGTATTTCATGATCTAGCTAAAATAAATTAGATTAAATGTGCTAGAAATACAAGTTATACCCCTGTGGGTGCCCAGGCCACTAGGACTGGGAGAACTGGGCTTGATTAGGGTCAAAGAACTGTAGGAAGAACCCACACCAGGCTGCTGGGCCTGTAGTCTTGGAAGAAGCAGTGCTCCTGGAAACATTCTATTCCACCCCATCCCTTTCCCCCCACATTGGGCCCTGCAAAATGCAGCCCTCTCTTCCAGCAGCTGCTGGAAACAGCAATGTCACTTTGGATCCCCTCTCTGTTACAGCCTGGTAAAGGGCTGTTCAGAGTCCCAGCTGGGGCAGTTTGATTTCTGGAGCTGCTGTGCCTTTCCACCAAGACCTGCACCTCCTACCTCCTTATGGGTGCCTTTTAAAGAAGAGACAATGCTTTCCTCCAAATCTAGCCCTACAATCTAGCCCTGACCCAACTTTCTAGCTTTTCCTAGTCAGAACCCATGCTCCAGGAAATGGAACTATTTGCTGTTCTGTGACTGTGGCCCCTATACCTTCCTGCTCTCATGTATTCATCCCAGCAATGCTTCCTGAGGACTTATCATATGCCAGGCACTGTGCACAGTCCATTGGGCAATAGCGAGACAGCAGAGGTTGCTGCCCCCATGGAGCCTGCATCCTAGCATGTGACTCTGACCTCACTTCTGGAATGTCCTGTGCCCCAGGGATGTTTTACACAGCTCTCAAGGGGACCAAGGAGGTTCTTCAGCAAGTAAACCTGACGCCAGGGTGGGGTTGGGGGGTTCTTTAGCAAGTCCTCTCACTCTTCTCACTGACCACTCCAGCCCCAGCCGCTCCACCCTGCCTCCATCTCTGCCTCTATGCCAGCTGCAGGACCCGCTCGCTGCTCTCAGCAAACACAGCTGACTTTTCTGTTGTTGTTTCCAATGGCCTGGACTTATTTATTTTATAACAACAACAACAATAAATATATATTTTTGAATTGTCAGTTATATGTCCTTTATCAGTTAGTTCTTAATGAAAACTCATGTTTCTAGATAACCCTAGCTACTAGTTTCCCTTTTTTTCTTCAAATATGGAAACACATTTAATTTGGATAATTTAAAGAAAATGTCATTTTTGTTCTCATTGCCAAAGTATTTCAAAAAGTGTTCTTATAAAGTGCCTCAAAATAGTTTCTTGAAGGATCTTAAGATTATATATGTGTGTGTGTCTTATATGTATGTATGTGTATGTGTCAATTATGTATGTGTATGTCTTAAGATTATATATATTATATGTACATATGTGTATATATGTCTATAAATGTATATACATACACTTATATATGTCCATATATATCATAAGACCACTATATATATTTCCCAGAAAGTCAGATACAAGAATGTCATTAAAACAAGATGAATAATGAAAAGCGAGAAAGGTGAGTTAGCTGGACATCTAAGAATCATCCTAGAAAAGGAGCGATAAGGTAAATTGAGGTAAAACCCTGGCTCTTTGCTCATGGCTCCACAGGAGAAGGGCAGTGAGTTTTGAGGCTCTCATTCTCTAGTAAATGAATCTATACTGTTTAGCACTGGCTATAAATTGTCTCCTCTTCCCATTTTGAAAGCACTGAATTAGACAAAGATACTGTTTTTGTCAATAAAGAAGTTCACTGAGCAGAGGAGGACATCTCTTTAAGAAGTATCTTGGAACAACAGCATCGAATTTACCAGATTGCTTTTATCAGTGTTATTCTAGTGCACTATTTACCCAGTTGTTCCTACTTTTATCTACAGGCCATAAATATAATGCCAAGCTGTGATTTAGGGCATCTATTTTCAAGCATTGAGTGCTATAAAAGTAGAAAATACCTGGATTTGAGAGAAAAGGGGTTTCTTTGGAAGTGTATCCAACAATTCCCACAACTTCATCACCAACAGGAAGAACTTTGTATGGCAAATAAAGTCCTGATATTTGAGAGGCTAGTGGCCCCTTTGCTTTAATGTTTGCACTCAGAATTGGAAATTTGGCCTCTTTGAGGAGTGGCTCGATTAGTCCTTCTACACCATTATCAAATTCATGATTTCCCAGTGCCTAGATAAAACAGAAAAGAAAAAAAGAATTACATACTTTAAAAACATAACATTAGTCCAGTATTTCCCAAAACTGACTAAGCTCTATGAGATATATTCCATGATTTTGTGTCCTCCTCACCTGGGTCAGGCCCAGGAACATTCAGATCATCATATTGGTTAAGAATTGCTACCCAGGTGTCACACCACCTAATAAAGGTGGTTTGCCAATGTGCATACACAATACCTGGAGAGCTGGCCAGGGTCCACTGTCCCACCATCTCAGATTGGGGGCAGGTTCGAATGTTCACATTTACCAGCCTCTGCCCAATTTTTCCCTGTTGTTTTTCTCTCATAAACCCACATTTCAGACCCCATGATTCAAGCCACGATCTGCTGGAGAGAATGATTAACATCAGCAGGACTTTAGCAAAAGGCAACCTGAAATGTATGGTTGGCAGAGACCAAAGACCTCCTTCCTCATTTCATCTCCTCGGTCATCATTCACCTAGGTTCCCACAATTGCTTCTTCCCAAGCACTCCTGTGGTCCTCTAATTCTTCTGGGAAGATGAAGATCCTCAATAGCGGGCAGGAGCTAGCGTCTCCAGGTGTTCCAGTGTGGCTCTGGCTTCCTTCTCCAGTCAGCTCTGGGCACCCTTTGCTCCAGTCCCAGCAGTTTCACATCTGGGGAAGAACTCCATGGTGAAATGATTACGTGACCTTCAGCAGGTTCTGAACCTGCTCCCAGCTCAGGGCTTCAGGGGGAGCAGGGATGGTGACAAGCAATCCTTGTTTCCCACCTTCTTATCTCTCTCCCATTCCTCACTGGTTGAGGAGTGGCTGCTGGGTACAAAACTACCCATTGTCTGTCATTGTGCAGCTCCCCGTAGTGCGTTGGGGGTTGGGGGGGAGTGGGGGGAATCCATGCAGAGGCCCCACTGACAAAGCATGACATGTCAGCTGGCTTCCCAGAAAACCTTCCTCTCCTTCCTCCATTGGCCTCCTGGATACACCCATCTCCTCTGGCCCCCTACCTACCTGCTCTGGCTGCCAAGGCTGGTTTGCTAACTTAGTACTTAAACCAGCAAATCTCAGACTTTCTAAATACCACATCCAGTTTCCTTTCACTTTGCGGGTCATCTAGGAACACGCATGAAGTCCTGGCTGGTGACCCGTCCATTTAAATGAGGGCCCTGTGCACTCTCTTACAGCCTCACCCTCTTCCTTCCTTGCTCATTCCACACTCTGTAATGGCATGTTAGCAGGGTCTTTCTTTTATATCAGTCTCCTGACTATATAAGTGCTCCTGGGCCACCAGGCCCTGCCACCTCTCCTGCTCAGTGCTGTCCCCCTCCTTGGCACGCAGGCATTCACTGAGTACCTGTGCCTCCAAGGGTTGTGTATACATCCTCATGTGAATGTGTTTATGCATAGAAAGCAGCACAATATGTTTACATTCCTACATATTTGTCTCCCCTATTAAATTCAGAATTTCTAAATTTGCCTTTTCCCCCATCTCTCATGATCTACTCATTTTTACCTCTTCCTGTTATCTAATTAACTTTCCTCTTAAAAGCTGATCTGGTCTTACAGGTTCTTGCAGGCTTGGGTAATTGTTATTTTTTCCTTCTATTCTTAGAATGTTATCATTTTTTTTCCTATGGTGAAATAAGTCTCCCTTGTTATAGTACAATAACTTTCTTGCTTAACTATAAACTTATTTTGTTTTTAATGAATGTTTCTACAGTTCTTCAAGAAAGACTATCCAACTTGTTAGCCACCTTGCAGTTTAACAGCAACATTATATTCCTAGCACTTGGCAATAACTGAAGTTATAGTTTTCATTGATTTGTTTGATGCCTTCTTCACCTCCCCATCCTAACTTGAGCCTATTCCTCCTGAAAGTAGTGACTTTGACTGTCTTTTCAACTCTCTTGCCCCATGGGGAGAGGAGCCCCTGATTCATGGTGCTCAATGTGGTGGGATGGACTGAGTAAATGATCTCATTCCTACTCATACCTTCAACTGTAAACTGAAAATCTCCAGCCCTGACTTTTCTCCTGACGTCTAGATCTGTATGTCAACTGCCATGTGTCATTTCCTCCCAATGTCTCAAAAGTGCCCCAAGCTTACCAGGCTCAAAGCCCCTTCCCTGTGACTCACAGTCTTGGCCCAAGATGCCAGTCAATAAAGCCAGAAACCCTGGTGCGTTGGAGTCCCGCCCTCTCCCCTCTCCCTCACCATCACTTCCTCTGGCATCCCTCTCCCTTAAATGCTCCAGTTTCCATCCACCTATTGTTGCTGCCTTAGTGTGCTCCTGGTCTACCACAGCCTCCTAACTCGGTTTCCAGCTATTCTCGTTTCTTTCGCTAAACCATTCTTTATATTGCTGCCAGAAAAATTTTTCTCAAATGCAAACCTGACCTTGGCACTCTCCACCTTAGGTCTCTACAGAGGCACAGCCTTTATGATAGAAGTAAACACCCTAAGCAGGGTCCATGGGGCTCTTAGGGATCTGGTTTTGCCTTCCCCTCCAGCCTCATTCCTGACACCCACCACATAAAGTGTGACGAAACAAGGCAGGGGTAGCTCCCTCCCAGGCTCCTCCCGCTCCTCAGCAGTGACCCAGGGCACATCTCAGAACCGCAGTTTCCTCTGGAAGGGCAGTGAACGAATAAAATAAAAGCAGTTAAGGAAACGAGTCAGCATTGAGTCGGCACTTGCCACATGCCAGCGTCATGGAAAGTGAGTTTGTATAGAGTACAGAAAATCTGATCTCATGCTGTGAGAGTGGTACTCTTACGGCGCTCATTTTACTGATGAGAAAATCTGAGATCTAGAGAAGTTAAACAAATTGTTGAAGATCACACAATTTGTAAGTGGGAGCTGGGACTAGAACCACTTCGGTTTGATTCCAAAGTTCTTAACCTCTGTGTTTGGCTGTACGTTTGCATAAAGCCTAGCCCACACAAAGCACTAAAAAAAAAAAAAAAAAAAAAAAAAAAAAAAAAAAAAAAAATTCCTAACTACTTGCACAGCAAATGTATCCCTTGCACTACCACAGTGCAAGTAGTTAGTACTACCACGGCAGGGATTCACTGTTGAATGAATAAATGAATGAATGAAAGAATTACTAACAAGTTTCTTTCTTCTATACATAGCTAACTTTTCCACAGAAATTAGTGCAGACAAATTCCTTTGTAAATACTTATTTTCTTTAGAAACTTGTATTTTCATCGGACTTCCTTCTACCAGTTTTTCTTCTATTGCACTTACGAGAACTCAGTGATTCCTAAGCTCTTCAGGATCATGCTACTCACCTCAGTACATCAAGTTCCCACCACACCGAGGCATACTTCAGGCACTCAAAAAATCTTGTAAATACATTGATCTAGTTTATTCATTTCTGTTATTTTTGATTAATAACATGAAAACATCTCAGGAAAAGACGCCCAAGAGAAGAACATAGAGCAGTGAAATACAGGGGATCGTAACAGAGCAGATAATCTTATTCCACCTTTTTTGGTCCTCTCTGAACGTTCCCATGTAACTTTCCTTATGTGTTCCTGTACATTTTTTGTAGCTAAACTGTTACTTGCCACTTATTGTTTAACCATCAGTTTAGGTATGTGATTTCCATGACCCTAAATCATATCTTTTTTTATTTGTATAAATGTATGGGGTACCTAAATCATGTTCTGATGCTCTTTCTCTCTTGTTCTGTTGCTTTCCAAACATTTCATTACTAAGATTGAGCTCATTCATTCACGAACCCTATTCCTTCACTAATTCTAGCCCTATGACATTTGTATATGTTTACTAAAAACACTAAACTTCACCAAATGCACTTTTCTGTAATTTAAGAGAGCAAAGCCCAGCAAAATGATCTTCAGTATCTCCAACAGCAAAATCATAGAAATATAATGTGAGCATCTGGCCCACCCCCAGCTCCTCACCCCCACCACTTTCTTTATGTAGGAGAAAGCCTAAAACACTATTTTTAAAAAAAGAATTGATGACCTTATATGAAAGAAACTTTCCACACTCACACAGAACAATTAACAAACTCTCAAGAAATTGTTTCATTCACAAACAAGTGCCAGTAAGGTATTAGTAGAAATATAAAGGTAACTCGTAAATTAAAACACAGAAATGAAAACAAGAAAACCTGGGCAATTGTCCAGAGAGGGCTACTGGAGTGCCAGGCTGTGAATTGTGAAGCTGTTGGCTAAGCTTTTCACCTGTTTCCAAGCAACTTGTTTTCTCACTTTACAACGAAGACATTGCTTAACTACTTTTTACCAAGTTTGTTTCAAATCCTGACTTCTGAAAAGTTTTAATGGTTCACACACCAAATCATACCAAAATGGAGCCCATTTAAAAGAAGCAGGATGAGTGAGTAGTTTTATTAATCATTCAGTAATCATCTGCTGGGCACTGGTGCCAGAGCTCACCTGGTGTCACAGAGAACATAGGGTCAATCTGATGTGTGAACAGACAGCCACAGTGCCACAGTGGACAGATGGTTGGAGACATGTGTGCAAGGTACAGCTGATACACCAGAGACAGACGTCTGCAGTAGAGGTGTTATGGAGAGACCTCAAAGATGTCACACCTTGAACTGTGTCATAAGCAGCTCATGGCATCCGGGTGATTTGGTGCTCCTGGAACTGAGGGCATCTGAAAATCTGGCAGAAAAAAAAAATGATGCTGCTAAGAGCATCGCTGGGAGATCAGGGAGGGTCTGCATTGTGTCCAAGGAATCAGGGCTTTCATTTTGAGGGAAGTGGGAAGCCTTGAAGAGAAAGTAGGGCTGGAGGCAGTCTGGGGGTGCTTGGAAAGCTCAGTCTGGCAGCCTGCAGTGAATGGATGGGAGCTGCATGAGCCTGGTGGTGAAGAGACTGGCAAGAAGACACCTCTCCCGCAGGGGAGAGATGACACGGCAAGTGGGGCAGTGGGAATGTGGTTGGGAGGTGACACTGAGGGGACAGTGCAGGAGTAGAAGCCACAGGAATATTCAGCTGGCTGGGCACGAGGGCACGGGCAGGGTAGAGGATGGGGCTTCTGGTGTTTCACTGCTCCTCCGTGCATTTCCAACAGGAACCATATGCATCCTCACAAGTGTCTCGCTCACAGCGTCACTGGAGCTAAGCGCCCTTCTCTGCTGGTTGGCCTGGCAGGATAGGGAGGAGTGGGGAGCTAAGGGGAGATTGGGGGCAGAAGGAGCAGTTACCCCCAATCTCTCTAGACAACTCCACAAAGTGACTCTTGAAACAGAAGAGAGAGGGGTGCTAGGCCTCTACCCCACCTGTCCCCTGCCATCTCTCAGTGTCTTAACTCATTTTGCCTGGTTTCAAGCTAGGCAGGACCGAAATGGGGGTGGGAGTTGGGGTGTCATCTCAACCTTTGGAAAAAGCCTAACTGTTAGCTCTTGGAATAAAAATTCTGCTGCAGGTTGAGGCAAACTAACCAATGATGCTGTACCAGGGTCTCGTCAGAGCTGCGTCACAGTGATCTCACAGCTTTATATATCTGGAGACACTCATTTCCCAGTTAAGAAAGCAGCCTCTGTCTCAGGTGCAACCTAACTGCCTCTTGGCCTGTGAGGCTTTTCCAGCCTTCAGGGCTTTGTGGCTTGCTTGCTTTTTGTGGCTCAATTTCCTGCTAAAGTTATCACTGTGGCTGTTGTGTTCATTTGTCAGAGGCTTTCAAAACAGAAGTCTTTACTATTTTGGTACCCCAGGCCAGAAAGACTGTGTTTTGTAAACTTTTTTTCCATTACAACACACATAGAAAATGATGAGACTTGTACAGAATTCAAGGTCACATGGATGGGGCTGCCAGGGGCAACTGGACAAGGGGCTGAAGGACCAAAAACTCCAGCCTCAGGATTTAACTCTGTCTCTTTCCGCCTCCCCCCAATTATTTATTTGTTCATTCATTCATTAAATATTTACCAAATATTTCTCCTGTGTTAGATACATTTTAAATGGTTATAGGGATCAATTAATGCATATTATTTAATTATTTAATAACAGGGAGAGGGACTGCTTTGATCAATCAATTCTAACTGGGGAGATCAGGAAATGGGAGATTTCTCTATAAAAATAAAATGTTCCAGAATAGTAAGAGGCCTTCATGGAAGATGGCTGGATGTCCACTGACCTCTGTGTCTCCTCCTGCAGACAATGCAGACCAACGTCCTGCAGGCCAGGGTCAAGTCTGAGGCCTCCATCCTGGTTCCTGTGTTAGTCACCATCTCTGACCTGCTCTCACACCACGTGTTTTCATTCCTCTTGCTCTCACCCCAGGAGTGTTCTCATGATTTCTTTCATTCACCCATTTACTCAATACCAACGGGAGCATTCATTTACAGGTGAAAAGAGAAAATGGAGAAGTGGCAGCTCTTCCTTGGAAGAGCTTTGGGAAAAAAACATAGAAGTTGGCACATGGCCTCAGGACAGTGTGGTTACGCAGCAGAGTTTCAGTGTGACTGCTAAATTCAGTTGCAGATTCCATCCACATTGCGTGTGGGTAAAATGTGATAAAGAGAAAAGTCAGAAGGATTCTTCCCTCTTTATTTAAAAGTATTACCTCTACCATTTGTTACTTGCTAAAGATATATTTTACTGTTGTGAAAAAACCAATAAATAGATTCCATGCTTATTATTATATTAGTACAGGATGGAAAATAATTTTATCTTGAGTGCCATCTCTAGTTGATTGACAGTAACTCCATGCAGTATGGGGATAAGGAGGATTCTGAGGCTCAGTCCAAACACAGTGGGAAAGGCTGACTAAATCAATTGACTTCTCTCTTCTTAGGGACAAGTTTTTCTTAGTATCTGCCATGCACAGGGTAAGGGCTAGGGGAGGGTCACATAATGATATCATGCATTTGTTTGCATTTCAACTTGGGTGAGTACCCGTTTAATTTAGTTTCCAAGAGATGATAATTGAATGTTATTTTGAATTCTTTTTAGTATATGAATAGAGATATTATTACTTCATAATTACCTGAAGTAATTTCCAAATAAGGTCATCGTATATTCCCAAAGGGAAGGTAGTTTTTGGCCTGTGTAGAGAATTCATGTGAATTACAAGCCAAACTTTATACACAAGCTTTCTGTCATGCCTAACTAATTGCAAGATATTTTTAATAATCAAAACAAGAAACTTGGATTCAGAAACTTGGATTCAGAATATCTTCATTCTTCGATCGTTGATTCATATGACCTTCTGGGTCTTATTCTTAGTGAACAGGGTTTACCCAAAGCCACTGGACTTTTATAAGCTATCCACATCAAATGTAAATATTGACAAATACCCCCAGAAGGTGTTAAAAATACCAGACTGTATCCCACAGGGTTCATTTAACAATAACAACAGGATTTTGAGTCACAGAAGAATAAAATCTCCTTTGGTTCTTCACATTTTCATTTGGTTTTGGCTTTAAACATCAGGCAAAATTCCAGGTATTTTGGTGTCAAAAATACTGGGCTGGGCTAGGCTAGGGAATGGAAACTAGAGGGATGAGGCAGTAAAAATGTTCCGAGTGATGACAAGAGGCTGAAACATGTCAGAAGGGAAACAAAGAAATGTTAGATGGTAAAACAAAGGAAAGCAGAGTTTCTTTAAAAGCAGTGTAGGATGCATGATACGGAAGAAAAGAATTTTTCTAATCCACATAAATAAGTTCTAATAATGTCAAAAAGACATTTGTCAGAGGTTTGCAGCACATTTATTTAGCGAGTCACTTACACACTAGCTCATTCGTTAAGGGCTGAGGTTGCAGGAAGCCCTATAATTGAAGAGCTAAAGAGACAGCCTAGGCTGGGCATGGTGGCTCATGCCTGTAATCCCAGCATTTTGGGAGGCAAGAAGGGATGATTGCTTGAGCCCAGGAGTTTGAGACCAGCTTAGGCAACATTGGGAGACTCTCTCTCTCTCTCTTTTTTAAAGAGAGACAGCCTGATTTATTATACGACGGGGCTCCGTTGCCAATCACTCAACATCATCCAGGGAGGATTACAAATTACATTTGTTTTGGTTGATAGGTTTCTGGCATTGTTGCCCACTTCTGATGTTGAGTTGGCTTCCATCCCTGCAGTCCTGGGCCAGGGAATGTTGGCCACAGCAGGTGAATGTGGCATCCCACTGAATGGCAGGAAACACCCTGGGACTCAACCCAGCTGCACCTGGGTTTGGTTGTTGAAAGAATGCATGAATGAGCAAGTACCAAATAGACAGCATTCTACTTGTATGGGGAGGGGGTATGTGCAAACTCTCCATACATGCAAAATAGGCACATCAACATTCAGAATTAACTGCCCAACTAATTGAGGTTCAGGAAGGTTCAATTATATCTCTGAGGGGCTAGAGGGCTCCAGCTAATATTTGGATTATATATAGAACTAATTATTCAAGTGAGGGAAAAGAAGTGTCAAAAGAATATTCAAATTCCAGTTATGTGGCTGAGGAAAATAAACACTGGAGAGTACAGAGCATTCAGATGTATTTGTGAGTGATGTGCAGAAAGCTGCCAATATGATGTTGATTTGTTTGGTTCTCTCCAATTTTCAGTTAAGAAAACAACAAATGCTATTAATAGTACAAGGACAAGATGAGCTGAGAAACTACCTTTGCTTCCTCTCTCCCCTGCCTGAAGCTGGTCATCCAGTACCTCTCTGCTCTGGAATTTAGACTGGAAAAGAGGAAGCAGAGGCCTGAGGCCACAGCCCCAGGATGGGAGTGGTGCTGTTCCTGTCTCTGAGGTTAGGGATCCATAACCCCCTAGACATTCACAACTTCTGACACCTGAGCTTTAGGAATAATTACTTTTTTGGTGGTTGTTGCCTTTTTAAAAGTGTCATTGCAAACAGGATCTCTCTTTCAAGCTTCCCAAACTAGTATTGCTAATTTTTCTTTCCCCAAGAAAGGCTTCATGATTGAAGATAAAGTAATTCTGACAGTTTCCTTTAGCATAAGAGTCCTTGTAAGCACTTGTCTCTCTTCTTAGGCCAAATGGAAGCACCTGAAAGACCTACGCTATCTCTCCACAAGTTTTTAGGGGAGAAGAAACATGCTTACTGCTGATTTGGGCATAGATGCTAAATATGAGGGTCTGATGTGTCTTCTTCTACAGACCAGATCTTTAGCTCAAGAATCCCCATGCACAGGTATTAGAATTTCAGTCACTTTTGCTTTGCTGTTTAACCTCTCTCCTTTATAGATCTTACCCAGCCCCTCTGTGTGGTTAAGAGGAACTCGAATGGCTGTTATCCACTCTGCTATCTTCTGAAGAGTAATTTTCACCCTAGCAGGTCCTGATCGCTATCCTCAGCACTTAGCAGAGAGCCTGGCATGTGGTAATGCTGAATGAAGATTTGCAGATTGAATGAATAAATGAGCCCCAAAGACTCAGGCTCAAAACTGGGCTCATACTCCTCCCATTCCCCAGGCCATCATTTCTGTTGCTACCATAGTAACATCCCGCGAGCATCCTGGAAACCTCTTCACCTGCAAACAGTGGCCAAATGGAAGCACCTGAAAGACCTATGCTATCTTTCCACAAGGAAATAGCTGCCAAAAAAATAAATAAACTTTGAAGGAGAAATTAGAGAGTTGTCATGCAAACTTAGACTTGTCCAGAGACAAACCAAGTGATGTAGGCAGATTAGAAGCAAGAGAGAGGGGTGGGGAGGAGCTGAGGTGCTGAGAAGTAACATGCGATAGACCACCCTCTCCAATTCCTCCATTTTATAGATAAGGAAACCACTGCCAAACTCACAGAGCTAATAAGTGGAAGAGCCAAGAAGTAAAATCTGGGTGTTCTGACGTCCCATCCAAATCTCTTTCCACTGCTCCTGTCTGCCACAGCCCTGTACAGTCCAATGGTGCCCAGTAAGTCCAGGAAAAGTCTTCAGATTGCATTTCAGGGCTTGAGGTAGCAGGCCTCAGCTGTCAGCGGTAAGCTGAAGTAGAACAATACAGCCCCTGTGTAGAAGCATTAAAACCTGCTAACTCTACCATTGCCTGGTGCTTGAACCCTCGTAATCATCTTTTGATTACACCCTCTCCTGAGCCACCCCTGCCAAGAGAAGGTGAGTACAGCCAGCACGTACTGTGGGCTGGCCCTGTGCTAAGCACATTATGTGTACTACTATCTCTTCTAAACCCCACAGCACCCTAGGGGTGGAGACAACAATCACATACCTCACACATGTGGAAATGGAGGTTTCATGAGATTAAATAACCTGCTCCCAGTCCATAGATTCTAAGTGGTAGGAAGGGGACTTGATCCCAGTCTCACCCCCACGTTTACTCCCTTAGCCCTATACCTACCAGACAGAATGCCTTTTGCAACTGGTTCCCATGGATTTGGTCTTCTCAATTATCAGAGTTCAGGCATTATCATCTCACACTTGGACTGCTGCCTGGCCTCTTTCCTCACCCTCTTCTCTCTGTCTTCTGCCTCCCACCCTTTTCTGCTCATCTTCCAAAACCGTGATTTCCCTATGTAGCTGGAAGGGTTTTTTCTCACATCAACCAATTCCCCAATTCTGTGTGGACACCAACTTGGTGTCCAACAATTCAAATGAATTCTGACATTCTCTACCTGGACTTAGCATCAGATCCCACAAGTGAGAAGGCTCAAATGCACAAGACTGCCCCCACTTTAGACACCAGTCTGAAGAGAGAGAGAGTCCTGGGCCACCTGTATTCCCAACCAACTAGTTATAAATTGGAGGTTCCCATGACCCTATCCTTAGGATTGATAATTGGCTAGAATGATTCACAGAACTTGGAAAGCACTTTACTCACCATTACTGGCTTATTATAAAGCATACGACTAGGGAACAAGCAAGTGAAGAGATGCACAGGGCAAGGCATGGGAGCAGATGGGCAGAGCTTCCATGCCCACTCTATGTACACCACCTTCCCAGCATCTCAATATGTTCACCAACTTGGAAGCTCTCTGAATCTGGTTGTTTAGGGGTCTTCATGAAGGTTTATCATGAAGGCATGATTGATTAATTCATTGGCTTTTGGAGACCGAACTCAATCTGTAGCCCATCTCCCCTCTCTATAAGTGGGGGAGGTAGGGCTGAAAGTTCTAACCCTCTAGTTATAAATTAGTCTTTCTGGCGACTAGCCCCCTTCCCGAAGCTATCTAAGGGTCCCCAGCCATAGATCATCTCATAAACGTACAAAAGCACACACACACACACACACACACAAACTGCTTTTTCTCTCTACTGTCACACTTAACACAGAACACTTCTGTGACCAGATGTGTGTGGGATTTCCCCCAGACACCAAGCAATTCTCCAGAAAACACAAACTGAGTGTCCTATAATTGAATTCAATTCTGATACTATCTCAAGACACTGTCAGATCCCATCGGTTAAGGGCTCAATCCTACAATACTGCTCTGACTTCAGGCTGATCACAAGCCTGAGGTTGTGCTTCTGGCTGAATAGCTATAAATCGGGGGTTTCCATTACTTCCTCCTTGGCTTCAATTAACTTGCTAGGACAGCTTACAGAACTCACTCATTAGTTTACTATAAAGGCTATTACAAAGGATATAGATGAACAGACAAGTGAAGAATGGATAGGCCAAGGTATGGGGGCAATGCGGAGCTTTCATGCCCTACCTGGGTGTGCACCCTCCAGGAACCTCCAAATGCTCAGCAACTAAAAAGCTCCTCACATCTTTTTCAAGAGTTTTTGTAGAGCTGAATCTCCAGTCCCACCCTCCTTTCCTGGACTTTGGTGGGTGGTACTGAAAGTTCCAACTCTTTGATCCCCTAATCTCTTGGACTTGCTGGTGACTGGCTCTATCTTGAAGCTATCTAGGGACCTCACCCTAAGTCTGCAGGAGCATAAACCCAGGTATTATCATGGGGTTTATTATGAATCACAAAGGACATTTCTATTACTTAGGAAATTTCTAGGGTTTTAGGAACTCTGTGACAGGTACTGTGGACAAGGACCAAATATTTATTTTTTATTATACCACAGTGGTCTTCTACGCAGAAACCACGTGGCTGCCCATGGCCACATAGCTCAAACTTCTTAGGTGGCCTTTAGAGTTTACACAACCTCTTCTGCCATGATTCCTGCCACCTCACTCTGGTCCAACCTGGTCCATTGTGTAGATTCCTGCCTCTACACCTTTGCCCCATCCTCCTGTCCCTTCACTGAATCAAAACATTTCACTGTAGGGCTCCAGTTGTCCAGATATGTATGGGACCTCAGAGGTAAGCTGGTTCAAATGTCTATGTTATAGATGAGGAACTGGTGATGCTGAGAAGTGAATTGCATAGCCACAGATGGTAGATTTATCTCTTAAAAGGCAGAGAGAACTGTAGTGATCTCTGAATTTCCACTGAGGAGTGTTAAAGGTGATAAGCTTTAAATTAGCAAACTATTAGGCAAACTTTCAAAAGCACAAGCCACAAGGAAAAAAAGATTAATTCAATTACAACAAATGAAGAATTTCTGTTCAATGAAAGATACCATGGACAAAATTAATAGACCTAATATCATCATAATATATTTGCAATGTCTGAAATTGATCACAGATCAAAACCTATAACTCCTGAAAGTCAAAAAATATAAAGCTAACCCAATTTAAAAAATACCAAAGAATATGAATAAGCAATTAGGGAAGAGGAAACTTAAAAAGTTAACAAACATATCAAAAAATGTCCAAACTCACTAGTTATTAGAAAAATACATGATAAAGCAGCAATGTGTATTTTACACCTACAATAAAGCTGGATACTGCCATGACATATAGGTAAAATGTAGAAATTTACACGTCCTGTTTGGGGATGGGAGTAGGTGGAAGAGGATGGAGGGTGTCAGTCATTGAGGAAACCAATCTTGTAGTACTCAAAGTATGCCCTGTGGCCAGCAATTCTGCTCCTGGGTAGAAATCCTCTGGTGAGACCATCCAGGAAGATATCTGGAGCAGCATTATTTGTGGAGGCAGGGTGTTAGATGCCATCTCCAAACCCATCAGCCAGGGAGCAGATGGGTAAAATAAGTGGAGATGGATAAAATACACAGAGCACAATTCACAGTGATGTATAGGTATAAGCGCATCTAGGGCAACATGGACAAATCATAAAAACAAGTTCAGGACAAAAGTAAGAAACAGAAAGGGCTAAATAACAGGACTAGGTATGCAATTATAAAATATAAGCACATCAAGGTTTTGAAAGTGCATGTAGAAACAAAACTATATGCGGTCCATTGATGGACACATTAGAATGTTTTCTATGTGGGAGGTGGAGGGTGGCGAACAAAGGACCATTCTATCTGACTGACCTGTCCCCTGGATGAGTTAAAGGCAGGCGCCATGGTTCCCACCCTGGCTGCTGCCTCCCCCATTTAGGAGCAATTGGCTAGGGCTAAGGCTGCCGTCTTATGGGCAGGAAGTGGGCTCAGCAGCCAGGGCCTCAGAAGCAGCAGCCAAGCGGAGAAAAGGCACGCTTCTAGGGGACCCTAGAGACCTGCTCAAAGCTACCTTCCCCACAGCCTGTCTTGATGGTGAGAATCTCACCTCTGGAGGTGGATACCTTCAGTTTTGTGCTGTGGGGAGATTTCATAAGTCTGCTCAATGAGTAACTATAACAAAAATAGTTTAGGCAATGGTACTTAGGTAAGATGGTAGAGGGAAGGCAGGTGGTAGACTGTACCAGGCTGTAAGAATCAGATAATCTGATGAACAACCCAAACCTTCCCTTCCTCACAATTCCCCTCCTCCCCACCCAGGGCACAGGAAACTAACTTTCAGTGAGCACCAGCAGGGGTTATCTCATGTATTCCTCACAAAACCTCTGCAAGATGGGGGTTATCACTCCTATTTTACAGCTAAGGAACATGAAGCTCAGAGAAAGTAACCAGGCCAAGGGCATACTGTCTGTGCTTCCACGCTATCTTCCTCATGCCTCAGGGGACAACAGTCCTTCCACTGAGACAGCTACACTCACTGGTGAGTTTTGCCATCCTCTTCCCAGTTTTCTGCCTAGTAGTGGGTCCAGGGGGTCTCCAGGATTGCCCTGGGTCCTCTACAGCAATCAGGATTACTCCAGTAGGTCTAGAAAGTGTGCACCTCCTTGGAAGTTCCTGCTCGAGGGGACTCCTGTGTTTTAGCTGGATTCTAGGAAATTCCTCTTTGTCCTCCATATGCTTCAGTCCTTTTATGTGGCTCCTTTCAACTAGGTCCAGTCTCAAGGAAACTGGAGATGCCCCTCCACAACCGTTTTCCACCCTGATTTGGATCCCCACTGTCCTAGGAATCAATATGTGGTGAGTGGTTATGGTGGAGGAACATTTATACCACAACAGCAATAAATTCTCTGAGGGTTAGTATAATATAAACAATTGACAATGAAACATCTTTGCAATACAGGAGTACAGCAGAGCTTTAGCACATGCTTTAGCACTACAGAACTGGGATTTTATGCAGGTCAAATAATGTTTGACAAACTCCCAAGCTGCACAGAGTAAGTCCTGAGGACACAGCCATCTAACCTTGCCATTTGATCTGCTCCCAATCTTTACCCCCTGCCAACATTATGTAAGTAGCCTACTTTTCCTCAGAACCCAATTCAATTTTCTTGAGCAAAATTTGAAAGAAAGTAATTTCATCCAACAAAAAGGATTCTGAACAAACACAGAAGGGATAGGCTGTAACTTACAGCAGTTTACTCAGGCCTCACCTAGATATCCTGTCATAAACATTTGATACCATGATTAACACCAGGAGCTCAACTAGACTTACAAGAGGGAAATATTATTAGGGAAAACCAGGAATTCTTCATTCTTATTTTTCCACTAAAAAGGGTTCACACAATTGTGGAGAAAACAGTGTCACAAAAAGTAAAGTTTACAAAGTCGTGGTTTATATGCAAAATAAAACAAACACATGTAAGTTTATTCTACCCTTCTAGGAGGAAGTGGAGACACAGGATAGGAACAACTCAATTCTACAAATATTTATTTTGTCATTACTGAGTGCAAAGTGTCAGGGAAGTGTAGCTGTGGAATACCAATGCTTAAGAGACCACAGAGTTCTTGAAACCCACGAGTCTTCTTCAAATCCAGATGTGTGTGAGCCCCACCTCATGAACTCTGAAGGCTGAAGGATCAGCTGGAATTTCTGCTGCTGAGTGTCCCTGATAAGCTCAAAAGCATCAGAAGGGAGGGAGCTTTCTCTCCTTCTCTCATCTCATTAAAATGAGCTTTCTTGTTGTGGGGGTGGGGGAGGGACCTTTAAAACCAAACAATGGTGCCCGCTTATCATCTTTTCCTGTCCTCCTTTCTCCAAGTTTCCAGAGGGGAAAATAAAACCAAACAAACCCCTCAGCATTGTGCTCTCCTGACTTCTAAGCTCTTCTCATATAAAGTGTACCATTAGCCTTCTGTATCCCAGCCTGATCACACTTCCCTTTCCCTTCCACACTTGGGGACTTCACAGATTTCTCTGGACCTTTCTCTGGAGATTTCTCTGTTCTTCCTCTTCCAAAGCTCTTAAGTTTTCTTCTCCCAAGTTTCTCCACAGTCTTGCTGAATCCCTTTACTCAAGGCTTTTACACAGGGTTAAATTTGGGTGGTGGTTTGATTTTTTTTTTTTAACCACCATATATACATCTTGGTTGTACTTATTTATTACTATGCAACCACCTCTGCTCCCTTTCTAGAATTTAGTGCAATAGAAAAGGAATTACCTTTAACAGAACATTTGGGACTTTGAACTAAACTTTCGCACATGTTTTAAGAGCCCATTATCTCTTAAGTTGGACTCTTCCTAAATCTCTGCTGCCAAACATCCTTTATTGAAATACTTTGAAACCCAAGTGTTTCCACATTTTGGCTCTCTCTGAAGTTTCTTTCTTCTTTCTTTCTTTCTTTCTTTCTTCTTTCTTTCTTTTTCTTTTTTTCTTTCCTTCTTTCTTTCCTTTTCTTAACCCTATATTATAGTGTCTGGTAATAACATTTATAGACACCACACTATGTGTCTGGTAATAATATAGAGACCACACTACGTGCACTATGTACAATTATGATCCTTATTTTTATAGAGGATAGAACTGAGGCAAGAAAGAGTAAATAACTTGCTCAAGGTCACATAGAAGGTAATTTAACAGAGAATCTACCCCAAAGCTGTGAGCTTAATTACGCTCAAGCTCCGGGGTCAAAGGGATCTGGTGTCCATAGTTATCACGTTTCCCTTTTTGGGGGGGATGGTGCCTGTTAATTTATTCAGCGTCTTTGACGCTGTTTCCCTTTCAAGAAGATTGAGATAAAGCATTTCTCGAAAGATCTAGATTGAGATAAAGCATTCTTTGAAAGATCTAGCAGTAAAATGAGAGCTGCGTGAGGGATCTGATTCAGTCCCTAGCGCTGGATAACTGTCAGTGCTTCTACGCACCCCACCTGAAGCCCCTCGCAGGCAGGACTGGGTCCTGCTCCTCTAAATACTCCCATCTCATAGTGGGGGCGCAATAACGTCCGTTTAAGACGAATTGTCCAACGGACTTCTATGCATCCAGCTGGCACACTGGCCGGAGTCTCACTTTATCCCCACATCTCTCCACGCCCTGGTCTTAGGCTTGCCACACTCTGCCATCCGCTGCTTCTCCAGCCCGGCTCCTCTCTCAGTCCGGGACTATCACCCCGGGCGTGGGCTCGGGTCTTACCATGGCATCGTAGCGCAGGGCGTTCATGAAGTGCGCCACCTCGGCGCCCTTGTACACGGTGAACCAGATAGTGCCCTGGTACTGGTCGCCGGCGTCCAGCAGCAGCACGTTGGGCTCGGCGCGGCGGATCTGCTGCACCTTGGTGAAGAGCCGAGCCACGCCACCCATGCAGCGGCTGGCGTTGACGCACTTGCTGGAGTCCTCGCTGGTCTGCTCCAGCCGGCTGTGCACGTCGTTGGTGTGCAGAATTGTGAGCTCCCAGGCGCCGGCCGCAGGCCACAGCACCGCGCCCAGGGCGAGGAGTAGCGTCGCGGGCGCCCGCGCGGCTCGGGGACACATAGCTGTGGCGCGTGAACTGGGTGCGAAAGCGGGCGAGCCGGGCGAGTGCCGGCGAGTAGGGGCGAGCAGCTAGGGCCGGGGCTCGGTGCCCTGGCTGGAGGGGCGGGGCCCGGGTCAATGCCGGGGCGTGTCCTTCTTCAGCCCGGAGGCCGGCTTGGCGGCCAGGCGCAAGTTCGCGACGTCACCCGATCCGACCCTGGCACCCGGAGCGGCCCTGGCGCGGCTGTCGGCTGGCACCAGCTCCCTGCAGGAAGAGTGGAGAGGTTGTTCCCGGCGGGAAGCGGGTACCGGCCGCATCCCGGCCGGACCAGGGAGCCTGGGCGCAGGCAGTTCGGCTGCTGGTGCCCTGCTCGTTCGGGGGCGCGAGGAAGGAATTGGAGGGGTCCGCCCCACGCATGGGTCCTCGCTGAGTCTCGCCTCATTCGAGGCATGGGTTTTTCTACAAGAGGAATGTATGGTTTGTGTTGGGTTTGTGGTTGCGCTAGCTCATCACTGCAAATAACCAAAGAGAGAAAAGAGAGGGGGCGGGAAGAAAGATGAGCGAGCTGAGGGGCAGAGAGGAGGAGGAAAGAGAGGCCGGGCAGAAGAGTTCCTTGCAGTTTCGGGCTGTGCAGAGCCGAAGCTCACTAAGATGTGACGCTTTCTATTGGGTTGAGAACGCACGAAGTGTACGATGCTTAGACAAAAAAATCTCAGAAACTAAGAAATCATTCGAATCCAGTTCCTCGTTTATTCACAATTAAAACCTTAGTGATAAAACAGTGGCGACGCGTGGACAGCTTCTGGGAGCAAAAACACGTTTGGGGTAAAATCTGACAGCTATCAGGACGGGAAGGGATGCTGCCCTTCTTTGCTTTTCTGGTCTTATTTTATTTTTATTTTGTCGCGTGTGCTTTCGGTGTCATAGTGAAGTCATAGCCAAATACAATGTTAGGAAGATTTTCCTCTATGTTTTCTCCTAAGAGTTTTATAAGTTAAACTCTTAGACCTTTAATCCATTTTGAGTTAATTTTCATATATGGTATGAGTCCAAATTTATTCTTTTGCATGTGGATATCCAGTTTTCTTAGTACCATTTGTTGAAAAGACGTTCTGTCCCCGTTTTTAAGACATTGGCCTGAGGTTCGGAGATTGTAAATCATTTGCCAAGAAAGTCCATGCAGTTTGGGAGCAGCAGTGCCTGGGGCCACAGAAGACCCTTGCTTCTGGGACACCCTCTAATGTCATGCTTTGCAAGGTTTTGCTCTGTCCCTCTTTGAGCACCTGCTAGAAGCAGGTAAAAGAACTGGTAGTTTTACTGTTTTAACTTAAAAAATGATTTTAGACTTACAGAAAATTGCAAAGGTAATAAAGGGAGTTCCCACATACCCATCACCCATATTGCCCTATGTTAACAGCTTATATAACCAATGAAACTAAAAACTTAACAGTGATACATCCTCTCCAGCACCTGTTGTTTCCTGACTTTTTAATGATTGCCATTCTAACTGGTGTAAGATGGTATCTCATTGTGGTTTTGATTTGCATGTCTCTGATGGCCAGTGATAATGAGCATTTTTTCGTGTGTTTTTTGGCTGCATAAATGTCTTCTTTTGAGAAGTGTCTGTTCATGTCCTTCGCCCACTTTTTGATGGCGTTGTTTGTGTTTTTCTTGTAAATTTGTTTGAGTTCATTGTAGATTCTGGATATTAGCCCTTTGTCAGATGAGTAGGTTGCGAAAATTTTCTCCCATTTTGTAGGTTGCCTGTTCACTCTGATGGTAGTTTCTTTTGCTGTGCAGAAGCTCTTTAGTTTAATTAGATCCCATTTGTCAATTTTGACTTCTGTTGCCATTGCTTTTGATGTTTTAGACATGAAGTCCTTGCCCATGCCTATGTCCTCAATTGTATTGGCTAGGTTTTCTTCTAGGGTTTTTATGGTTTTAGGTCTAACATGTAAATCTTTAATCCATCTTGAATTAATTTTTATATAAGGTGTAAGGAAGGGATCCAGTTTCAGCTTTCTACATATGGCTAGCCGGTTTTCCCAGCACCATTTATTAAATAGGGAATCCTTTCCCCATTTCTTGTTTTTGTCAGGTTTGTCAAAGATCAGATAGTTGTAGATATGTGGCATTAGTTCTGAGGGCTCTGTTCTGTTGCATTGATCTACGTCTCTGTTTTGGTATCAGTACCATGCTGTTTTGGTTACTGTAGCCTTGTAGTACAGTTTGAAGTCAGGTAGCGTGATGCCTTCAGCTTTGTTCTTTTGGCTTAGGATTGACTTGGCGATGCGGGCTCTTTTTTGGTTCCATATAAACTTTAAAGTAGTTTTTTCCAATTCTGTGAAGAAAGTCATTGGTAGCTTGATGGGGATGGCATTGAATCTATAAATTACCTTGGGCAGTATGGCCATTTTCACGATATTGATCCTTCCAACCCATGAGCATGGAATGTTCTTCCATTTGTTTGTATCCTCTTTTATTTCATTGAGCAGTGGTTTGTAGTTCTCCTTGAAGAGGTCCTTCATGTCCCTTGTAAGTTGGATTCCTAGGTATTTTATTCTTTGCAGCAATTGTGAATGGGAGTTCACTCATGATTTGGCTCTCTGTTTGTCTGTTATTGGTGTACAAGAATGCTTGTGATTTTTGCACATTGATTTTGTATCCTGAGACTTTGCTGAAGTTGCTTATCAGCTTGAGGACATTTTGGGCTGAGACAATGGGGTTTTCTATATATACAATCATGTGATCTTCAAACAGGGACAGTTTGACTTCCTCTTTTCCTAATTGAATACCCTTTATTTCCTTCTCCTGCCTGATTGCCCTGGCCAGAACAGAACTTCCAACACTATGTTGAATAGGAGTGGTGAGAGAGGGCATCCCTGTCTTGTGCCAGATTTCAAAGGAAATGCTTCCAGTTTTTGCCCATTCAGTATGATATTGGCTGTGAGTTTGTCATAGATAGCTCTTATTATTTTGAGAGACGTCCCATCAATACCTAATTTATTGAGAGTTTTTAGCATGAAGCATTGTTGAATTTTGTCAAAGGCCTTTTCTGCATCTATTGAGATAATCATGTGGTTTTTGTCTTTGGTTCTGTTTATATGCTGGATTACATTTATTGATTTGCATATGTTGAACCAGCCTTGCATCCCAGGGATGAAGCTCACTTGATCATGGTGGATAAGCTTTTTGATGTGCTGCTGGATTCGGTTTGCCAGTATTTTATTGAGGATTTTTGCATCAATGTTCATCGAGGATATTGGTCTGAAATTCGCTTTTTTGGTTGTGTCTCTGCCAGGCTTTGGTATCAGGATGATGCTGGCCTCATAAAATGTGTTAGGGAGGATTCCCTCTTTTTCTATTGATTGGAATAGTTTCAGAAGGAATGGTACCAGTTCCTCCTTATACCTCTGATAGAATTCGGCTGTGAATCCATCAGGTCCTGGGCTCTTTTTGATTGGTAAGCTATTGATTATTGCCACAATTTCAGAGCCTGTTATTGATCTATTCAGAGATTCAACTTTTTCCTGGTTTCTTGGGAGAAATAGGAACACTTTTACACTGTTGGTGGGACTGTAAACTAGTTCAACCATTGTGGAAGTCAGTGTGGCGATTTCTCAGGGATCTAGAACTAGAAATACCATTTGACCCAGCCATCCCATTACTGGGTATATACCCAAAGGACTATAAATCATGCTGCTATAAAGACACATGCACACGTATGTTTTTTGCGGCACTATTCACAATAGCAAAGACTTGGAACCAACCCAAATGTCCAACAACAGTAGACTGGATTAAGAAAATGTGGCACATATACACCATGGAATACTATGCAGCCATAAAAAATGATGAGTTCATGTCCTTTGTAGGGACATGGATGAAACTGGAAACCATCATTCTCGGTAAACTATCGCAAGGACTAAAAACCAAACACCGCATGTTCTCACTCATAGGTGGGAATTGAACAATGAAAACACGTGGACACAGGAAGGGGAACATCACACTCCAGGGACTCTTGTGGGGTGAGGGTGGGGGGGGGGACAGCATTAGGAGATATACCTAATGCTAAATGATGAGTTAATGGGTACAGCACACCAACATGGCACATGGATACATATGTAACAAACCTGCACATTGTGCACATGTACCCTAAAACTTAAAGTATAATAATAATAAAAAATAAATTAAAAAAAAGTTATACAAAACTATTAACTGTATTACTGATTTTATTTTAATTTCACCAACTGTTCCACTAATGTACTTTTTCTATTCCAGGATCCAATCCAGGATACCATATTGCAGTTAGTTTTCATGTGTTCTTAGCCTCCTCTAATCTGTGACAGTTTCTCAGTCAGTTGTCTCCAAAAACCTTGACACTTTTGAACAGTACTGGTTTCTGTATACTATCCCTCAGTTTGGGTTTGTCTGATGTTTTCTCGTGATTGGACTGAAGCTGTGGATGTTTAGGAAGAATGCTACAGAGAGTATGTGCCTTTCTCATTGCCTGGTATCTGTGGGTACATGGTATCAACATGACCTATCACTGATCACTGGGGAACTGATCATTTGTTGTTTCTTGTCTTTTAAATGTAAGCCACTGCAGTAGTTTCTGAAATTCCTTTCCTGGGGATGCTACCAGATTTCTGCTTCAATACCATTTCCATGCCATTTGTTTTCATATAGATCTAAAATGGCCTTTGATTGTTTATTGCACCAAGTTCAAGCTTCACAAACTGGCATTTCGAAGTCTCATTTTATCCAGCCAACTTTACCTTCCACTGTTCCTCACACATTCCGTTTGTCCTCATTTCTTCTCTCCAAACCACCATTTCCAGTCTGTCCTCAGGCCAAGGCCCAGGGTTCCTTTAATTTCTTGTTCCTTTAATTTCATGGAAATTCCTTTGACTCCTTCAGACAGCAGTGAGTTTTTCTGTTTTCTAAATTTCTGGTCAGTTCCCACAATCTCACTTTAATGTGGTTTTACTTTTTTTCTCCAGGTGTTTAATGTGTGTTTTTGGTCTTCTCTCCAAGCGATGGAAACAGAGTTGCTGCTTCGGTGGTAGTAGTACTTGCAATTCAAGTAACACTAACCTAAAATCTACTTTAGACACAGTGGGTGATAGTATGAAAGAACCAAGAAGGATTTCGGCTGTCCTGGAGCTGATAATGCTGCACACAAGGTGGGGGTGCATATACTAAGTTGCTGCAAAGCCATCAGGATCATAGAAAATTTCCCAAGTCCATGAGGAAAGAAAAATATACAGGCAAAAATTTACATACAGATCAGGGCTTTATTTATCATTTCATCAGTTGATTAGACTTAAGAAAGTAATGAAGAAAATGTCAAAATAATGCAGAATAAACTTAAAAGTGCGTGCTGCTAATATCCATTACATTGGGAATAGCCCCTCAAATTGAGAAAATGTTCTTTCAGTACATATTAGAAAATTATTATCTGACTCAGGAAAAATCTCACTCACATCATTGATAAACAACGTATCTAGTGCTAAAACTAGGTTTTAATTTAATGAGTATAGCCTATACTACACTCATTATATAATAGGGTGACAAATACTTTAATAATAGATTACATATTAGATGCAATAACAATATATTATTGATTTATTAGAAAATAAATGGGTATATAACTCCTTTTGTCAAATCACAGTTCAGTCAGAACCATAGGTTGGCTATGGATTACAAAAGTTC
This sequence comes from Symphalangus syndactylus, assembly GCF_028878055.3. Taxonomy (NCBI): domain Eukaryota; kingdom Metazoa; phylum Chordata; class Mammalia; order Primates; family Hylobatidae; genus Symphalangus; species Symphalangus syndactylus. The sequence continues at coordinate 63,282,072 of NC_072424.2, read as the reverse complement.
TGCAAAAATCAATGAAGGCAGTCTGTAGGAACTAATAGTAAAATTTATAAATAGTAAATTGTGTGTAACAATCTTTTATATCAGAAAAATTTATAATAAATATGTGTGTATATAAATGCATGCAGTTTTCTTTAAGAGTCAGTTGTTGAACATTTACCAGCACACCGCTGGAGCTATGTATGTTTAAGTTTCTTTTGTGATGAGAACCTATTTTATATCTTATCACAAAGTCTTTAATAAAATATCAATTTTTCTTTAAATTTGCTGAGATAGAGTTATTTAGGTGGGCTGAATTAAAAATCTGAGACCTGCTTTTAGATGAATGCAGGGTGAAAACAGGGACCGGCCAAGCACAGTGGCTTACACCTATAATCTCAGCACTTTGGGAGGCCGAGGTGGGTGGATGACCTGAAGTCAGGAGTTTGAAACCAGCCTGGCCAGTATGGTAAAACCCCATGTATACTAAAAATACACAAAATTAGCCGGGTGTAGTGGTGAGCGCTTGGAGTCCTAGCTGCTCGATAGGCTGAGGCAGGAGAATCTCTTGAACCCTTGGAGGCAGAGGTTGCAGTGAGCCGAGATTGCGCCATTGCACTCCAGCCTGGGCAACAAGAGCAAAACTCCGTCACAAAAAAAACAAAAGAAAACAGAGGGACCTTGTCATAGGCATCCTGGCACATTTGGATTATACTGTTAAACTACTATTAATATTTCATCTTATTGGTAAGAAAACCTAATGTGATATTTAACCTGGCTGAATAATTTGCTTAAGATCATTCATGTCCAAGTAAGTGGCAGGCAGGTTTTCAGCACAATTGAATTCCAATACTTAGGTTACATTGTTAAGTCTTCACAAAAGCATGAAGGGTAAATAATATTATCTGCTCCCCACCCCTACTTTTTCTGTGGTGAGAACTCTTAAAATCTACTCACATAGTGATTTTCAAGTATACAATACATTGTTATTAACTATAGCCACCAAATTATACAGTAGATCTCTTGAATCTATTCTTCCTATCTAGCTGAAATTTTATATCCTTTGACCAGCCTCTCCAGTAACCCTTCAGGCAGCCCCTGGTAACCACCATTCTACTCCGCATTTTTTCTTTATCCATTCATCCACTGATGGACAGTTAGGTGGATTCCAAAGCTTGACTATTGTGATAATGCTGCAATATCATTCTCCTTTTATGGGTAATAAAATGGAGCTTCAACATGTTAAATTAATTGCTCAAAGTTCCACAAGTGGACAGAATTTTTTTTCTTTTTATATTTGTTACTGTGTTTCACATAAAGGCTGTCTGTCCACTCAAAAGGTTTACCTCCTGCTGTCTGCCACCTGTTACGCCCAAGGAGTAGTTCTTGGTCTGGGGACTTCTGAGAAGGCTACAAAAGCTCAGAATCCTTTCTTGCAACTTTGCCGTGGTCTCTCTGTGGCCATAGGAGGACCATCAATGTATATTGGCCTCTTTCATAAGCCACAAATAATAGAGTGGTTTAGATTTGAGTCAATCCAGGGCACAGAATGTATGTTTTCAGAGGCTGCACGTAGGATGCACAGGGAATGAGGAAACTGGCCTCTTGCACAGTCGCTGACTCTGACATCTAAGCTCAGACATGCCTCTTTCTCCAGCACTCTGGGACAACAGAGGTTCAATGTGCGGCTTCTCTGTCACAATCTACTAGTCAGCTGCTCACAGCAGAAGTACAAGCAGGATCTTTCTCCCCTTCCCCATTAGACATTGGTCCCTTCACGCAGTGGACTTCCTCCCTCCCACCAGCTTCCCAGAAGCAACATGGAGTCAGAGTCTCTCTCCTCCATGTGGGATGCTTCTTTTCCATAGGCAGGAGGACCTGTGAGTTTCCTGGGGCAGATCCTCTCTGTCCCTGGGTAGACGACTTTTAAAATATCATTATTGCTTTCCAATCCCCTTCTGCTACTCTGTTGTGTAGTTCCATATTGCTGGATCCTGAGTCCAAAGGATTAAATTACATCACTCTGTTAGATCCCACCGAATTAGCTACCTTCTAAAACCAAGAGGAATTAAAGGAAAAGTTTTCAACTATGTTAAGAATTGATATTTCCATGGATATTGTATTATTTTTAACTTAAATTATGGGAAAAGCATAAACAACTGTATTATTTTCTTCAGGAAGAGGATTAGTAAAAGATACCCAGTTCAAAGGAAGTTAAGAATTTTAGTAGGAGCATGGACCTGCTCCAACTAGATTGTAAATATCAATATAAACTACTTCCTTTATAAGAAAAACGGTTTAGCTCTTCCATTGAAATAGCCCAACAGTGGCTGGGCACGGTGGCTTACGCCTGTAATCGCAGCACTTTGAGAGGCTGAGGCGGGTGGATCACCTAAGGTCAGGAGTTTGAGACCAGCCTGACCAATATGGTGAAACCCCATCTCTAGTAAAAATACAAAAACTAGCAGGGGATGGTGCTGGGCGCCTGTAATCCCAGCTGTTTGGGAGGCTGAGGTAAGGGTGTTGGTTGAACCCCGGAGGCAGAGGTTGCAGTGAGCTGAGATCGTGCCACTGCACACCAACCTGGGCAACAGAGTGAGACTCCATCTCAAAAAGATAAAAAAAAAAGAAAGAAATAGCTCAAGAGCAATGTGACCCCATGACACACCTTAATGCTTACTACTATAGTAATATTATTTTCCACTAACGGGAACCAGGATCCTTCGATAAATGACTAATTTGATATTTGAGGTTACCTCCCATCAGGGTCACAAACAAGAATGTAGGCAGCTTCCCGACCTAAATCACTGCTAATAAGATGATGAAGTCATCTGTTATAAAACAAGAAGCAAGCGGTCTTCCAGTTGCTATGATGAGAAACTCAGATTGTAAGCAATCTCATGAGATTGCTCATGATAATTCCAACACTTGAAGGGCACATTGCTGTCACTTTCAAAGATTCACTGCTATTCCAACTTCCTTTTCAGAAAAACTGTGAGTGGCCAGGCCGTACTGTTTTCTACAATAACTCATCCTTTTGAGCTCAGAGGTACTTAGGTTTTCTGTGCAATGGCTCTTTTTACAATCCAGTGAAGCCTATGGGGCCTTTTTAGAATAATATTCTTAAATGCATAAAATGAAATAAGTTGAATTACAAGGAAAGCTAGGTATAGTGAAATAAAGTTATCAAAATATTTTTAAAATTTGTGTTATAGTAATATATACATTCTTTATTAGTAAGTTAAAAAAACAAAAACATTTAAAATTTTGCCTAAGTAAGCAAAATTTTATTTTTGAAAGACATTATTATGAAAACAGTAGTTGCTTAGCTTAAATAAGAGAATTAAACTATAAGGTGGTCTTTGACAAAGCAATATGTGTCATGTTGGCTATCTGATGAATTTTGATCTTTTTTTTTTTTGGATGGCCACAAATGCTGACAATCCCAAGTCACAAACTATATTGTTGTGAATGGAATTGAAGTTTCGACACCTCACTTTACAAGGCCAAGACAGGCAGATTTCTTTCAAAGAATATCACAATTTTTTAGTTAAATTTCAGTTGTAGTCAAATTTTTATCCAAATATCAATGACTACATCTTTGGCTAGGTCAGTATTTTCAACATATTTAACCAATATTTTATTTCAATGTTTAGTGCTTTTTAGTTTAGTGTCTTGGTGACCTGGGATATGCAAATATTTCATCAACAGAAGATCTCCAATACAGTGTTGGCTAGAAATTATAATAGGGCTGGGTGCAATGGCTTACGCCTGTAATCCCAGCACTTTGGGAGGCTGAAGTAGGCAGATCATCTGAGGTCAGGAGTTCTAGACCAGCCTGGCCAACGTGGTGAAACTCTGTCTCTACTAAAAATACAAAAAAATTAGCTGGGTGTGGTGGCGGGCACCTGTAATCCCAGCTACTTGGGAGGCTGAAGCAGGAGAATCGCTTGAACCTGGGAGGCGGAGGTTGCAGTGAGCTGAGACTGCACCATTGCACTCCAGCCTGGGCAACAAGAATGAAACTCCATCTCAAAAAAAAAAAAAAAAAAAAGATAGGGCTGGGTGCAGTGGCTCATGCCTGTAATTCCAGCACTTTGGGAGGCCGAGGCGGATAGATCACAAGGTCAGGAGTGGTGGCGTGCCCCTGTATTCCCAGCTACTTAGGAGGCTGAGGCAGGATAATCACTTGAACCTGGGAGGTGGAGGTTGCAGTGAGTCAAGATTGCGCCATTGCACTCCAGCCTGGGTGACAGAGCGAGACTCTGTCTCAAAAAAAGATAAAAAAGAAATTATAATAATAGATATATTTATGTTATTCTCAAACTTAGGTGAAAACCATTCACTATTTTCACATTAACATGGTTTGGGTATGTGTTCCTTACAAATCTCATGTTGAAATGTAATCCCCAATGTTGTTGGAGGTGAGGCCTGGTGGGATGTGATTGGCTCATGGGGGCAGATCCCTCATAAATGGCTTGGTACTGTCCTTGCGATAATGAGTGCATTTTCACTCTATGAGTTCACATGGATTTGGTTGTTTAAAAGTGTATGGAATCCTAACCTGCTGCTGATCTCACCATGTGATGCGTCAGTTCCCACTTTGCCTTCTGGCTTGAGTAAAAACTCCTTGAGGCCTCACCAGAAGCTAAGCAGATGCTGATGTCATGCTTCCTGTATAGCCTGCAGGACTGTGAGCCAGTGAAGCCAGGCTTTAGGCAGACTTATAGTTAGGTATTGACCATGGTGCACTGGCACAATTTGATCCACTTCGCTGCAGCTGCTAACTAACTTGAGAGTCATGTAGACCACCTGCTCCCACGATGTTCCTATAGATAGAATCTCTGGAACTGGAATTTTTTTTTTTTTTTTTTTGAGATGGAGTCTCACTCTGTCACCCAGGCTGGAGTGCAGTGGTGCAATCTCTGCTCACTGCAATCTCTGCCTCCCTAGTTCAAGCAATTCTCCTGCCTCAGCCTTCCAAGTAGCTGGGATTACATGTGTGTGCCACCACGCCTGGCTACTTTTTGTATTTTTAGTAGAGACAGAGTTTCACCATGTCAGCCAGGCTGGTCTCGAACTCCTGACCTTAGGTGATCTGCCTGCCTTGGCTTCCCAAAGTGTTGGGATTACAGGCCTGAGCCACCATGCTTGGCCGATACTGGACATTTTAACTCAATAATTGCTTAAGGTGTTTTTTGAGATCCTGAATTCCAGCAGAATGGCTGATGCCAGCTGGTCTGAAGACCCAGAGTGTAACTGACTCAGGACAGGAATGTAGTCTCTTAATCTACCTGCCCTATGACTTCACCTCTCACTTCTTGACCAATTAGCAATCACTACATTTTAGCCTGTCACCTGTCCAGGTCCCTTAAAAGTCCCATCTCCCAATCTTCTGGAGATGTGGATTTGATGTTTCCTCCTGTCTCCTTATTTGGCTGTTTTATGATAATTAAACTCTCTGCTGCAACTCCTGCTATTTTGGTATATTGGTCTGTCACTGTGCAATAAGCAGTCGAATGTAGTGGTCCTATAACACCTTTGCCAAATTAAGGAAGTTCTCTTCTATTTCCAGCTTGCTGAGAGGTTTTGATAATGTTTATTTCCTAGAAAAGAGAAATCTATAAAATACCCAGAAAACTTCAGAAGTCTATCAAAAGTTCTGTCTAGATGACATTAAAATTGAACCATGGATTTATAATCATTTCCTTTCTGATATAAACTGTATCCTCTGGCATTGATTAGATAAAAGGATCAATAAAATATTAGCAAATTAAGTAAATGTGTAAAAAGAATCATACTGTATGACTAAGTGAGATTTAGCACAGGTATTTCAAGTCTGGTTCAACATTTATTCAAAAATCAATTAATGTAGTCCATCATATGAACAAGCTAAAGAATACAAATTTGAATTTCATTTATATTAATTTTTCCTTTATCCTTATTTTCAGAGACTGTGTACAAAAAGAATAACAATTCTATGATCATAACAATAGATACAGAAAAAGTATTTGCCAAACTTCCTCAACTTGTTAAAACCATCTATATGTAATCCCAGCACTTTGGGAGGCAGAGGCGTGGGTATCACTTGAGGTCAGGATTTCGAGACCAGCCTGCCCAACGTGGTGAAACCCCGTCTCTACTAAAAAATACAAAAATTAGCTGGGCATGGGGGCACATGCCTATAATCCCAGATACTCGGGAGGCTGAGGCAGGAGAATCGCTTGAACCTGGGAGGTGGAGGTTGCAGTGAGTTGAGATCATGCCATTGCACTCCAGCCTGGGCAACAACAGCGAAACTCCATCTCCAGAAAAAAAAAAAATCTATAAAATAACCTACAGTTAACATCATACTTACTTGTGAGAAACTTGAAGCTTTCTCACTAAGATCAGAAACAAGGCAAAGATATTTCCTTTCACCATTGCTTTTCAACATTGTCACAAACAAGAATGTAGGCACCGGAAGTCCTAGCTCATGCAGTAAGAAAAGAACAGGAAATAAAATGTATAATGATTGTGAAGGGAGAAATAAAACTGTCTTTATTCAGTGATTGTCTATGTGTAACATCCAAAAGAATTGACACAAACACTCCTTGTATTAGCAAGCAATTATAGCAGGGTTGTAGGATGGGATATAAAATTAATACACGAAATATCAATCACTTTTTTATATACCAGCAATGAACAAGTGGAATTTGAAATGAAAAGCAGTATCATTTACATTGGCCCACCCTAAAATACTTAGGTATAAATCTAAAAAAATGTATACCAGATGTATATGAGAAAGCTAGAAAACCCTGATAAAAGAAATCAAAGAAGAACTAAGTAAATAGATATGTCATATTCATGGATACGAAGACAATATTGTCCGGATGTCAGTTCTTCTCCACTCTTCCCAAAATTCAACACAATCCTCCCAAATTCTCAACAAGTTGTTTTGTGGAGATTAACAAACTGATTCTAAAGGTTATATGGAGGGGCAAAAAGATCCAGAATAGCCAATGCAATATTGAATGAGAACAAAGTTAGAGAACCGATACTACTTGACTTCAAGAGTTACTATAAACTGCAGTAGTCAAGACAACATGGTACTGAAAAGAGAAAAGACAAATAGATCAATGCAATTAAATAGGGAGTCCAGAAATAAACCAACATAAGTATAGTCAACTGATTCTTGACAAATGAGCAAAGGCAGTACAATGGAGAAAAGGTAGTCTTTTCAGCAAATGGTGCTAGAACATCCACATGCAAAATAAAAAATTAAAAAAGAAAAACAATCTAGACACAGATCTTACAGATTTTATACCTTTTCCAACAATTAACTCAAAATTGATCATAGACCTAACTATAAAAATAATACTATACAGCTCCTAGAAAATAATATAGGAGAATATGATCTTGAGTATAATGATGACATTTTAGATACAATGCCAAAGGCATGAACCATTAAATAAAGGATGGGAAAACTGGACTTCATTAAAGTTAAAACTACTGCTCTTCCAAGTACATTGTCAAGACAGTGAGTAGACAAGAAACAGACTGGGAGAAAATATTTCTGAAAGACATATCTGATAAAGGACTATTACCCCAAATATCCAAAGAACTCTTGAAACTCAACAGTAAGAAAACAAACAACCTGATTAAAAAATGGGCAAAAGATCCAAGGTAATTTACACATTCAATGCCATCCCCATCAAGCTACCAATGACTTTCTTCACAGAATTGGAAAAAACTACTTTAAAGTTCATATGGAACCAAAAAAGAGCCCGCATTGCCAAATCAATCCTAAGCCAAAAGAACAAAGCCGGAGGCATCATGCAACCTGACTTCAAACTATACTACAAGGCTACAGTAACCAAAACAGCATGGTACTGGTACCAAAACAGAAATATAGATCAATGGAACAGAACAGAGCCCTCAGAACTAATGCCACATATCTACAACTATCTGATCTTTGACAAACCTGACAAAAACAAGAAATGGGGAAAGGATTCCCTATTTAATAAATGGTGCTGGGAAAACTGGCTAGCCATATGTAGAAAGCTGAAACTGGATCCCTTCCTTATACCTTATACAAAAATTAATTCAAGATGGATTAAAGACTTAAATGTTAGACCTAAAGCCATAAAAACCCTAGAAGAAAACCTAGGCAATACCATTCAGGACATAGGCATGGGCAAGGACTTCATGTCTAAAACACCAAAAGCGATGGCAACAAAAGCCAAAATTGACAAATGGGATCTAATTAAACTAAAGAGCTTTTGCACAGCAAAAGAAACTACCATCAGAGTGAACAGGCAACCTACAGAATAGGAGAAAATTTTTGCAACCTCCTCATCTGACAAAGGGCTAATATCCAGAATCTACAATGAACTCAAACAAATTTACAAGAAAAAAACAAACAACTCCATCAAAAAGTGAGCAAAGGATATGAACAGACACTTCTCAAAAGAAGACATTTATGCAGCCAAAAAACACATGAAAAAATGCTCATTATCACTGGCCATCAGAGAAATGCAAATCAAAACCACAATGAGATACCATCTCACACCAGTTAGAATGGCCATCATTAAAAAGTCAGGAAACAACAAGTGCTGGAGAGGATGTGGAGAAATAGGAACAAAAAAAATAGGAACTTTTACACTGTTGGTGGGACTGTAAACTAGTTCAACCATTGTGGAAGTCAGTGTGGCGATTCCTCAGGGATCTAGAACTAGAAATACCATTCGACCCAGCCATCCCATTACTGGGTATATACCCAAAGGATTATAAATCATGCTGCTATACAGACACGTGCACACATATGTTTACTGCGGCACTATTCACAACAGCAAAGACTTGGAACCAAGCCAAATGTCCAACAGCAATAGACTGGATTAAGAAAATGTGGCACATATATACCATGGAATACTATGCAGCCATAAAAAATGATGAGTTCATGTTCTTTGTAGGGACATGGATGAAGCTGGAAACCATCATTCTCATCAAACTATCACAAGGGCAAAAAACCAAACACCACATGCTCTTGCTCATAGGTGGGAATTGAACAATGAGAACACATGGACACAGGGAGGGGAACATCACACATTGGGGACTGTTGTGGGGTGGGGGGTGGGGGGTGGGGGGAGGGATAGCATTAGGAGATATACCTAATGCTAAATGACGAGATAATGGGTGCAGCACACCAACATGGCACATGTATACATATGTAACTAACCTGCACGTTGTTCACATGTACCCTAAAACTTAAAGTATAATAATAATAAAATAAAATAATAAAAAAATGGGCAAAAGATCTAACAGATACCTTACTAAAGAAGACATCCACATTGCAAATAAGCATATGAAAAGACACTCCACATCACATGTCATCAGGGAAATGCAAATTAAAACAATGAGATACTGTTAATGGAAAGCAGTCCCAATCCAGACCCCAAGAGAGGGTTCTTGGATCTCGCACAAGAAAGAATTCAGGGCGAGTCCACAGAGTAAAGTGAAAGCAAGTTTATTAAGAAAGTAAAAGAGTAAAGAATGGCTACTCCATAGGCAGGGCAGCCAGGAGAGCGGCTGGTTGCCCATTTTTATGGATATTTCTTGATTATATGCTGAACAAGGGGTGGATTATTCATGCCTCGCCTTTTTAGACCATATAGGGTAACTTCCTGATGTTGCCATGGTATTTGTAAACTGTCCTAGTGCTGGTGGGACTGTAGTAGTGAGAAGTGTAGAAGTGAGAGAAGTCACTCTCATTGCCATCTTAGTTTTGGTGGGATTTGCCGGCTTCTTTACTGCACCTGTTTTATCAGAAAGGTTTTTATGACCTGTATCTTGTGCCAAACTCCTATCTCAGACTGTGACTTAGAATGCCTAACTGTCTGGGAATGCAGCCCAGGGGATCTTACCCTTATTTTACACAGCCCCTATTCACGATGGAGTTGCTCTGGTTCAAACGCCTCTGACAATACCACTACGCACCTTTTAGAATGGTCAAAATCCAGAACACTGACAACACCAAGTGCTGGTGAGGATGTAGAGCAACAGGTACTCTCATTCACTGCTGGTGGGAATAAAAAATGATATAGCCATTCTGGAAGACAGTTTGGTATTTCTTACAAAAATAAACATATCCTTACCATACAATCCAACAACTGCTCACCTTGGTATTTACTCAAATATGTTAAAAACCTATGTCCACACAAAAACCTGTGGATGAACTGTTTAGAGCAGTTTTATTCATAATTTCCAAAACTTGGAAGCAAACAAGATGTCCTTTATTAGGTAAATGAATAAACTGTGGCCCATCCAGACAATGGTATATTGAAATATTATTTAGTGCTAAAAAGAAATGAGCTATAAGAAGCGAAAAGACATGGAAGAAACTTAAATGCATATTACTAGTGGAAGAAGCTAATCTGAAAAGGCTACCTACTCTATGATACATATGACATTTTGGAAAAGGCAAACTTGGAGACAGTAAAAGGATAAGTGGTTGCCAGGGGTTTGGAGCAAAGAAGGAATGAACATGTGGAGCACAGATGATTTTTAGAGCTGTGAAACTACTTGTATGACACTGTTACAGGAAATGAGGCCTGACCCAGACCCCAAAAGAGGGTTCTTGGATTTCACACAAGAAAGAATCCAAGGAGAGTCTGTAAAGTGAAAGCAAGTTTTTAAGGAAAGCAAAGGAATAAAAGAATGGCTATTCCACAGACAGAGCAGTCCCGAGGGCTGCTATTTGCCTATTTTTATGGTTATTTCTTGATGATATGCTAAACAAGGGGTAGATTATTCTCCTTGTTTAAAAAATATCAGAGTAATTTTTTCATGTGATTATAAAAAACTGACAGGTAATACAACCAAAGGATCATTTTTATTTCAGAGTGAAACAAGAATGAGTTTTCTTTTTCTCTTAGAAAAAGTATAACTTCTACTTACAGTTTTTCTCTCTTTTAAGGTTTTCTCTCTTAGAGGTAGAGAAGCACTCTCTATGATGTTCTCATTTTCTGACAAAATTTTTTCAAAATGCAGTAATTCAGAGATCTGCTTCTGATAAGGGTATTGACTCTATGGCTATGGAAAAACTTCAGGATACCAGGAGTCTTCCTTATCAGGGCTTGTCTGTATAGGGAGCAATGAATGATAATGACCTGAGGAGGGTTTTTTTTTTTTTTTTTGTGAAAGTAAGAAAACAAGATATGTGACAAATCTCACAAGTGCTCCATTTGCATAGAGTACAAAGTGTTTCTTTCCAGGCAAAATTGTGTTTGGCATTTTTTTTCTTCTTTCTTTCTTAAAAACCATTTTCAACTTAATTAAGGGGCACAAACATACAGTTAGATAGAACTGGTACAGGACAGGGTTCCCAATCCAGACCCCAAGAGAAGCTTCTTGGATCTTGTGCAAGAAAGAATTCAGGGCAAGCCCGCAGTGCAAAGAGAAAGCAAGTTTATTAAGAAAGTAAAGGAATAAATAAATGGCTCCTCCATAGACAGAGCAGCCCCCAGGGCTGCTGGTTACCCATTTTTATGGTTATTTTTTGATGATATGCTGAACAGGGATGGATTATTCATGCCTCCCCTTTTGAGTCCATATAGGATAAATTCCTGACGTTGCCACAGCATTTGTAAACTGTCATGGCGCTGGTGGGAGTGTAGCAGTGAGGACGACCAGAGGTCACTCTCATTGCCATTTTGATTTTGGTGGATTTTGGCTTGCTCCTTTACTGCAACCTGTTTTATCAGCAAGGTCTTTGGGACCTGCATTTTGTGATGACCTCCTATCTCATCCTATGACTTAGAATGCCTTAAACATCTGGGAATGCATCCCAGTAGTTTCAGCCTCATTTTACCCAGCTCCTGTTAAAATGGAGTTGCTTTGGTTCAAATGCCTCAACAGAAGCTATAAGTTATAGTATTCTATAGTACAGTAGGGAAATTGTAGTTAATAATTTATTGTATATTTCAAAAAAGCCAGAGGAAAAGATTTAAGTGTTCTAAACACAAGCACAATGTTTGAGGTAATGGATATTCCAGTTACCCTGATTTGATCATTACACACTGTACACAAGTATCAAACTATGACATGTGCCCCCCAAATATGTATATATCAATAAAAAACGAAATAAAATTTCAAAATATTGACAGCATTTGTAATTTCTAAAAAGGACTAAAAAACGTAAGTGTTATTTTTTGATGTCAACAGCAAGAACGTAGTGAACAAAACGAGGAGTTGGCTATTTAAGGAGATGGCCTGCAATTTCAATCAGTTGTGTAGTAAAGGGGAACCTCTATGTTGCCAATTTTTCAATGATATGCTTCAAAATGTTAAAAAGAGATATCATTTCTTCAGAGAAGACACACAAAAATGGAAGAATATCCCATGCTCATGGATAGGAAGAATCAATATCATTAAAATGGCCATACTGCCTGAAGCAATTTACAGATTCAATGCTATTCTTATCAAACTACCAACTACATTCTTCACAGAACTAGAAAAAACTATTTTAAAATTCATATGGAACCAAAAAAAGGGCTCAGATAGACAAAGCAACCATAAGCAAAAAATAACAAAGCTGGAGTCATCATGTTACTCAACTTCAAATTATGTTACAAGGTTACAGTAACTGAAACAGGACGGTAATATTACAAAAACAGGCATATCAATCAATGGAACAGAATAGAGAGCCCAAAAATAAGGCCACACATCTGATATTCAACAAAGCTGTCAAAAACAAGCAATGGGGAAAAGACTCCCTTTTCAATAAATGATGCTGGGATTACTGGCTACCCATATGCAGAAGATTGAAGTGGGACCCATTCCTTACACAATATATAAAAATCAACTCAAGATGGAGTAAAGATTCAAATGTAAAACCTAAAACTATAAAAACCCCAGAAGACAACATAGGCAATACCATCCTGAACATAGGAACAGGCAAAGATTTCATGACAAAGACACCAAAAGCAATTGAAACAAAAGTAAACATTGACAAATGAGGTCTAATTAAACTTAAGAGCATCTGCACAGAAAAATAAAATATCTTTTTTTTTTTTTTTACTGTTTATGCCCATTTTATTTTTTTTTTATGTTTTTTTTTTTTTATTATACTTTAGGGTTTTAGGGTACATGTGCACAATGTGCAGGTTTGTTACATATGTATCCATGTGCCATGTTGATTTCCTGCACCCATTAACTCGTCATTTAGCATTAGGTGTATCTCCTAATGCTGTCCCTCCCCCCTCCCCTCACCCCACAACAGTCCCCAGAGTGTGATGTTCCCCTTCCTGTGTCCATGAGTTCTCATTGTTCAATTCCCACCTATGAGTGAGAACATGCGGTGTTTGGTTTTTTGTCCTTGCGATAGTTTACTGAGAATGATGTTTTCCAGTTTCATCCATGTCCCTACAAAGGACACGAACTCATCATTTTTTATGGCTGCATAGTATTCCATGGTGTATATGTGCCACGTTTTCTTAATCCGGTCTATCGTTGTTGGACATTTGGGTTGGTTCCAACTCTTTGCTATTGTGAATAGTGCCGCAATAAACATACGTGTGCATGTGTCTTTATAGCAGCATGATTTATAGTCCTTTGGGTATATACCCAGTAATGGGATGGCTGGGTCAAATGGTATTTCTAGTTCTAGATCCCTGAGGAATTGCCACACTGACTTCCACAATGGTTGAACTAGTTTACAGTCCCACCGACAGTGTAAAAGTGTTCCTATTTCTCCACATCCTCTCCAGCACCTGTTGTTTCCTGATTTTTTAATGATGGCCATTCTAACTGGTGTGAGATGGTATCTCACTGTGGTTTTGATTTGCATTTCTCTGATGGCCAGGGATGATGAGCATTTCTTCATGTGTTTTTTGGCTGCATAAATGTCTTCTTTTGAGAAGTGTCTGTTCATGTCCTCTGCCCACTTTTTGATGGGGTTGTTTGTTTTTTTCTTGTAAATTTGTTTGAGTTCCTTGTAGATTCTGGATATTAGCCCTTTGTCAGATGAGTAGGTTGCAAAAATTTTCTCCCATTCTGTAGGTTGTCTGTTCACTCGGATGATAGTTTCTTTTGCTGTGCAGAAGCTCTTTAGTTTAATGAGATCCCATTTGTCGATTTTGGCTTTTGTTGCCATTGCTTTTGGTGTTTTAGACACGAAGTCCTTGCCCACGCCTATGTCCTCAATGGTATTGCCTAGGTTTTCTTGTAGGATTTTAATGGTTTTAGGTCTAACATATAAGTCTTTAATCCATCTTGAATTAGTTTTTGTATAAGGTGTAAGGAAGGGATCCAGTTGCAGCTTTCTACATATGGCTAGCCAGTTTTCCCAGCACCATTTATTAAATAGGGAATCCTTTCCCCATTTCTTGTTTTTGTCAGGTTTGTCAAAGATCAGATAGTTGTAGCTATGCGGCATCATTTCTGAGGGCTCTGTTCTGTTCCATTGGTCTATGTCTCTGTTGTGGTACCAGTACCATGATGTTTTGGTTACTGTAGCCTTGTAGTATAGTTTAAAGTCAGGTAGCGTGATGCCTCCAGCTTTGTTCTTTTGGCTTAGGATTGACTTGGTGATGCGGGCTCTTTTTTGGTTCCATATGAACTTTAAAGTAGTGTTTTCCAATTCTGTGAAGAAAGTCACTGGTAGCTTGATGGGGATGGCATTGAATCTATAAATTACCTTGGGCAGTATGGCCATTTTCACGATATTGATTCTTCCAACCCATGAGCATGGAATGTTCTTCCATTTGTTTGTATCCTCTTTTATTTCATTGAGCAGTGGTTTGTAGTTCTCCTTGAAGAGGTCCTTCACATCCCTTGTAAGTTGGATTCCTAGGTATTTTATTCTCTTTGAAGCAATTGTGAATGGGAGTTCACTCATGATTTGGCTCTCTGTTTGTCTGTTATTGGTGTACAAGAATGCTTGTGATTTAAAAAAAAAAAAAAGAAAAATAAAATATCAACAGAGTAAACAGGAACCTAGAGAATGAGAGAAAATATTTGCAAACTATGCATCTGACAAAGATCTAATATCCAGCATTTATAAGGAACTTAAACAAATTTACAAGATAAAAACAAACAACCCTATTAAAAAGTGGGCAAGGGACATGAACAGACACTTTTCAAAAGAAGCCAACAAATGTATGAATAAAAGCTCAATATCACTGTTCATTAGAGAAATGGAAATCAAAACCACAATGAGATACCATCTCACACCAGTCAGAATGGCCATTATTAAAAAGTCAAAAAACTAACAGATGCTGGCAAGGTTGTGGAGAAAATGAAACACTTATACACTGTTGGTGGGAGTGTAAATTAGTTTTAACATTGTGGAAAGCAGTATGGTGATTCCTCAAAGAGCTAAAAGCAGAACTACCATTCGACCCAGCAATTCCATTACTGGGTATATACCCAGAGGAATATAAATCATTCTATCATAAAGACTCATGTAGGGAAATGTTCATTGCAGCACCATTCCCACTAGCAAAGACATGGAATCAAACTAAATGTCCATCAATGACCAACCGGATGAAGAAAATATGGTACATATATATCATGGAATACAATGCAGCCATAAAAAAGAATGCAATCATGTCTTTTGTGGGAACGTGGATGGAGCTTGAGGCCATATCCTTAGCAAACTAATGCAGGAACAGGAAACCAAATACCACATGTCCTCACTTATAAGTGGGAGATAAATGAGGAACCCATGAACACAAAGAAGGGAAGAACATACACTAGGGTCTACTTGAGGGTGGAAGGTGGGAGGAGGGAGATGATCAGGAAAGAGAATTAACAGGTGCTAGGCTTAATACCTGGGTGATGAAATAACATGTATAACACACCCCCATGACATGAGTTTACCTATATAGCAAACCTTCACATGTATCCCTGAACCTAAAATAAAAGTTAAAAAATTATTATTTCTTAAATGTATCACATAATTGGCAAAGAGCCATTTCTAGCCTTTTTCCCAATAGAAATAGGGGGATTTCAGAAACCTTACATCATTTTTCTGGTATGTTGTAGAAGAGGTCAGAGGCCAGAGAATCACAGTGTGCTTTGTTATCCCAAGGATATGTGGGCCGCACTGCCTAGTAAATTTAGAATTCTTTGCAATAGACTCAACAGTTATTTTTAAAGAAATTTATAGGTTAGCCTGCCCTAAAGCTGTTGCAGAAAAATGAGGATTCCATTTGTTCTGGAAACAATTATCAGAAGTACAGAGCTCCAAAGATGAAGCTTTTTTCTCATATTTCTATATTAATAATCATTAACAGTCCAATTCCCATTTTAAGCAAGCTACCTTTTATTCTGTAACACCCCCCACTTTTTCCACCAGAAAACTAGAAATTTGAAAGAATATAACCACTTGTGGAAAAAACATAGCTATATATTTGTATCTACTACATTTTGAAGAAAAGGTAACTGCCCTGTGAGTTCTTCCTGCCCACTGCAAAAACAAAATAAATTCACTGAGACCATGGCATTGCAATAGAGTTTAATTGACATGAGGCCAGCCATCCCACATGGGAGACAGAGTTGTTACCCAAATCAATCTCCCAGAAAATTTGGAGGCTAGGTTTTTCAAGAATAGTTTAGTGGGCCAGGGAGTCGGCTTCTGGGTGAGGCCACAGAACCAGCTGGCAGGAGTTGGTGGGTCCGAGTGGACACATAGGGCATCAGAAATGCAAACACCTGAAAAGACATCGCAATAGGCCAAACTTAGGGTCTACAATAGTGATGCTATCTGCAAGAGTAATTGGGGCAGTTGCAAGTCTTGTGACCTCTGGGATAATGGCTATTAATTGTTTATAACTACTCCTTAGCAGAATTCAGGCCCCTCACACTCTAACCTGGTGGCCTTTCATTAGCTTTACAAAGGCAGTTTAGTTTTGGGGAAGAGCTATTATCATCTAAACTATAAAGGTCTCCCAAAATTAGCTTGGTCTAAGCCCAAGAGTGACCAAGAGCAGTTTGGAGGTTAAAGACAAGATGGGGGTTAGTTAGATCAGATCTCTTTCACTGTCATAATTTTCTCACTGTTATAATTTTTGCAAAGGCAGTTTCAAAAAGTATACATGTAACACATACTTTTTTAAGCTATAGAAAATATGAGGAGAAGTAAGCCCTATGGTCAACACTTTACTTTCATTGTTTTATTTAATTCTCACAGCAGCCTTTTCAAAGTTGAGGATGCACAGAGGAGAAAATCCTTTGCCTAGTTCAGCATGTCTGGATCTGTCTGGCTCTCTAATCTTGTTGGGTCAAACTTTAACACATTTTTATCTCTTTTGACTGGGAGGAAGCATGTATTAGAAACAGCACACTATCTGAGACCTTGGGCAAGAGTCTTGGTTCCTCTGTGGCATAGTTCCTCATTCTATGTCAGAAGAGACAATATAATAATCTACTCTCCCAAACTTGCAAACAGTTTCCAAAGAGATTGCTTTCTGGTGATACAATGATGGATTGGGCAGGCCTGGAAAAGATGCTTCGTCGAATGACAGTGGGCAGGAGCTGGGTACGCAGATGCCCCTGTCCGTAGAATGATGGACTGGGAAGTACTGGAAGTAGTGGTAGGTACTAATTGCATGCAAGGAACATTTTTGTGGGGAGCTGAGCAGCCTGTTCACTCCCATTAAAGGGAACCCAGCTGATATGTAAGGAAGACTGACATTACCATGCCTGAGTTTCCCCCTTCCCTTTGCAGAATAATTCACATGTATCTTTTTTTTTTAATACTTTAAGTTCTGGGTTACACGTGCAGAACGTGCAATTTTGTTACATAGGTATACACGTGCCCTTGTGGTTTGCTGTACCCATCAACCCATCACATACGTTAGGTATTTCTCCTAATGTTATTCCTCCCCTAGTCCCCCGCCCACCGACCAGCCCCAGCGTGTGATGTTCCCCTCCCTGTGTCCATGTGTTCTCATTGTTCAACTCCTACTTATGAGCAAGAACATACTGTGTTTGGTTTTTTGATCTCGTGATAGTTTGCTGAGAATGACGGTTTCAAGCTTCATCCACGTCCCTGGAAAGGACATGAACTCATCCTTTTTTATGGCTGCATAGTATTCCATGGTGTATATGTGCCACATTTTCTTAATCCAGTCTATCACTGATGGACATTTGGGTTGGTTCCAAGTCTTTGCTATTGTGAATAGTGCTGCAATAAACATATGTGTGCATGAATTAACATATACCTTTAAGGGCAGCCAGCATCAATCATATCTTTTCCATGTGCCTGGCATTGTATAACTATTAAATCTCATTTAATTATCTCAGCAATCCTATGAAGTAGAGTAAGTACTTTTTAAATATCTATATTACAGAAGGTACAATCAAAGATTTGAATAAATAACCTTGCTTTAATTATGAACCCATCTGTAGCACTTCCATAAGCTTCCGTGTATTTTTACAAAATTGTGGAGCCCTTGATTTCCCTTAGCTGAGAGAAGCTAAAGGACAAGCTTTAAAATAGGTCAGCAACATAATCCCATTTTCATGGGAATTACTAATATAAGATTAACCTGATTTGTCTCAGCCCTGTAACCTTCAACCTGTCCCAGACCATTGTGCCTGAGAACCTGGGCCTTCAAAAGAGACAGAAATGTTACTCAGCACTCAACAGTAACTCTATTTTTAAATAATGGCTTTATTGAGATGTAATTCAAATACTATAAAATTTACCTTTTTTAAGTGTACAATTCAGTTGTTTTTAATATATCCACAAGGATGTACAACTATCACCAAGTCAATTTTATAACATTTTTGTCACCCCCTAAAGAAACTCCCGTTAGTGGTCACTCTCCATTTCTCCTGGTCTTTTCCAGACCTAGGAAATCACCAATCTATTTTCTGTCTTTATGAATTTCCCTATTCTGGAAATTGAATATAAGTAGATTCATACTATATGCAGTTCTTTGTGACTAACTTCTTTCACTTAGCGTAATATTTTCATGGTTCATCCAGGTTATAGTGTGTATCAGTACTGCATTCCTTCTTATGGGTGCATAATATTCCATTGTATGAATATAAAACATTGTATTTATTCATCCATCAATAGATTGACATTTGGATTATTTTCACTTCTTGCCTGTTATGAATAATGCTGTTATGAAATTCTAGGAAAGGTTTCTGTGTGAACATATGTTTTCAATTCTCTCTAGGAGTGGAATGACTGATTTATGTAGAAATTTGATGTTTCTACATCTTAAGGAATTTACAAATTGTTTTGCAAAGTACTAGTAGTTATGAAGTGATGTCTCATTGGTTATAATTTGCATTTCTCTAACAGCTAATTATTTTGAGCATCTTTTTATGTACTTATTAGCCATTTGTATATCTTAGTTGGAGAAATGGCTACTAAATCCTTTTTGTGTTTCTAAAACTGAGTTATTTATGTTTTTGTTGTTGAGTTGTAAGAGTTGTTTATGTATTCTGGATACAAACTCCTTATAAGATACATGATTTGCAAATATTTTCTCTCATTATGTGGATTATCTTTTCACTTTCTTGATAGTGTCTCTTAAGCACAAAAGCTTTTAATATTATAAAAATGGTGTCATATCCGGGAAACCATTGCTTTGTCCTAAGACATAAATATTTACTCCTATATTTTCTTCTAGAATTTCATCAACACTTGTTATTTTTCATGTGTTTGGTAATAGCCATTCTAATATGTATGAGATGATGTATCTTTGTGGTTTTAGTTTGTATTTCTCTGATATTGAACATTTTTTCGTATTCCTGCTGGCTGTTTGTATATCTTCTTTTGAGAAATCTCTATTTTAATTCTTTGCCCATTTTAAATAGGGTTATTTCTATGTTTTGCTATTGAGCTTGCTATTTTTTAAAATATGGGCATTTTGAGTAATAAATTTCCCTCTAAACACTGCCTTCAATGTATCCCATGAGTCATGGTTGGTTTTTTTCTTAATTTTCATTCATCTTAAAGTACTTTCTAATTTCCCTTGTGATTTCTTCTTTAATCCATTGGGGGGGGGCTTTGTTTGTTTGTTTTTGTTTTTTTTAGCAGTATGTTGCTTAATTTCCACATATTTGTGAATTTCCTAAATTTTGTTCATTGGTTAATTTCTAATTTTATTCCATTGTAGTTGGAGGACATTCTTTACATGATGTAAATCCTTTTTAATTTATGGAGGCTGGTTTTGTGGCCCAACATGTTGTCTATCCTCAAGAATGTTCCATGTGCACTTGGAAAGACTGTATATTCTGTTGTTGAGTGGAATGTTATTTAGATGTCTGCTGGGTTTACTTAAAGTGTTGTTTAAGCCTTTTATTTTCTTTCTGATCTTCAGTCTCCATGTTCAATCCATTATTAAAAGTGAGGTATTGAAGTTTCTGATTGTTGTTATTGAATTGAATATTTTTCTTTGCAATTCTGTCAGTTCTTATTTCGTGTATTTTTAGATTTTGTTCTTATATGTATACATGTTTATAATTGTTTTTCTTATTTCTGATTAATTTATTCTTTTATCATTATAAAATGTTCTTTTTAAAGTCTACTTTGTCCGATATTAATATAGCAACTCCAGCTCTCTTTTGGTTACTTTATGCATTGTATTCCCTTTACCATCCTTTTATTTTCTTGCTTTGGTTCTTGAAATTTGTTTTTCTTTTTTTTTAATTTTATTATTATTATACTTTAAGTTTTAGGGTACATGTGCACAATGTGCAGGTTTGTTACATATGTGTACATGTGCCATGTTGGGGTGCTGCACCCATTAACTTGTCATTTAGCATTAGGTATATCTCCTAATGCTATCCCTCCCCCCTCCCCCCATCCCACAACAGTCCCCGGTGTGTGATGTTCCCCTCCCTGTGTCCACGTGTTTTCATTGTTCAATTCCCACCTATGAGTGAGAACATGCAGTGTTTGGCTTTTTGTCCTTGCGATAGTTTGCTGAGAATGATGGTTTCCAGTTTCATCCATGTCCCTACAAAGGACATGAACTCATCATTTTTTATGGCTGCATAATATTCCATGGTATATATGTGCCACATTTTCTTAATCCAGTCTATTGTTGTTGGACATTTGGGTTGGTTCCAAGTCTTTGCTATTGTGAATAGTGTCACAATAAACATACGTGTGCATGTGTCTTTATAGCAGCATGATTTATAATCCTTTGGGTATATACCCAGTAATGGGATGGCTGGATCAAATGGTATTTCTAGTTCTAGATCCCTGAGGAATCGCCACACTGACTTCCCCAATGGTTGAACTAGTTTACAGTCCCACCAACAGTGTAAAAGTGTTCCTATTTCTCCACATCCTCTCCAGCACCTGTTGTTTCCTGACTTTTTTTTTTTTTTTGAGCAAGACTCTTGCTCTGTCGCTCAGGCTGGAGTGCAGTGGTGCAATCTTGCCTCACTGCAAGCTCCGCCTTCCGGGTTCACGCCATTCTCCTGCCTCAGCCTCCCG
Source organism: Symphalangus syndactylus (assembly GCF_028878055.3). NCBI lineage: Eukaryota > Metazoa > Chordata > Mammalia > Primates > Hylobatidae > Symphalangus > Symphalangus syndactylus. Next base: position 63,260,651 of record NC_072424.2, on the reverse strand, counting down.
AGTAGCTGGGACTACAGGTGCTCAACACCACACCCGGCTAATTTTTTGTATTTTTAGTAGAGATGAGGTTTCATTGTGTTAGCCAGGATGCTCTCGATCCCGACCTCGTGATCTGCCCAACTTGACCTCCCAAAGTGCTAGGATATACATGGCACATGTATACATATGTAACTCACCTGCATGTTGTTCACGTGTACCCTAAAACCTAAAGTATAATAATAAAAAATAAAAAATAAAAAAAATAAAAAATAAAATAAAATAAAATAAAGAATTTTTGCTTAAAAAAAGTATATATTTTGTAGACAGCATGTGGCTGGAATACGTTTTTTAATCTATTTTCCAATCTCTGCCTTTTGATTGGAATTTTAATCCATTTACATTTAATGTCATAACTGATATGAAAATATTTATATTTGCCACTTTACAATTTGTGTTATATATTTCTCTTATGCCCTTTTTTGCTCCTGTAGCCCTTCATTATTGCCTTCTTTTCTGTTACATATATTTTTTTATTGTATCATTTTAATTCCCCTTCTTTTTTTACTTCACTATATTTTTTACTTATTTTCTTAGTGGGTGCCCTGGAGATTATAATTAACAATTATAACAAGCACTTTGGATTAATACCAATTTAATGTCAATAATACACAAAAACTTTGCCACTATATGTTTGTTCTATTGCCCCATTTTTGTGTTACCATTGTTATATAAATTACATCTTTATACATTATAGTTTCATCTAATTATTACTTTATGCGGTCATATTTTTATTTCATTTATTATTTATTTTTATTTCCATTTTATTTTAGATTCAAGAGGTACATGTGCGGGTTTGTTACAAGGGTATATTGTATGATGCTGAGGCTTGGGCTTCTACTGATCCCAACACTCAGATAGTGATCCCAATTTCCAATAGGAAGTTTTTCACCCCTCTCCCTCTCTCTCCCTTATAGTAGTCCCTGGTGTTTATTGTTCCAAACTCTATGTCTGGATGTATCTCCCACTTATGAGTGAGAACAGATGATATTTGGTTTTCTGCTCCTGCATTAATTTGCTTAGTACGATGACCTCCAGCTGCATTCACATTGCTGCAAAGAACATGATTTCACTCTTTTTTATGGCTACATGGTATTCTATAGTGTATATGCACAATACTTTCTTTGTCCAATCCACAGTTGGTGGGCACCTAGGTTGTTTTCCTGTTTTTGCTATTTTGAATAGTGCTGTAAGGAACATAGAAGTATATGTGACTTTTTGGTAGAACAATTTGGGTATATACACAGGAATGGGATTTCTAGGTCAAATGGTCACTGTTTTATCTCTTTGAGAAATTCCCAGGGTGCTTTCCATAGTGGCTGAACTAATTTACATTCTCAGCAACAGTGTATAAGTGTTCTTGTTTCTTCACAGCCTCACCAATGTCTGTTATTTTTTGTATTTTTAATAATAGCCATTCTGACTAGTATGAGATGGTATCTTATTGTGGTTTTGGTTTGCATTTCTCTGATGATTAGCAATGTTAAGGATTTTTTTGTATGTTTCTTGGCCACTTTTATGTCTTTTTTGAGAAGTGTCTGTCCTTTGCTCACTTTTTAATGGGGTTATTTGTTTTTTTTCTTGATTTATTTAAGTTTCTTGTAGATTATGGATATTAGACCTTTGCTGGATACATAGTTTACAAATATTTTCTCCCATTCTGTAGGTTGTCTGTTTACTCTGTTTTGTGTTCCATTTGCTGTGCAGAAGCTCTTTGGTTTAATTTGTTCCCATCCACCAGTTTTTGTTTTTCTTGTAATTGCTTTTGAGGGTTTAGTTATACATTATTTGCCATGACTGATGTTGAGAAGGGCATTTCCTAGGTTTTCTTCTAGGACTTTTATAATTTGAAATCTAACATTTAATTATTTCAACCATCTTGAGTTAATTTTTGTGTATGGTGATAGGTATGGGCCTACTTTTTCTGCATATGGTTAGCCAGTTTTCCCAGGACCACTGATTGAATGGACGTCCTTTGCCCATTGCCTATTTTTGTTAACTTTGATGAATATCAGCTGGTTATAGGTTGATTATGATAAGTGAGTACCCTTTGATTCCTGTTTTTTTAATTAAAAAAGAATTGGCTGGGCACTGTGGCTCAGGTGTGTAATCCTAGTGCTTTTGGAGGCTGAGGTAGGAGGAGTACTTGAACTCAGGAGTTTGAGACCAGCCTGGGTAACATAGTAACACTCTATGTCTAAAAAAGAAAAAAAAAATTAACTGCCTGTGGTGGTGCCTGCTTATAGTCCCAGCTACGCAGCTTCTCTTGAGTACTTCTCCTGAGTAGCTGGGACTACAAGGTCCCAGCTGAGATGGGAGGCTGCAGTGAGCTTTGATCTTGTCACTGCATTCCAGTGTGGACAACAGAGCGAGACCTTGTCCCCTCCCCTCACCCTCAAAATAACTGATGTTTGATTTTTTAAGAAAACCATTTATTGAAGTGATTAACTATTTTTCCTTTTTGACATTTTAACTTCATGTTTTGCTAATATTGAACAAACTTTGCATTCCCAGACTAAAGTGTCTTTAATCATGGGATTGTGGTATTTTAAAATATTGTTTGACTTTATTTTCCAATATTTTATTTAGGATTTTTGTATCAATATTTATGAGTGAACCTGGGATATAGTTTTCTGTTAAGTTTTAGAATCAGTGTTACATGGTTTTATACAAATAATTGGAAATCTTTCCACCTTTTTCCTCTGGAAAATTTAACAAACATTTAAATATTTATTATGTGAAGATTTGAAAGACTTCATCTGGAAAATGAATCCTTGTACTTTGGAGGATATTTAGTCTTAGGTAACTTGAAAAATATTTTCCAGAGTTATAAATTTCTGTAGATTGTCTGCCTACTCAAGTTTTTTTTAATTTGTATCTTTCTCAAAAGCTATAAAAATTTTTTTTTCTGGATTTTCAAACTTATTAACAAGGAGTTTAAATTACCTCACTATTGGTAATCCTTTTTACTTTCTCATTCTTAATTGTTCTTTTATTTTACAATTTTATCACAGTGATATCAAAGAATGTGATTTAAACTATTTGCTGTAGGATGTTCCTTTCTTTTTCTTTTCTTCTTCTTTTATTTCTTTTTTTTTTTCTTTTTTATTTTTTTCTGAGACAGTCTCCCTCTGTTTCTCAGGCTGGAGTGCAGTGGCGCAATTTCGGGTCACTGCAACCTCCACTTCCCGGGCTCAAGGGATCCTCCCACTTCAGCCTCCCAGGTAGCTGGGACTACAGGCTTGCGCCACAACACCCAGCTAATTTGTTACATTTTTGGTAGAGCTGGGGTTTCGTCATGTTGCCCACATGGGTCTTGAATTCTGGAGCTCAAGAGATCCACCCTCCTCAGCCTCCCAAAGTATTGAGATTACAAGCATGAGTCACCGCACCTGGCCCAGGATGTTCCTTTTTGACATTAAGTCAGCTGAATGGCTTGGAAAGCAGGCCGTGTTCTTTCAAGTATGTACCCTTTCTTAACCAATGCAGTCTAGAGGCTTGCTTGAAAATGTGATCCCAAGACCACCAGCACTGACCTGGCCAGGGAGCTTGTTAGAGATGTAGAATTTCAGGTCCCACCCCAGACTTACAGTCACAACCTACATATTTAGCAAGATCTGCTAGTGATCCACGTGTATATTAAAATTCTGGAGAATTTCATACTTTAAATCATAACATTTAATTCGATTGTGAATGTCTTCCACATCACATGTTATTTCTTAATGTTGCATTTTTAAAATGAAATCCATCTTTCATTACAATCTAGCAAAAAGCAAGTTTTTAAAGTTATGACACTGAATACAGTGTAAAATTGCCACCACTTTTCTGAGGACCTAATTACAGCTGGGACTGGCTCCTAACCACATTCTGATGTCATCCTTTCTTCCATATACCCTCCCTTCTACTGCTTGCTAACTTTTAGAATTAGGACCCAAGGATTTTGGCTCTGCAGACTAGGCAGACATGGTCACACCTCCCCCACTGAACTGCAAAATCAAGGTAATAACAATGTTTTTGTCCGTATGTTTTTCTGTGATGCTCTGGATTGAGCTCAAGCCACCAGGCAGTGATGCCAGCCCTTGTGCTGAACATCAACGTCAAGAAACAAGCAGTGCATTCTTTCTTCCTTGCAGCACAGCAACTCCAGGAAACCAGAGGAAAGGAGGGCAGGGAAAGACCAGCAAGCTGGTAGCCACAGAGAAGCTTGAAAGGTTAGGATTGGGCACAAGTCAAGCTAGTGTATGCATCTCAGGAATTAGGGCTTTGCAGAAGTAATTCATAAAAATATATTACATTCTCATCATGCCAGACCAATGACCTTTCTCAAGGAAATTGTCTTACATCTAAAAACATGGCAAGTGTTCTGGATTTCCTGGCTGTTTCGTTTCATTTTTGTGCATAATAACTCTGGAAATATCTCTGGCAGAGGAGAATTTCCAAACAAGCAAGAAGTGGATAAACCATGGCAGCTCATTCTTGTAGGGCCTATCAAGTTACCCAGGCAGGCAATTTCATCATGTCCAGGATGAGGACTACCTTCAGCAAATGTGTAGCTCACTTAGCTCAGAAAAAAATGCTGATCTTTGGTCCAGCCAATACCCTGGATGAGACTGAATCCTCATATTGGTGAAGCTTGACACAAACAATCTACTCAATTGGCATGTGTGTGAGAAATTGGCAATGCCTGCTCCACAAACATCTGAAAAATTTTGAGAGCAGGTTTTGACTAACGTAACTCCTTTAAGTTCTTACCAACCAGGTGTTTTTTAGGTTGCTTTATGATCAGACCTTTCTGGAATCAGGGGATTGCTTTGGTCTGGATTAGATCTCCTGTATCACAGATGCCACTAAATGGACCCCCTGAGACGACATTTCAGATCCTGAATCAGGCTCCATTGTATATAGCTCTCCTCTACCTCTTCCTCTCTCCCCTTCTTCTGTTCCTTTCCTCTTTTCTCTTCTACCTCTCTCTCCATTTCATTACCCCCACAGGCTTATGTCTGGGATCCCCAGAGCATTGCATCAGTTATCCAGTAGACATCTATTATGTATCAGACATAATGCTGGATCATCGTTATCTTGGATGGTCAGAGGAAAAAACTTTCCAAGGCAGGTGAAACTTGAACAATAATAAGCTAAGATAGTCTTATTGATGTTTCTTGAAGCAAAACAAACAAATGTTGCTGAGGCCTGGACTAATTCCTCCTGGACTTATCATTCCTCCTTCTTTTACATTCTTTCTAGTCCAAAGTGAAATATTAGATTTGTAAAACAGATTTTGATTGTATTTAGAATTTTCTCAATATAATATATATAGAATAAATAGTTATGAACATTATTTCAAGTATTAGTAATTTTCACAGCAAATTGAAGATCTAAACTTAAATTTCCAAGCATGTATTAATTCATTTGAACTTCTCATATTGGATCACAAAGAAAGCATCCTCTCTAAAATTCCAGATGTGTAATTGACCCTACTGTTTCCTCTTATCTAAATAAAGTATACTGAAGTTGTGAGCTGTTTGCTACATCAAAATATTGGAGGTAAAGGACTATGTTTTAGTTGAATATCTTCTTATTAGGACCTGGAACTAGTGTCAAATTAGAGCCGTTCTTCCCTAAGGACCCTCCAGAAACAAGAGTGAATATTGTAGGGGAACCAGTGCAACATTGGCCAATGATTTCATTATCAGTAGGAGCTGGAAAGAGTTTTTCCAAAAGTCAGTTTTGGCCTTTCTGCATAAGTCTTGGCACAGCCTCTGTATCCTAGAAATTGGAGTCAAGTTGGAAAGCCTTCCTTCTCCTTGTCCTTGCTTCTTTTGACTCTTGCTTTTATGGCTTCTTCTTTGTCAATTGATTTACTTCTGCATGTACAGACTCAATTCACTTTCCCAAGAGAAGAAGGCCAGAAGTTCCAACCCTCTGGCTTTTGTCTTAGGTTCACAGCTGTTTTTCCTATTGTTGTCCTCTGCTCAGGTTGTCTCACTACTGACACAGTTGGATGTGGTTGTTTAGGTTAATGTCTACTAATACCATCACTCTAACTATTTTGATTGCATTTAGTATTCTTTCTGTCTCTGAGGTCATCAAGAGAACAAACAATCTTTTGTAAGTCATTTCATTTTTCTTATTTTACTGGCAACATAATAAAATCAGGAAAATCCTTTCTGATGACAAGTTCGGTTGGAGATAAATCTTAGAGCCATGGAATAGATGGTGCGATGAAGCATCACTGCTGTCATCTGAATCCTTGTGTCCTTCCCCACCTCCAAAGTCATATGTTAAAATCTAATCTCCAATGCAATAGCATCAAGAGGTAGGGCCTTTAGGAGGTGATTTGGTCAGGAGGGCTCCACAAGGGATTCGTGCTCATATAAAAGAGGTCTGAGGGAGCTTATTTGCCTCTTCCTCTATGTGAGGATGCATAGAGAAGGTGCCATATGTGAAGTAAAGAGTGAGTCCTCACCACGCACCAAATCTTCTGATGCCTTAATCTTGGATGGACATCCTAGCCTCCAGAACCATGAGAAATAAATTTCTATTATTTATAACTTGCCCAGTCTGTGGTATTTGGTTATGGTAGCAGGAATGGACTAAGACAGTCACAAAAGTTAACTTTTTCACTTGTGCAGTTTTGGAGCTCTCTTCTTATGTAGGTTTGTCTTCTGTGTGGTGACCCTGTGGTTCATTGTCCCCACCTAGAATTTGCAGCAACATTTTCATCTCTTGGCCAGGTAGATCATTCTCTGTTTAGTTAACCTATTCTCTCACTATGTCTGGATTTTAATTTACTCATTAGTGAGTAACAAAGGAAAAATCCTTGTTAATTCTAATTGGAAAACATGATTAAACCTGTCTCTCAAAATCAAGCCTCTTTTTCCTTTAGGTCCTACAGTGCTGCTGTGCTCATGGCACCTGCTGACAAGGGCTGAGGTGCCAGGGTTGGTCAGTGTAACCTCTGCTGACCCAGGACATTTTTAGGGCCGAAGAACTTGGAACATTTTTTTAGATAGCTCAGAAGCGAACGTTCTGCTCTCCCAGGCCTTTGTTCCTCCATGCTTATCATGCCTAGTGTTGCTTTTTCCCCTTTTAAGTTTTCCTGAATAATATTACTGCTTTTCATTAGTGCACTCCTCCCTACTTTGACCAGCTCCTCCCCACTGGCTGAAAAATGTTTCACATTTTCCTGAGGTCAGCTCCTGGCTGACTGGCCAGGAACCTCAACTGCAGAAAGCACCAAAACAGCCCTTTCACTAAAAGGGAAAACTTTTATTGAAAGGGGAACTGAAGTTTTAAAGCTGAGTGCAAATAGAGATTGACCACAAAATTCTTGTTGCTGTAGGTGTGGCACTTCACTTGTTTTCCCGAGTGTGTGTGTGTGTGTGTGTGTGTGAGAGAGAGAGAGAGTCTAATGTATCTGTGTTTAGTATCTTTTATCCTCTATTTGTATTCATTTACTCATTCATTCTCATCCTCTCTCTTTTACATGGCTTCAAAATAATTTTTTCCTGTTATTTTCATCATTAAAACACAATCAGAACTGATGGTCAGGTGGTCCTCAGTGGCACAGCTATCATGACTGTTAAATACAGAAATACTTCTGTACCTGACGGCAAGTAACTGTTGCCACAAGACCCACCTGAGTGCTCCTCTGATGCCAAGGGATCCCCTAGCCCTCCTCACAGTCCAGCTTCTGAAGGGCTCGTATGCAGCATAGTGAGAGGGGTGTCCTCCAGGATCCTGCTTTGGCGCACCATCTGCCTGCACCCACCAACTCTTAGGTGGTGCTCTCTATGCTGTACTAGTTATCACATATTTTGACCTTCACCTCCTGTTAATAACAATATTAACCCAGACTGGCTATTTAGCCAATCTTAGTTCTGGAATTCAGCCAAGATTCGGGAAGAAAACAGAAGAAATCCCAGAACCATCAGAATAGATTTTACAAAGTCTAGGCATTGTGCTCATACGTGTTCCTCATAAGGAAAGACACTGGGACAACTTAGAGACAAAATTCTTTTTTCTGAAGGAGACCGAATACAACATAAACCTGTGATTATGAAACTTTATCTTGAAGCACTGCTCATCCATGGCAATGGAAGATGGCATGGGAGGCAATGACAAGCATGCATGTGGGATATCAGGATGTTTGGGAGGGAAGTGGTTTGATTTGGGGAATAAGCAGTTGGTCTTTGAAAGTATGACAACAGTGAAGGGAGGATTTATTTTCTGGGACTGCATTGAAATGGCAGGAATTCCTGAGACTGATGAGGCAGTCATTACTATGGGTTCCTCTGGAAGGACCTAAGTCCTTAGCACTTCTGGTTCTCCTGAATTTGGAGTCTGGGTGAAGTGGCTCCAGCAGGCCAGGGGTTAGTCCTCTGCCTGTGAGGCCTGTTGGAAGTGAAGGATACAGTAGCTACAAGGTTACAGAGAACTGGTCAAAGGGACTCAGGGGAATCTGAGTTGACAATCAGTGTGGCTCCTGCAGGGGCCTCCAGCAAGTTAGCTAACTTAAGTGTGCTTTGGTTTTCTCCTCTGTAAATGGAGAATAAAATATGTCCCTACTGCAGGACCTCCCCCTCCCGCCTTCCTTTTTTTTTTTTTTCAATTTAAATCTCTGTAGTTGGCCCTGACAAATGTCAAATGTCAGTAATGATTTTTGCTGGGAGAACTAGAAATAAAGTGGCTCCTGGGAAAAACAAACATCCTAAGGGCATATAGCCATGAGATATCCTGGAACCCGACATGCTGTCTGACCAAGCTTGGCTGAATTGTATATCTTTCTTAAATTTTTTAAATTAAAAAAAGTTTTTAAATGCTTGAAAAATAATTGGAAAAAAAACACCCAGAAAAATTAACACCCATATACTGCTCTCCTAGATTTAAAGCTATCAGCATCTTCACACACACACACGCACACACACACTCACACACTCACACACTTCCTTTCGTAAGCCATCTGAAAGTATGCAGGCATCATGACACATCACTCCCATATAATTTTCCTATTCAGTAATCACAATTGAATAGGGACATTTCACATCTAAAGAACATTAATTCAGTAATTCCTAACACATAGTCAATAACTAAATTTCCTAAATTGTTTTCAGAATGTCATTAGAGTCAAGGTTAATGCATCACATTTGCCTGCTATATTTCTTTCATAGCCTTTAGTCTAGAGCAGCTTTCCCTTCTCCCTCTGTTCTTTCTCATGGAACCTTTGAAGTATCCATGCCAGGTATCTTGCAAAGCACTCCATGGATTCCAGTCACTGTTTCCTTGTTAGATTGCATTTCTGAGCTGGCTTTTCTATCCATGGTCCTGTGGGTCATGGGGTTGGCTTTGATGCTGTGGCCTGAGGACCTTGCTAGGTATTTGGGGTTAGACTTAGAGAACAAAGAGCAAATTTTGTATAGATTTGAAGACTCAAACTTATAATATGCCTCTGAAGGACTCCAGGTTTATTCAGTCCCTACTCACCATCACCTTAACTTATACAAAATCAGTCGGACTCACTACAGAATGACCTCTGAGATCATTTCTAAAATTCACAGCAGAAAAGGAACAGAAGTGTTTGATTCATTTTTCTTCTGCACTGATGATGTGGGCTAACTCTCAAGGCACCAAAATAAAAGAGGTTGATTGTAGACTTGGAAGAAGAGGATTTGTTGTTTCTGTCTTGAGTATTTGTGAAGAAATCTCCTCAGCCTCCAGCTTCCACATAACAGACTGACCAGGCTATAAATTGGGCTAAGACTTTGAAATGTGAAATGTTGGGGGTTGAGTAGACAGAAAAATGGGCCATCATTGCTACAAGCCACCCAGCACTCAGACAGCTCCTCTCATTTCTCAAGAAATCTATAATCATGGAGCCAGAAGAGATCATTTTGGAGATGATGAAATGGAGGCTCAGCGAGAGAGAGAGATTTGTCCAATGCTACCCAGTTCGTTGGTGGGCATGACATTAAAGCCTGTGTCCTAAATCCAGCCCAGCGATTTGTCTATGATCCACAATGATGGAATCTTTAGATTTTGTATGTAAATGCCTAAAGAAACAGTTTTGAAATGACTAGTGCTGAGGAAGAAAAGAACACAATCAATCCAGCAGATACAAGAGACTCTTAGAACAGTTAAAATCAGAACAAAGAGTGTTCCATTGTCATATTCTTGAATCTGAAGGAATGGCAATGTGCTGTTCTCTGTGAAAGGGCAGAACACTTTGCTTCTTGAAAACTCTTTCCTTTCTGGCCTGACAAAAATCAGTTTATTCTGACCTTCAGAGTTTGAGTCAAGATACCATGTGTGGGGATGAGTAACATTTTCTTGGTTTTTCATAATGGATTGTTTATCTTTTAAGTTGCAAATAGTTCATTTTTTGAACTATATCTGTTTTACTGGCATTTTCCTTCTGAAGTAATTTTGCAAAAATCTCTTTCTTCCTCCTCCACAGGCATATAAATACCCTTTGCAATTACCAGGTGTCTGACTTTACATGTTTATTACACAGGGAGCTTTCAGAAGTTCCAATTATATATCAAATTCATGGCCTAGATGGTACTTTGATTCTAAAAGTATAATTTAAGATAATTTTTGTCAAACAGTTACACAAATCATTGTGGTCTTAATTATTATTTTGTACATAAAATATATTTGTTTAGCTAGGTCCCCTTTTTAAGAAAATGTATTATTGGTGCCCCATAGAAGAAAGAAAAGAAAGAAAGGAAGAAGAAAGGAAAAGAAAAACTACAATAAGCCACCACCTTCTCTTAGTTACAGTTCAGTTTTTTTGTCTGGGTTGTGAATTTCTCAATATTTTTTGAATGTTTATAAAAATCTCCAGAAGCAGTATAGGAAGGAAGAGTCAGTGAGATGCACACCTGTATCAGTCAGATGTTTTGGCTGTAAGTAGCAGAAACAGACAAAAAAGAGACCCCTAGTTTGCTTCAAATAATAAAGAAATTTATTGGTCTACATAATGAGAAGTCTAAAAATGGGGTGGCCTTCAGGGTGCATTGATCTTGCAACTCAGCATCATTAAGAACTCAGGATTTTTCCATCTCTCCATTTTGTAATCATAGTATAATCTTTGTTCTAAGACTGGTTGTTTTGGGGGTCAAAATATGTTTGTCAGCAGCAATGGAAGCTGCAGGAGTTCTTGTTCAGATTTAACTTCAAAGAGAGACAATCTCTTCTATGATTTTCTCTAGTGTCAGGAAAATTTCCCAGAAGATCCCAGAACAAACCTCCTCATACTGTATTTACCTAAATCAAGTTACTTGCCCATTACTGAACCCATTCCTGTCATAAATACCATGCTTAGACCTAGTATATAAGGTTGTCCCCAGGAAGCAAACTCTGGGACAATTTGTGTGCAGGAGGTTAATTGGCGAGTACCCTCCTATCAACACTTGTGGAGGAATAAAGGAAGTGGGACTGGACAAAGGAAGGCGTTTAACAAAAGACTTAGCCAGCTCCACAGGGAATCCTGGCCTTTCAGAGTTGTCCTTCCTTGCATTAATGCTGCCCCAGCTTTATGCTCCGCTTTGAACAGTCACTGAATGTGAGCTGACTCCAGGGATACAGTGTGGTTTTGGGTAATGTAGCCCTTGGCTTGCCTCTCCAGGGTAATGCTTAGAGAGGGGCTCAGCTGAGACCCATTAGTTACCAACACTTTTAGCATGGAGGCATTGTTGGGGAATGAGTATTTCAGACCTAAGGTGAAGGCATCTGAGAAGTACACCACAGCATATGTTACATTTCACCTCTTGAGTCATTTGGATCTGCAGTCTTTGTATGTTTTCTGGGAATAGCTCCTCCAGAATTTTTAGTGATCTGTGTTCCTGGAGCTTACAAAAGTAAGGTTAGCAGTCAGGATGAATGACTGCCTCTATGAGGGTTGAAGGATGAAATAAAGTCAACCTGCTACCAAGGGGCTGGTTCATGTCTTCAGAGGATGGTGCTACTGCCCCTCTACCTGCAGTCATAGGCAGATGCAGAAGAATAGAAAAATTTCAAGTAACACGAGACTAGCAGTTAGTTTACAATATTTTTCCTCCAGGATCTCCAGCTGGCTCTCAACATGGTCAAAATCTAGAAGTACCACTGTGGAACACAAAGAAAGCCAAGGAAATACATTTAGTTCTGGCTTGAGGAACTCTTAAAAGAGAACTCTTGGTTGGGCATGGTGGTTCATGCCTGTAATCTCAGCATTTTGGGAAGTCAAGGTGGGTGCATCACTTGAAGCCAGGAGTTCAAGACCAGCCTGGGCAACATGGTAAAACCCTGTCTATACCAAAAATACAAAAACTTAGCTGGGCCTGGTGGTGGCGCATGCCTATAATCCAAGCTAGTTGGGAGGCTGAGGCAAGAGAATTGCTTGAACTCAGGATGTGGAGGTTGCAGTGAGCCAAGATTGTGCCACTGCACTCCAGCCTGGGCAACAGAGCAAGACTCTGTCTCAAAAGAAAAAAAAAAAGAATTCTAAAGATCAGAAAGAGTAGAGAGGGATTTACCTGAGTTTTTTTACCCCCTCTCCTTTTTCTCCATTCTCTTTTATCCCAGCCCTACACAACCTTATGGGGATGGCAGTGTTCATCATGGAAAACTACATGAATTAAAACTCTAAGGGAGGGGAGCCTTCATTTTTCATTTGGTGGAGCTGCAGTTCCAACCCCCAACTCCCTTTATAATGTCCCCTCTCTCCCTTGTCATTTGGTCCCCAGATGTAGCTCAACCACAGATGTGGGTGGATTTTGGCTAATGGACTGAACACAAGAAGACCCAGGGAACTAGAAACTACTAGGAAGATAGCAGAGAGGGAAGTGCACAGGAAATGGATCACATAAAACTGTTTATTAACGTCTGTACTGATCTCCAACCTGCCTATAGGTGGATCTGCTTCTAATTAGCATTCCAAAAATGATGAGAACTGAGCCACCAGATAGACTTCTTCCTAGGGCCCAGACAGATCCCTCGGTAACATTCTCCACAAAATTGATCTCAATAGCACTTAAAGCCTTTGAAACCTGAACTGATGTTGTAATCACAGCACCCAGAAAGTGGGCTGGAACCTAAACAGGCAAGTGCGTGCTAAAACCCAAATATCAACATTCTTTTCTGGGATTTAAACATGATTCACAGTCTTATAAAGTAATATTCAAAATATCCAGGATACATACTCTTGTTTCTCTTTCAATTGTATAAATCTTTTGCTTTTTACAAAAGATTCAGGATACAATCCAAAATTACTTGGCATACAAAGAACCATGAAATTCTCAACTTGTGCAAGAATGGATGCTAATGATGAAACAATACAAATGTTGGACTTATTTGACAAAGAGTTTAAAATGACTATCATACAAATGGCCAAAGAAGCAATTGTGAACACTTTTGGAATGAAGTTACAATAGAAATAGAAGATATAAAAATAATCAAATGGAAAGTTTAGAACTGAAAAACACAGTATCTAAAATTAAAAATTCACTGGAAAGACTCACTAGCAGGATGAAGATAACATAGGAAAGAAATAGTGAACCTGATAGATCAATGAAAGGTCATCTAATCTCAACAACAGAGAGAAAAAAAGTGTGTAAAAAAAGAACAGAATTTCGTGGTCCTGTGGAATAACAACAAAAGGTCTAATATTTGTGTCATGAGTTTTCTGAAAGGAAAGAAGAAAGAATGTGGTACTGAAAAGAAGACTTGAAGAAATAGTGGCTGAAAACTTCATTCATTTTGAGAAAGACATATATGTACATATTCAAGAAGTGGAGCAAACTCCAAATAGGATAAAATCAAGGAAATGCATGCCCAACACACCATACTCAAGTTTCTGAAACATTAAAGACAAAGAAAAATTCTTGACACATCCAGAGAGAAACAATACAAAATCTACAGGAGAACAATGATTTAATGACAAGTAACACAACATTTTCAAGTGTTGAAAAAAAAAGAACTGTTACCTCAGAATTTCATATAAAGGAAAATAGCTTACAGAAATGAAAGTTAAATAAAATATGGATAAAGAAACATGAAGACCCAATTTTAACCCAGGAATCCTGCTCTAAAAGAAGTGCTAAAGTTGGTAGCAATGTTATTAAAAGAAAAAAAGAAAAGAATAGCTAAAGGGAGATCTTTAGACAGAAGTGAAATAATTCTAGAAAGAAATGGGAACTTCAAGAATGAAGAGAGTGACAGAATGGGGAATGTTCAAGTAAATATAACAGACTATTCTTTTCCTCTCTAGTGCTTTAAAATGTTTTATGGTTGAAAGCAAAAGTATAACATTGATGAAGTTTTCAGTACATATAGATGTGATATTTAAGACAACTCTAACATAAAGAGGGAAAGGTGAGACTTTATGGTGTTAAGGTTTCTGTTTCTAGATAGATGTGAAAAGTTAAGTAAATATTTTGTAATCCCTAGAGCAACCACTAAAAAACATTATGTGAACATATACTGTTAAAATCACAATAGATATATTAGAATAGGATAGGCATGGTGGCTCAAGCCTGTAATCCTAGCACTTTGGGAAGCCAAGGTGGGAGGATCGCTAGAGCCCAGAAGTTTGAGATCAGCCTGGGTGACATAGTGAGGCTCCATCTCTACAAAAAATAAAATAAAATAAATTAGCTAGGTGTTGGCGTGCACATGTAGTCCCAGCTACTTAGGAGGCTGAGGTGGGAGGATCACTTGAGCCCAGGAGTTAGAGGCTGCAGTGATCCATGATCACACCACCATACTCCAGCATGGGTTACAGAGCAAGATCCTGTTTCCAACCCCCGCTCTCCAACCCAAAAAAGTTAAAACAACACAAACATGCAAAAAGAATAGGATGACAAGAGATACCCAATAATCCCTTCAAAAAGGCAGGAAACGGTGAAGAGAATGAGAGAAATGAAAAACAGAAGAAACAAACAGAAAGCAATAATAAAATGGTAAACATAAATCCAAACATATAAAAATTTTACTAAATGTAAGTCATTTTAATACACCAATTAATAAACAGAGATTGTTAGAAGGAATAAAAAACATGTCTTAACCATATGCTGGTTCAAATGTAATAAAATAGTTAAAAGTTAAAGAATGAGAAAAGATATGTCATGCAAAAACTAATAAAAAGGAAGCTGGAGTGATTTTATTATTGTCAAAGTATACTTCAGAGGAAAGAGATGAAAAGGGACGTTACATATTGATTACATAAGGATAAAAAGATCAATTCACCTAGAAGACATAAAAATTCTAAATGTGTATGTCCTAATAGCAGGGCTTCAAAATACCTGAAACAAAAACGGACAGAGGTAAAGAAAAGAAACAGAAACAGACAAATCTGAAATTACAGTTGGAGAGATGAACATTCCTCATTCAGGAATAGATTGAACCAATAGGTAGAGAATCAGCAAGAATATAGAACTAAATATCACCATCAATCAACTGAATCTAATTGACATTTATAAACACTCTATCCAACAGCAGAATATGGATTATTTTTAAGTGCATATAGAATATTCTGCAAGGAAGACCGTATTCTGGGTCATAAATATTAACAATTTAATTAAAATTATACTAAACATATTCTTTTACAAAATAAAGTGGAGGCTGGGTGCGGTGGTTCACGCCTATAATCCCAGCACTTTGGGAGGCCAAGGCAGGTGGATCACAAAGTCAGGAGTTCGAGGCCAGCCTGGTCAAGATGGTGAAACCCCGTCTCTACTAAAAATACAAAAATTAGCCAGGTGCAGTGGCAGGCGCCTGTAAGCCCAGCTACTAGGGAGGCTGAGACAGGAGAATCACTTGAACCCGGGAGGCGGAGGGTGTAGTGAGCCAAGATCATGCCACTGTACTCTAGCCTAGGCAACAGAGTGAGACTCTATCTCAAAAAAAAAAAAAAAAAAAAAGTGGAGAGACATACTGTGCTCATGGATTGGAAGACTCAACATAGAAAAGATATCAATTCTCTCCTAATTGATCTATAGGCACTACACCAAAGAGAGTACAAAGATAGAAATAAGCACATGGAAAGATGTCCTGCCTCATTAGCCCTTGGGAAATGCAAACTAAACTACGATAGATACCACTATACACCTATTAGAATGGCTAAAATTAAAAATACTGATAATAGCAAGTGCTGTCAAAAATGTGGAACAATTAGTACTCATATGCTGTGGGGCTGGGCGCAGTGTCTCATGCTTGTAATCCCAGCACTTCAGGAGGCCAAGGTGGGTGGATCACCTGAGGTCAGGAGTTCAAGACCAGCCTGGTCCACATGGTGAAACCCCGTCTCTACTAAAAATACAAAAATTAGCTGGGCGTGGTGGCAAGTAAAAAAATAAAAAATAAAAAATAACTCATATGTTGTGGGAAGAAAATGGATTTCACAATTTCTTATAAAGTTAAGCATACACTTACAATTCAACAGTTCCTTTCCTGCTTATTTACTCTAGAGAAAAGTACACAAATATAAATGGCAGCTCTACTCATAATTGCTAAAATGTGAAAACAACTCAGATGTCCTTCAATGGGTGAATGGATAAACTTCAGTACATTTATACAATGGAAACTACCCAGCAATATTAAAGAATAGACTATTGATGCAATGAATGATTTGGGTGGCTCTGCTCAAAGGCATTACACTGAGTCAAAGGTATTGGTCTCAAAAATGTTACATATCACACTTTGGGAGGCCAAGGTGGGTAGATCACGAGGTCAGGAGATCGAGACCACGGTGAAACCCTGTCTCTACTAAAAATACAAAAAATTAGCCAGGTGCACTGGCGGGCGCCTGTAGTCCCAGCTACTTGGGAGGCTGAGGCAGGAGAATGGCGTGAACCCAGGAGGCGGAGCTTGCAGTGAGCGGAGATCATGCCACTGCACTCTAGCCTGGGCAACAGAGCGAGACTCCGTCTCAAAAAAAAAAAAAAGTTACATACCAGATGGTTCCATTTATATGACATTCTCGAAATGACAAAGCTGGCTGGACGCGGTGGCTCACGCCTGTAATCCCGGCACTTTGGGAGGCCAAGGCAGGCAGATTGCTTGAGCTCAGGAGTTTGAGACCAGCCTGGGGAACATGGTGAAACCCCGTTTCTACTAAAAAACACAAAAAAATTAGCCAGGCCTGGTGGCATGTGCCTGTATTCTCATTTACTGGGGAGGCTGAGATGGGAGGATCACCTGAGCCTGAGAGAGGTCGAGGTTGTAGTGAGCCGTGATTGTACCACTGCATGACAGCCTGGGTGACAGAGCGAGACCCTGTCTCAAAAAAAGATGAGAAAAGAAAAGAAAAGAGAAAACCATGGTGATGGAGAATAGATTCATGATTGTTAAGGTAAAAAGGTTGGGAAAGGGTGTGACTATAAAAAGATAGTATGAGGGCATTTTGGTGATAATGGAACTGTCTTGTATAGTGATTGAGATGGTGGCAACATGAATCTACTTGGAATACGGAAGGGTAGGGAAGGAGACGGTTTTTTTTTTTTGCTTTTGTTATAATCATTTGCAAGGAAAAAACCTTGTAAAGTCAGTTTATTAAGTTCAATGATGACAGTTATCAGAAGAATATTCTCCTGAAAATTATTTTTTCTAAGGAAAAAATAAAACCCCCGTTCCCTCAGTGTAGCCACAGATGCTGAGGCATTCTCATACCTGCATCTCTCCCCTTAAAACCTGCCTCAACGGAGGTTGCAGTGAGCCATGATTATGCACTCCAGCCTGGGCAACAAGAGCAAAACTCTGTCTCAAAACAAAAACAAAACAAAACAAAACAAAAACAAAAACAAAAAAAGCCTGCCTCGTAAGTTCCCTAAAGCCTCTCCCAAGACCCGGAGCAAGTTCCCAAACTTGTTGGGGACTAGGGATGAGAGGGGATAATTGGTATAAGAGATATGAGTTGAGTGAATCCTCAAGAATAAGTGGATCTGAGAGAGATGAAAAGAACAGGGAAGGGTGGGAAGGGGACCGTGTGAGCAGTATCAGGGAATGGGGGACACAGGATATGTGGGAGAAGCAACAGCTCTTCAGTGCTCTGGAGGATAAAATGTGAGTCCAGAAGTGGTGAAAGATGACACCAGCATGGCAAGCAGGGGCCAGAGCAAGGACCTTCCCCTGCCCTGTTAAGAGATTTGCATTTTATAGCATTTCCACCATTGCCAGTTAGAAGCCCTAGAGCATTTGAAACTTCTGAGAAGCAAAATGATGTGGTCTGATTTGAGCTTGAGTATCTAACCCAAATTTCCCTGGTCTCTCCAGCCTGGAGCACAGATGACTTAGTGATTGTATGAAGAGTTAGGAGACTTTCCTTCTGCCTTCATTTAGGCAACATTCATTGAACCACTATGTTTCTGAAAGTGTTCTAAGTGCTATAAATAAATAAATGATAGACCCTGCTCTAGTGGGGAAAGCATACAATAAACAAGCAAACAAATCCATGAAGCATTTTCAGGTAGAGAGGAGTTGCCCTAGTATGTAGCAAATGACAGTGGGCTTGAGAACCAGGGTGCTGGTTGTAGCGATGCAGCAGAGCCAACTGGGTCACTTGTCTTCTGCCCTGGGAACATGCCATGTCAACCTGTGCTGGCTAGAGGCAAAACCTCACACCTATCATGGTTATTTCTGGAAGACTCCGTGCCCACAAGAGCAGCATTAGCCAATGTAGGTTATCTGTAGGAGAGGGCTCAACTTGCAAGAGAAACATGAAATCCTCCCTTTATAAACATTTCTTCTAAGTTCTTCCTCAGCCTCACCCACCAGGATGAGGTGATGACAGACTGGAATTGTGTGGTCAAATGGGAGGTCACCATGGCAGGGAGAGAAAAGAACACCATGGGCAGGAGAACACAGGAGCCACAGTTGCTGAGGCCTCAGGGATCATGTCAAGTTTGAAGAAGGGGAGCGAGTTCAAGATGGTTATGCTTTGCTAAGATTTTGGGGAGCAGTATGAGCAGAGGTAATTTTAGATACATCCTCCAATGGCAGGGTGGAGAATGATTTGAATTTCAGAGACACTGAAAACAGGGAGACTAATTAGGAAGCTGGGGCAGTAGCAAGGAACGGAGGAGATCCAGGGGGGAAACGATGAATGGAAATAAATGGAGGATTGAAGTCCCCATGTCTCTATGGGGTGGAAGGGAAGGTCCTATGGGAGTAAGGAAATGAGACAGATGAAAGTTAGGAGTTTGCCAGAGTGGGATATTGGGTATTTTATAGAAAACTCATGAGGAGGAAGAGTCCTGAGTAGTGGAAGATGAAAGATGTGGTTTTCAAGGTGGGAACCAAAGATGATGATGATGATGATGATGTGTGTGTCTGTGTGTGAGAGAGAGACACTTGCTTTTAGTACCGCCAAGACGAAAGACATGCTGGAAAGTGAGATCATCACTTAGAACATGATATGGCACATAGAGGATAGTAAATTAACAAATATTCCACAAACATTTGTCAAATGAATAAATGAAGTGCTGGATCTCATATACCTACCTTTGGTAGAAGTTGTTGTGTTGCCAGAACAGTCTGCAAGTCGCAGGCTGTGTCTGATCTTGTTTAATATGGGCAGCGAGGCTCTCTGATCCAGGTGGGGGCTGTCTCATGCCACTGAAATGGTTCCTACCCTCAGGGATGTGGCCTCAGGGGGTCCATCTCCTGTGGAATCCATCAGTTGCCCCTGTCCTTCCCATGTGTTTGTAGAGCACATCATTTGTCCCATCCACACAGCGTGTATCATGGGCTGACACATTCTCTAACTTGTTTTTCTAGGACTCCAAGGGCTGGAGAAAAGCAAAATGGTCTGTGAAACCTGGGGCTTGCTCTGCTTGTAGGTGTATCACACAGTCCTGCTATAATTAAAGGGCATTTGCATTTGCACATTTTTGCTGTGTCAGTCAGGGCCCCAGACAGAAACAGAATAGGATAACTTAAGAAGGGTTTAATCACTCCTTGCCTTTTCCTACAATGGCTAAAATCCCAAATCACAGGCAATAATGGGTAATGAATAAATGAACATATCACAGTCAGGGTCAGGGGGACTCAAGGTATTTCTATGCAAGGGAATATTATGCTGTCATTATGTTTCAAAAAAGTTTTTAATGTCATGGGAAAATAAGTATGATCTATTACACAAAAAAGCCCAAAGCTTCTATTTAATTTTGATCCCAAATTAAAAAGAGGTAGGCTAGGCTTTGCACAATAAACAGGTATTGTTTTAGAATTATAAAGGAATAACATAGAAAAAACGGTCTGAGCAAGAAGGGCCCGGGCTTGGGTTTTCCCCTTAGCACATTTTTATCAGCATTCTAGCCAGGATGAGATTAGGAAGTTGTCACCGGGCTCTTTGGAAGTGATGAAGCTCCAGATGACATGGGACATGCTGAAGGTGGTTCCTAGGCTGGGTTTTGATCTAGAGTAGGGGGAGAATGAGGATGGGGCATGGGTCATGTGTGTGTAGCCTGTAACTCTCTGAGGAGAGAGGAACCCTACCTGGCTCACTACAGGGTGCTCCCTGCCTCTCAGAGGCACCCTGGGTCAGTGGTGCTGTGAGGTGCATTTTCATATTTCCTACAAAGGGGCTGAACGGGCTGGTGGTTTCTCTGTGAAGGAGTTTCTTGCTGAAGAGAACAAGTCGATAAAGTTGTGTTGGAGTGGGCAGTTCAGGTGGAGAAAGGCCAGAAAGCAGGAGGGATTTTGGAGGTTGTCTGCACAGCGCAGGGCTTCCCCAGCTCCCAGATTTCCCCAACTCAGAATCAGGGTTGGGACACAGAGGAGACATTGTCTGGTTAGAGTTGGGGCAGCTGTCCATCCTGGACTTTGCACAGGCATATCAAGCATTAACTTATTAAGACAAATGCGCCCTTAGAAAAAGGAAGTTTTCAAATGTTAAACCACTTGGCTTTTAGCCTCACCCTTCTTCTGATTTGAGGCAAAGATGTGTGTGGTTTTTCCCTTAACAATAACTGATGTTTGTTTTTCTCTGCAAAGCTTTGTGGCTCCACAGATCAGCCCTGTTTATTTTGAATTCATAGCCACAAGCTTGAATAGGACTGAAAAAACATTGAGTACAATGACATTTTATAAATTAGCGTCTGGAGGGATGTATTGTTTTATCTTAGAGAAACAAATGAAATTTCCTCTTGTAACTTGGTGTGAGTTTTCTCTGCGTTCAATCAGGACTGACACCTGTGATTCCCTTCCATCAACTTGGAAGCACAAACGAGCTCCTGTGTTCTGGTTTCTGAGAGCCCTTCAGCTAGGTTTGCAGTAAGATCTCTCTGGGCTGATACAAACAAAAGACAGAGTGAAGTAACTGAGTTTATAGGATCCACTCAGATTATACTGCGACTCAGCTTCATTGCCCATCATTTTTAGGTCTAAGATTCATACAAATTCCGGAAGTTTGAATAAAAATCCTGCCTCTGTCTGGGAGTATTATTTATTTGCATAGCATAGACAGGCCTCACACCCGATTTCCTGAAGCACTGCCAGCCAGCTTGACTCACTGCCCCCACAGTGATGCCCAATTCTTCCATCAAGGCTGGAACACAGGAGCAAATAGCTTGAACATATAAGGATTATATTGTTCCTTCTCTTAAAGTTACCTCTGTCATGAACGTCTGTGTGAAGAGACCACCAAACAGGTTTTGTGTGAGCAACAAGACTGTTTATTTCACTTGGGTGCAGGCGGTCTGAGTCCGAAAAGAGAGTCAGCCAAGGGTGGTGGGATTATCATTAGTTCTTACATGTTTTGGGACAGGCGGTGGAGTTAGGAGCACTGTTTTGTGGGCAGGGGGTGGATCTCACAAAGTACATTCTCAAGCGTGGGGAGAATTACAAAGAACTTTCTTAAGGGTGGGGGAGATTACAAAGTACATTGGTCAGTTAGGGTGGGGCAGAAACAAATCAGGATGGTGGAAAGTCATCAGTTAAGGCTATTTTCACTTCTTTTGTAGATCTTCAGTTGCTTCAGGCCATCTGGATGTATACGTCAGGTCACAGGGGATATGATGGCTTAGCTTGGGCTCAGAGGCCTGACAACCTCCAGATTCAGAGTTCTTAACCTCTTTTTCCTGGTACATTGATAAAAGGTGCTCTAAGGACACACAGCCTTTCTTTGTTAGGTCCCTATTATCTTTCTTTTAAAACGAAAGTAGTTTAAGAGTAACATAAGCCATGCTATTTCCTAAAGCTGGGTCCCCACCTGCTTTGACTTCATTCACCAGCCTTAGAAGTGGTCTGCAAGATTCATTTATTTAGGCAACAGCATGTGTGTCAAAACCGTGGAGTAAGGGCTTTACATTAAGCTGATTTGTCTTTTATCTGGACAAACACCTGAGCACCAACATTACCCACCTTGAATTAGTAACAGGTCATACCTGTTTAAAGGCTTTAAATGTTCATTTCAAAGCCACATAAAACCAGGGAGTCAGCTGAACTAACTTCATGTCTTAAGACGTTCCAGAGTGCTAATTTACATACCCAGTCGTATTTCCTGAGGATGTGATTCACTCATACCCAGCAGAGAGGGAAAGAGTAACATTTGAAAACATACTTAATGAAGGGTGGGTAAAACTCTATTCTTTCTGGCAAACAGTTTTACGGTGTGAAGTGGATATTTTTACCATTTCTCTTTGGGCCAAGAGTTAGAGATGATGTTTTAGGGGCTGCAATTGGAGGTGTGAGAATAGCTTGTTCCTGCCCAGGCTGAGACTTTGAGGAAAGCAGAGACTTGCTGTTCAGTGAAGTCAGGGAGGCAGGCTCTTTTTGGAGTTGGAGATGTACATTCCTTGAATGTGATGATTCACAGCTAAAGCCACGTCTCTGTGCCTTGTTACAAGGCTGACCATGGGGGTCTAGTGAAGCAGGAAGGGGACTTACTTCAGTGACAGGCATCTGGTCTGCTGGCCATCTCTTTCCTTGTCAAAGGCATGACGCTCTAGTCTTCTTTACCAAGGACCCTTCCCTGGCTCCTGGCTCTAGTTTGCTTTTCCTTCACAGGCATGGTGTTTTATTCTTTTGTTTAGAAAACATTCCAGCCTGTAGGTAACCTCTGTGCCATATAACCTTTTATTTCCTATGATTAGGAAGTTTGCTGAGGAGCCAGACGCCTTGTGCTGACTTGTCCATTTTGAAACAGGCTGCAGAAACACTCGATTCCACCTCAACCTGGAATTCAGCTTTCTTAGGTAATACACATGACGAGGCTCCAATTGTTCATGTATTCATTCCCTCCCTTGCATATTCCACCAATATTTAGTAAGTGCCAGCTGTGCGCCAGGTGCTTACTGAATTATTTATTTTGTGGAGACATCTTATTCACTAGAATTCTGGAAAGGACTGGAAAGGACAAGGGCTGGCCCATGGGAGAGAAGCAGGCCGAGGAGGACAGGGCTGGACAGGCCTTCCCAAAGTTGCTGTGTGCAGTGGACAGGGTGATGGCTGGGCTAGGGCTTTTGGAGACCAGGGCCCAGGTATGGGGCTGGCTCTGCAAGAAAAACAGGAGAGCTGGGCCCTGGGTTGTCCTGTGGGAAGTACCCTCACCCCCAAGGTCACTCATCTTCAACCCAACAACCATGATCATGATGTGCTCATGAGACTGGCTTTCTTCCTGCGGAAAATAAGAGGGGTAGATCTTGCTTCTGGGTTGGCCTACAGTGGAACCCCTGTACAGAAGCTAGAGCAAATGAAGGTATCTTGAGGATGTTACATCTTTCACAGAGAGGATACAAGGCTCATTCAAGATGGTGCAATTGGGAGGCTTGAGCCAGGTTCACCTAATTATCTGTGCCTTCTCAGGACAGACGAACTAGAGAAAGTTTCCTCCTGTAAGCAGCACAGCCCCATGGATCATGGCCTTGGCCCCTAGAGGCTTTTTCATGCAAAGAAAACTAAGGCTGTGGTTGTAGTCACAGAAGCAGGGTTTTGTCCTGGGGCAGGGTGGGGCCTGGGTTTCAGCCTCTGTGTTGTCCCCTCCTCTGGGTGACTTTGAGCACATGTTGCCTATTTCACCAATCTGGTTCCTATTAACCATTGGTAGACACTAATAATCAAGGACGTGGCTCCAAATGTTTCCTGTTTGTCTGCCAACCAGCTGTAACGTTGACCTTGTCAGGAATTCTGGTTTCAGTGTCTCAAAGAACGTTATCTGTTATAGTTGTAGTCTGATGGTAAATAATAACATTTAATTAGTATTCAGTATCCCCTAAGTTCTATTTACAACAGTAGGAAAGTGGATTTCAGTTCCAGGTGGGAGTCACAGGGCATTTTCCTAACCTCCAGGAAGTTCTTCCTCTAGGAAGATACTGCTAACGAAGGAAGCAAATACAAATAGTAATAAGAATGAATAAAAGTAGTTGTTTATTTAGCACTTACACTGCACTGTCAAAAGAAAACTCTCATGACATGCACACTAGGGTCCTCATTGGTAGGGAAATGGTTCTCTGTTAACTGGCAATTAAGGGGAGCCAGGCTCCCTCAGAGACTGGAAAGTCTGGGTGAGCAACTGACTCGGCCCCTTCCCTCTAGGTGTGTCTAGTCTGGAAGTCCTCCAGGCTGGGATTGTTTGGAGAGGTTCACTTTCTTTTCCTGTATGTTTCAGTTCAGTCCCCAGCTAGGCTGCAACCACTTTGAGAGCAAGGATAGAAATGACTTCCTGTTTGCCCCCGAGGAAATGGAAAAAGGACCCACAAGGTGAAAGTCTGCTGTGTGTAAGGGTCTGACTCTATTCAGTGCAATATATACTATTTTCTTCCTGAAGCAGCTGTGAATGTATTTCTTTTTAGTGGCCACAATTTGTATTTTTAAACCTTTCAAAGGTCCTCACAGTTGCCGAGGATCACTCAAAACTCCCACTTGGATAGCGCTCAGGCCTTGCTGAGCCTGCATCTGGTACTAAACTTTGTTTTTGTTTTTCTCTCTTTGTGCTCTCAGGTCCTCCTCCCTCTGACTTCTGCTTCTTAAAAATGTACACAACAAAAAGGCCTGAGCTTCCGGTTTTCATGTGGCTTTGAAAATTCTGTTCTTGGAAGGTAGTTGTAAAACTTGGGTACTGAGAATATTTGGCGCTACTCAGGCAGTTTTATATTTGTGAATAAAATTCGTAGGAGATCACAGTTTACCTAAATAAAGCTTAGTGCCCTAATCCAGGTTTTTTTTTTTTTTTTTGAAAGAAACATTTCAGACAGGAACAATTAAAAATTTTAATCCCAAGGAAACTTTTCAGACCTTTATTTTGTCCTGGAACAGTTGCTCATGGAGATTGTCATTTTTGGTTTAGTTGTCAGTCTTGAGAATATACACAATCTTCCCAGAGTTGTTCCTGTTTATTAAGGCCTCTTTCTCAGTAGGGCTCTGCACTAAGCTCTGGCCAAATTTTAATGCTTCATTGAAGACTCTGAGCCTGATCTGGAAAAGTTTGCTCTAATTTAAGGTGTTAAAGACATTGCAAAACAACATGACTGGAATTGATAAGAATTAATAAGCAATTCTGGCTTCTATTACTGCTCTTACCTTTTTTATTAGTTGATTTTAGGCTAATCTTATCATTATTAATGTGGAAAAATGTAAGATGCAAAGGTCGCCATTCCCCCAAGAAATTCCTGTGTGAATTCTGTAGCCTGATTAAAAATATTACATGTTGGCATTAAAATTATGGGCCTTTACTTTTACCACCCACGGTGTTTGGGAAAAGCAGTGAGGGACAAATAGAAGTTATTTAGAATCACAGAGTTGTTTGTACTACCCGTGGTTCTCCTGGAATAACAGCTCTGTGGAAACATAAAGTCATGGTATTTGCAGGAGTAAAGAAAACACGATAGAAGCACAGATGGAATGGTTAGTTAGGTGGAGGGTCCCGGATGTGGGCTGTGTGAGTGTTTAATTACCTGCATTTCTTGATTGGGCTTTTGGAAAACTTGACGAATTCCAAGTTGTTTTTCCAGCCTGAGGACTGACTTACTATTTAAACCTGGACAAGTCACTGCATGTTTTGTAAAGAATATTTGAGAAATGTTTGAGAAAGCTTCTTGATAGCTATTTGCTACATTGCCTTTTGTCTTTTACAGCAATACCCAGGGACTTCGACAGTCTCCCAAACAGAACCAGGGAGCAAAATAGCCATGATCTGTATTCTAGAACATTCCAGAATTGGTCCTTAAACACTATGTAGTAAACGGGTTAAATAGAATAGTGGTACAAAAAGAAATAGGTGTAACTCTTCCAGATATGTGACTTTGTGTTGAGAAATAAGCAGTGTTTCTGAAATATTTATTTTTTCCAATCATTCAATGCTAACTAGATTTTTATTGAACTCTACAGTAGATGGCATGGATAACCAACCCTGAGTTCACCTGCAGCTACAGCAGAGAGCTCTAGGGTGCACTGGTAGATTCCCCTCTTACCTGTGCATGGCTCTCTGTTTCTCTCCCTGCAACAAAAAGAGCTCCCTCAGCCATGCGCAGGGCTGCTGGCAATGGTGGAAATGGATGCTCCAGGGGCAACACTTAATCAATGAGGTATGAGAGTTTGTGAATAAATACTGCAGCTTCTGTATCCCTTGGTGGAACAGTTCTGAAGGATGCTTCCCATAGGGTCTTCATCTGCCCACAGTGGCCATCAACTCACTGATGCACACACTATTGGCATTCCTCCCTTCTTTGCCTTGATCTCCCCACTTGCACTTCCTGGGATCATGTTCCCAATAAACTACCTAACCCAGGGTTGCCTTGGGGTTTGCTTTCAGAGGAACTCAGAGGCAGACGAACTGTGACTAAGGCACCATGCTAGACCAGTGAAACTCTCAAAGATCTAGTAATAGAGACAGAAGAGACTAAGAAAAATGGACCACTAGCAGAACATGGCCTGTATTATGAATCGTACAAAAATGACAGCTATAGAGGGATTCAAAGAAAGGGGAGATAGTTTCAGTTTGGAAAAAACAGGACAATGGAATAAGAAAATTATGTGAGTCCATTGAAATTATCAGGCCCAGAGAGGCATTAAAATAAAACAGCAATCACGTCCTACACTCCTCTTTTTTGAGCTATGTTTTCAGCTTTTGAAACTGCTTGTTATTGCCACAAGTAACTACAAATTAGCCTAATAATGCCACCCAGGACACTATAACCGACACTCTACAGCTTAACAATGCGTAGCCAGTCAATAATGTCATTAGAATGTGAATCCTTGGTAAACAACTCTGGAACTGCCTCTTCTTTCCCTTTAAAAATCCACTTGTAACTGCTGCTAATCAGAGTGTATACTCAGGGCAATTTGAAACTGTGCTCCTGGATTGCAGTCCTCAAGCTTGGCCCAGATAAACTCTCTACTTTTTTTTTTCCCTTTCCTTTCCTTTTCTTTCTTTCTTTTTTTTTTTACTTTTATTTCTGTTTAGGGGTACATGTGCGGGTT
This sequence comes from Symphalangus syndactylus, assembly GCF_028878055.3. Taxonomy (NCBI): domain Eukaryota; kingdom Metazoa; phylum Chordata; class Mammalia; order Primates; family Hylobatidae; genus Symphalangus; species Symphalangus syndactylus. Next base: position 63,233,222 of record NC_072424.2, on the reverse strand, counting down.
TGTTATATGGGTAAATTGTGTGTCACAGGGGTTTGGTGTACAGACTATTTCATCACTCAGGTGATAAGCATAGTCCCTGATAGGTGGTTTTTTAATCTTCTCCCTCCTCTCACCCTTCACCCTCCACCCTCAGGTAGGCCTCAGTGTCTGTTGTGCTCTTCTTTGTGTCCATGTTCTCAATGTTTAGATCCCACTTATAAGTGAAAACATGTGGTATTTGGCTTTCTGTTCCTGCATTAGTTTGCTTAGGATAACAGCTTGCAGCTCTATTCATGTTGCTCTAAAGGACATGATCTTGTCCCTATTTATGGCTGTATAGTATTCCATAGTTTATTTGTACCACATTTTCTTTATCTAATCTGCCATTGATAGGCACTTAGGTTGATTTCACGTCTTTGCTATTGTGAATATTACTGTGATGAACATTTGCATGCATGTATCTTTATGGTAGAATTATTTATATTCCTTTGGGTATATACTCAGTAATGGAATTGCTGAGTTGAATGGTACTTCTGTTTTAAGTTCTTTGAGAAATTGCCACATTGCTTTCCACAATGGCTGAACCAATTTACATTCCCACCAGCAGTGTATAAGAATTCTCTCTTCTCTACAACCTTGCCAGTACCTGTTATTTTTTTACTTTTTAAAAATAGCCATTCTGACTAGTGTGAGATGGTATCTCATTGTAGTTTTGATTTGCATTCTCCAATATTTAGTTATTTTGAGCATCTTTTTCATGGCTGCATATATGTCTTTCTTTGAAAACCGTTCATATTCTTTGCCCACTTTTTAATGGGGTTGTTTTCTGCTTGTAAATTCATTCATATTCCTTATGTATTCCGGATATTAGACCTTTGTCAAATGCATAGTTTGCAAATATTTTCTTCCACTCTGTAGGTTGTCTGTTTACTCCATTGATAGTTTCTTTTGCTGTGTAGAAGCTCTTTAGTTAGGCCTCATTTGTCAATTTTTGTTTCTGTTGGAATTGCTTTTTGTATCTTTGTTATGAAATCTTTGCCAGGGCCTATGTCCAGAATGATATTGCCTAGGTTATCTTCTAGGGTTTTGATAGTTTTGGGTTTTACATATAAGTCTTTAATCCATCTTGAATTGATTTTTGTATATGATGTAAGGAAGGGGGTCCAGTTTTAATCTTCTGCATATGACTAGCCAGTTATCCCAGCACCATTTATTGAGTAGGGACTGCTTTCCCCATTGCTTGTTTTTGTTGACTGTTGAAGATAAGATGGTTGTAGGTGTGTAGCATTATTTTTGCAGTCTCTATTCTGTTCCACTGGTCTATGTGTCTGTTTTTGTACCAGTACCATGCTGTTTTGATTATAGCCTTGTAGTATAGTTTGAAGTTGGATAACGTGATGCTTCCAACTTTGTTCTTTTTGCTGAAGATTGCTTTGGCTATCTGAGCCCTTTTTTGGTTCCATACAAATTTTAAAATTGCTTTTTCTGGCTGAGTATGGTGGCTCATGCCCTTAATCCCAACACTTTGGGAGGCTGAGGTGGGTGGATCACTTGAACCCAGGAGTTTGAGACCAGACTGGGCAACATGGTAAAACCCCATCTCTACAAAAAATACAAAAATTAGCTGGGCATAGTGGTGTGTGCTTGTAGTCTAAGCTATTCAGGAGGCTGAAGTGGGAGGATCGATTGCGCTTGGGAGGTCGAGGCTGTAGTGAGCCAATTGCACCACTGTACTTCAGCCTAGGTGACACAGTAAGAGCCTGTCTCAAAAAAAATTGCTTTTGCTAATTCTGTGAAGAATGTCATTGGTAGTTTGATAGGAATCACATTGAATCTATAAATTGCTTTCGGTAGTCTGGCCATTTTAACAATGTTGATTCTTTCTATTCATGAGCATGGCATGTTTTTTCATTTGTTTGTGACATCTCTGATTTCTTTGAGAAGCGTTTTGTAATTCTTGTAGAGATCTTTCATCTCCCTGGTTAGCTGTATTCCTAGGTATTTTGTTCTTTTTGTGGCTATTGTGAATGTGATTGTATTCTTGATTTGGCTCTCAGCTTGGATGTTGTTGGTGTATAGAAATTCCACTGATTTTAAACTCTCTGTATTAATTTTGCCTTAGCTTCTTCCTTTTAGATTGACAGGAGGAAGTAGGATAAAGTGAGGATCCGAAGAGTGAGTTGGAATTAAATTACTTTTCTACAGAGTTGGGGAGATAGCACTGGATCTGTGGTCTGGGGCTGACAAATAGAGCATTTATCTGGAGGGGGAGGTAGAGGGAAGGGAAACAATGTTTGCTGAAGTGGGGCTATGAGTTATACAGGTTATATAGGACTAAAGTGGGCACAATGATTGGGAACACAGTTTACACACACTATCATATTTAATCCCCCAAATAATAACCATCTGAGAAAGGTATCATCATCCATAGTTTATAGAATAGAAATCTGAGGCCAGAGAGCTTAATTGGTTGGCTCAAATTGACATAGCTAGTAAATGGCAGATATAGGATCCAAATCTATATGGGGCCAATCCTGGAAAGTGAATGTAAACATAGCTGGCTGAAAAGTGAAAGATTAAACAGTCTTCTGTTGGACTATAGTGCCAAAAATGATATTCATTATTCATCTGCTGCACCCTTTTGCCGTGATCTGACTTATTATTTACCCACATCAAATCTGGAGACAATTTTAATCATGATTAAGTCTAGGATGCTGCATTATTTTGAGATGGAAAGACAGTTCATTTCTGTCTCAGTAGACACTATAAAGGGCATTAGAACTTTGATTTATATTTAGCTTAAACAAAGATAAATAGTTTGCATTTGATCAATCAATGTAGATCTTTAAAAATACTCTACCTAATATGCTAGTTTATCAGTTGTTAGAGTTGATTTGATTAGGGTGATTTATTTAACTGAACTTTGTCCCCAGATCTGATCTTAGCCTAGTAACAGAAAACAATGATGACTGTTACACATTTGGAGAGCAATTAGAGTAACTCTCCTGCTGAGGATGTAGTTGGTTCTTAAAAGCCATGTAAATTGTTAAATAAGTATTAAATAGACAAGAAAGGCTAAGCCTTTCTCTTTTAATTCAGAAACTGCCAAGAAAAGAAAAAGATAAAGAGGGAAGACAATAAGTATTAAACAGGGATAATAACCAGAGGCCTTCTCTCCACTGCAATTTGGAATTTCATGCTTCTTTAGGTTTTCAAATTATTTCCCTTTGCTTTTAAATGAATTTAATCTGGATAATAATTTGCCTATGGACCTTGCAATTCAAAGGATTCTACTTAGTTTAAAAAATGAAAGAGACTTGAAACAATTCTCCGATCTCCATTGGCAAAATGGAGATAAAGGCGAAAAAAATAAAATAATAGCCAACATTTATTAAATTCTTATGTGGGCTAGCAATTCTTTTAAACAACTTTACTTAGAGGAAGCTAAGGAAGAGGAAAAGTGATTTTGCCAAAAGTGGATCTGGGATGAAAGCCAGGCATTTGGGTTCAGAGTGTATGCACCAAACTTCTTTACTTTCTTGCTTCAATTATAGTAATAAGAGCACTTAACAACTCTTCAGCTGTGCTCTCTGTGGAAGATATTATCTCCCTATTATAGACAAGGACATTGAGTCTTGGAAAAATTAACCAACCAATTAGCTCAAGATCAGACAACACACATGAAGTAGTCTGGATTTTAGCAGAGGTCTGTGTAATTTCAAAGTCTGTGCTTTGAGTGTCTTGATGCTTAATGTTCAAGGTCAAAGGGTTTACCAAATAGGTTTACAGAAAGAGGTTTCACCTTTCTGTCCCAAGAGTTGGCCTTAGAGCACAGTGCCATGGCCAGGAGACCTGGCTAACAGAGCACCTGCAGTCCCAGCGGGCAGCTTCTGTGCATTCCTGTTCAGAGGGTAGGCCAGTCTCAAAGAGATGCTGATGAGTATGGTGTTCCAGGAGGACTGGATTGCCTTGCCACTATTAAGGTCAAGTGCTAAATAAACATCTTCTGAGTTTTACACCTGAGAAATACAAATAAAATCCTAAACCCTCCAACTGACTGAATCCACCCCCTCTTAGCCAAGGAGACCCCAGAGAAGCCTTAAAAACTGAGTTTTGGCCCATTATGGGGGGCGTTGGATATGCTTCATTATACTTTCTCCCTCAGTAGCTGCCATTAAACCTTCTTTCCTAAGGATTTAACAGAAACCAGCCATTTCAAAAGACTCAGTGGACTCCCCTCCATTTTTGCAGTTTTGACCCAACAATCAACCAGCATTTTTTCCTGATAAGAGACCACTAACCACGAACTGGTTTTGGCCAGTTGATGGAGTCTATGCACCAGATGCTTCTGTGTCCTCCATTTCACCTTATAATGTGTATAGCCTAATTTTAATGCATTTAAATGTTAAGTGTCCACCATAAACTGAACGTGGGATGTATGGGACATGCATGTTAGTTTACTATGCATGCATGCATGCATGCATGCCCTCTTTCATGAATATTTATTGCTCCTCCTATAATCTGATGAATATGTATGCTTAGCCAACCCATTTGGCCTAAATTCCTGTGTCACCATTTCCTCTCTGCTTCTACTGGAGGTTATGCTTTCTAGACTGTGGATTGTTACCCTGGAGGCTGCAACCTTTTATTTTTTATTTATTTATTTATTTATTTTTTTAATTTTTTTTATTTTTTGAGACGGAGTCTCGCTCTGTCGCCCAGGCTGGAGTGCAGTGGTGCAATCTCGGCTCACTGCAAGCTCCGCGGGTTCACGCCATTCTCCTGCCTCAGCCTCTCCGAGTAGCTGGGACTACAGGCTCCCGCCACTACGCCCGGCTAATTTTTTTGTATTTTTAGTAGAGACGGGGTTTCACCGTGGTCTCGATCTCCTGACCTCGTGATCCGCCCGCCTCGGCCTCCCAAAGTGCTGGGATTACAAGCGTGAGCCACTGCGCCCGGCCCACCTTTTATAAGAAATAAAGTTCACCTCATGATTCTTTGGTTGACACAACTCAAGAATATTTCCTCATGGACTTGTGGCAACATTGGTTGACACACTTCCTCATGTTTCCTCATCTTCTTGAAATGTAATCAGCAAAAAAGATAAGGCCTCATCTCTCAGTTTCCTGGGAGAAAATGGGCCTAATTTCAACTCTCCCCTGACTTGAAATAGCAAACCCCTACCTCTAGTTATAATGATACAATAAACTTTGGGATTTTTTTCTTGAAAACATGAATGTAATGGATTATATCCACTTTGCTCTATGAAAGATTTCTTTTCACCATTGCAATCTCTCCAGTGAATTGTTTGTGATATGCGTTACATTCTGGTTTAAAGTTTATTCAATAGTTAAATTGTTTTCTTTCTCGATTATGTTTGTGGAGAGGGTTTCTGGGCTGGGAGGGGATTTTGCTTTTAATTATATTTCCTCAACACTACCTTAGGAAGCTTCTTCTGGGAGATTCCAAAAAGGCAAAGCTGATTCTGGGAAAGATCTAGGGAGCAGGGGAGGGGAAGGTGTACCAGACTCACCACGAGGGCTTCTAGGATTGATAGATTTGATTAAGGCATTAATTAATTCCAGAAATATTTATTGAGTACTTACTATGTGCCTGGCCCTGTGCTAGAGTCAAAATATCAGAGAGGTACTTTTCCTAATTATAGCCCAAAGAGAGCATAGTAATTGGAAACACACCTGCCTCCTGGGTGCTTAGGAACAGGAATTGGCTGTGGATTTCCTGCCTGGGAACCTGGGGGCTGTATAAAGAGATAAAGAATTGAAGAACCTAAGATCTCTAAAGGAGGTTTAAGTGTGTCTTGGGATTGGACCTTTAGGGAGGCTTTTAAAGAGAACTCCTTTTTCTAGACTGACATTCTTAGATAGCACAGCTCCTGTGTTGATCATCTTTGCACAGCCAGGCTGTAGCCTAGTGTCTAAGATGTAGGAGGCAGCCTATAAATGGTTGTTGATGAAATAAGTGAAAGAAAGAAAACTTTTCCCTCTGGCAAGGAAAGACTCAGACAAAATTTCCCAGGACTTCTGAAGGTGCTCCTGGGCATTACTTTTCATTGTTTTCCTGGGGAGGCTGTTTCCTCAGAATGTCATTGTATTATAGTTCATTCCTTAAGGGATATGGTTTCCATTTTCCTGAATGTTGCTCCTTTCTCTCATTTTACCAGCAACTTGTTATTCCCTTTCACTTTCAGACTCTTTTCTCTCTTTCCCTTCTCCTTCAGCAGCTTCTCTCCCCATTGAAGTTAGAAGTAAAATGTAACAATTAATCAGCCATTCATTTAGGGACTATTTTCCCTTTGGGATATAAGTTAATGTCTCTTTATCACACAGGTCATCCTTCACAATGTTTCCTTGCTTTTCAGATGTGCCAGTTAACTGTATTAGTCTGTTCTCACATTGCTATGAAGAAATACCATAGACTGGGTAATCTGTAAAAGAAAGAGGTTTGGTTGACTCACAGTTCTGCATTGCTGGATAGGCCTCAGGAAACTTATGATCATGGCGGAAGGCAAAGGAGAAACAGGCACCTTCTTCACAGGGCATCAGGATGGAGTGAGTGCAAGCAGGGAAAATGCCAGATGCTTATAAAACCATCAGATCTCATCATAATTCACTTACTATCAGGAGAACAGCATGGGGGAAACCTCCCCTATGATCCAATCACCTCCACGTGGTCCTGCCATGACATGTGGGGATTATGGGGATTACAATTCATGATGAGATTTGGGTAGGGACACAAAACAAAACCATATCATTAACCATGAAGGTACATGTATTAGTCTGCTAGGACTGCGATAACCAAGTACTGCAGACTGAATGGCTTAAACAACAGAATTTTACTTTCTGAGTTCTGGAGGTTGGAAGCCCATTATCAAGATTCCGACAGGGTTGGTTTCTTCTGAGGCGTTTCTTCTTGGCTTGCAGATGGCTACCTTCTCCCTGTTTTCATACAACCTTCCCACTGTATCGCTCTGTGTCCTAATTTTCTCTGCTTATAAGGTCACCAGTCATATTGGATTAGGGCCCACTTTAATCGCCTCATTTTAACTTAATTAGCTCTTTAGAACCCTGTCTCCAAACACAGTCACATTCTAAGGTATTGGAGGTTAGAATTTCAACATGTGAATTTTAGGGGAACACAATTCAGCCCCTAGCAGTATATCTTACAATTTTTTTTCTTTTTAAAAATCACTGGTATTAGCTGAGTGGCTGATCACTAGAATTACCTGGAGATATTTAAAAATACAGATTCCTGGCCCCTCCTTAGGAGACTCTCATTTAGTGGGTCTGAAATGGGGCTGGAAATCTTTACATTTAAAAAATATTTTAGGACCCGGGTATGATAGTTCACACCAATAGTCCCAGTGATTTGGGAGACTGAGATGGGAGGGTCACTTGAGCCCAGGGGTTGGAGGCTGCAGTGAGCTGTGATCACACCACTGTACTCCAACCTGGGCAACAGAGTAAGACCATGTCAAAATAAAAACCTTAGATAGTTAAGATAATTAGTGAGGTTTGAGAACCACCCTTATAAGGAACTCCGGGCGTTATTTATTACTGTACCAGGGAAGATCAAATTGAATGAAACTGGTAGTTGCTCAGAGGAACCTCAGAAAGATTACACCTAGTAAGCACCACTTTGAAACTTTACTGTTTCCTTTTATTTGGTTCCATGTGGTTTTCTGTCTTCTTCATTGCTTTTCATTTCTGCATGTATATATAAGCTCTTAAAGCATCCAACACACTTTGCTCCACATTTTATAATTTAATGAGCTGTGTCTATTGGACTTAGGTTCCAAATAATTTCTGACACACATGCTCCTATATGAAATACAAATATTTATCAGGCATTGAATGTTGTATGAGTGAGTGTAGCTGTCATGTTTGATGATGATGACATAAAGAAGAGTGCAATAAGGTCTCCCCCAAGGAGTTCAGGGACTTTCTTTGTTAGATTGTCAAAGGCATTAGCTCTTCATGCTACCATATTATTATTTGAAAGAAAATCTGATCATTGGAAATTTGTAGTGGGATTGTTGTTCCCCTTTGCTCCATGGAAATTTATCAATTTTTTGGTTGTTTTGACTGTTTTGACCCATTTACTAGTGATAACTGAACTTGGGGTCAGTTACCTCAGTTCTATGGCTCTAATGCCTGCTTTGTGGCTGCCATCTTGAGAGACTGGCATAAGTTCCCCAGCATTCTTTCCCTTAGCACAACTTAACCATGACTTAGCACATTCCAAAGGTTTAGCTAAGCATAACTGTCCCTAGATAAGTTTTAGTACTTGATTGAAAACAGCTTCATCAGTGTGCTTGCAGAATTACAATGAAAGTATGTTTCATTTCAATTGAAGTAAACCCAATGGCAATTGTCAAAATGGGAGATAATACTGCTGTGTGGCCTAAGAAGAGATAATTTAGGCATTTGAACATGAAATGTAATCTCTTGTTTTTTTAAAAAAGAGATTATGCAAAGGTAAGAATGGGGATCTTTCTTTTTCTAGAAAGTCATTGATCTATGATCCCTTGAGGGTAATGTAAAAAAAGTTAATTATAGATTTTAAAATTTGCTTCAGATCTGTTAGAATAAGAAAGTGAGGGAGGCAGAAACAAAGTGGAATAGATTCAGTCGTTGAGAGGAGAGGCAGAGTTCAATTTGCACTGTAAGCTTCAAAGTGTTAGCATAAGCTGTCTACTGCTCTTTGGCTTGTTATTCATTTGCTTTTTCTTCCAGTCATTCCTTAAATCATTTATCAAACATTTATGGATAATTTATCTAGAGTTATAGAGATAAATATGAAGCTATATCTGTTCTCAGTCGCAGGAGCTCAAAGTCCTGGGAGAGATGGACACATCAACCAATAGTAATAGCAGGTGTGATGGGTGTATATGGAGATATGCCCAGGGTTACTAAGAGCCTGGAAAATAGATGACCAACCAGCAGGCCGGGTTAGGGTGTAGTTTCAGAGAGGAAGCACTGGACTAAGACTTGAAGAATGCATTGGAAGAGGAAATCAGGCGGAAAAGAGGACAAAGTCATTTTGCTCAGAAGAAACAGTATGTGCAAATGTGCCACAACCATTCAAAGCAAATTGCTGCTTAAGTCTTGCTCACAACTTTTCATCTGAAAAGTGGAGTAGCTGAAGCAGCCAATGCTGGTGGTTGTAATTCTTGAGGATGCAACAGTAAGAATGGTAAGAAATATTCTGCATGTCAACAGTCTAATGAAGGCTCCTGGGTTGGGCTGGGCCAGACACGGGGAAAGAGGTACACACCTTTTTTCAGTGTAATTTTTATTTTCAGGGACTGTGTTCCTGGCACCAAATAGACATTATATACATATTTATTGAATTGATTTGACAGATTTTTTTGTTTACTTATGAAGATAAGAAAGTAACAATCTCACCTCTAGTATTTCTCTTATAGAAACGTAACTGTTATTTTAAAGATGTTATTATGGGGTCGACATTCCATGTCAGTATGTTTTATATCCATGGAGCAAGGGAGAATGAAAAAGCTACTGCAAACCAAAACCAAATCCTGCCCCCTGCCCACACCCTCCCTGGTGTATACCAGAATTTGTACTCAACGGTGACTCAATTGATTTTCCATTAGTAAGACATTTGATCTGTGTCATTGTTCCTCTCTTCTAGGAAAGGAAATAACCCCCGAAGCCTTTGCAACTAAGGACATGTATCCTTCGGACAAGTGTTTACTGGGCAACTTCTTCATGCTGTAATTGAGTGTGGCCGATTGCTCACAAAGATGTTTGCAAAATCCCTCCTGTCCCCTAACCACTTCTCCTTGCAGTGTGACTCTGCCAACTTCTCCTGTCAATTGGTGGAGACTGTTTCTCCTCCCCCTTGAATCTGGGCTGGGCTTGTAACTTGCTTGACCAATAGAATGCAGAGAAATGAAATGCAGCCTTCAACATTCAAGGCTATGCTCAAGGAGTCTAACCCTGTGGGTATGCTGTTGTCAAATGAGGGAGCTTCGATTAGCCTGTTGAAGACACACAGACGACATGACAGGCAATACCAACATTCAGATATGCAAGTTAGGCTGTTTTAGACCACGCTGCCTAGGTGAGCTTTTAGACGACTGCAATTTGTGAGTGACTCTAGGCAAGACCAGAAGAACCTTCTAGCTAAATCTAAACCAAATGCCAACTCATAGAATTGTAAGCAAATAAAATGGTTGTTGTTTAAAGACACTAACTTTTGGGGTGTTTTGCCACACCTCAATACATAACTGTTACACTAATTATTTTTCATTGTGAAATCTTCAGTGTCTTATTCTGTAATCACACCAGAATGTCCTTGCCTTCTTAGCACTTTGCCACAGTCCAGTGGGGTGAATAGACAGCAGCTGCTCATTTATGCTCATGCTCATGTTCATTATTTGCATTTGGACTAAAAGGAGCTCTGTTCTCCAGGACAGAACTATTCTAAAGCTCTTCAGGAACAGGAACAGGAGTCCATCACAGACAGCGAAATCAAAAGCGCCCTACATAGAGGCATCCAGACTGAGAGCTGAAAGGGATCTGGGAAATCATTTAGTCTCACTCCCTCATTTTCCATTCAGACCACAGAGATGAAAGAACTTGCTGAAGTTCTCACAGCTCTGTAGTGGCACAGTCAGAACAAGGATCCCAATCTCCTAACTACTAACCTAAAATGCTTTCAGCATGCAAGTTGAGCATACAATAGGACAGTTTAAATTTAAATGGTGTTTTGAGCAAAGGGAGAGTCTAATTAATTACTTCAATGTATAATTTTGGAGTCACCAGAAAGGCGTTAAAGACAAAAAAATGCTTTGGAACCTAGGTGCTTCATATCTGAAATTGGGGCAGGTACAGGTATATTCCTACCACTAAAGGGTCATTAGTTGGTTGGGCAGTCCTTTAGTGTTCTTGGTACTGAGCACAAAACATGGGTAAGATGGTTCAGGGCTGGTTGTGGTGGCTCATGCCTATAGCCCCAGCATTTTAGGAGGCCAAGGCTGGAGGATAGCTTGAGCCCAGGAATTCGAGACTAGCCTGGGCAATATCGCAAGACCTTGTCTCTACAAATAATAATTTCTTAAGAATTGGCTAGGCATGGTGGCACACACCTGTAGGCCCAGCTATTTGAGAGGTTGAGGTGGGAGGATTGCTTTAGTGTGGGAGGCTGAGGCTGCAATGAGGTGATCACACTATGGTACTATAGCCTGGGCAACAGTGTGAGATCCTGCCTCAAAAAAAAAAAAAGTTTATGTTCTCAAACTGCTCATAATCTAGTGGTAGTACAATATTTGAGATATTAGAGCAGTTTCTCCTTTTGCAACTAAAGACATGTATCCTTAAAGCAGAAGGAATGGCAGAATCATGTAATAAACCCTGAAGTACCATTACCTAGCTTCAACTATCGACACTCTGCTGTTCTTGTTTCATTTATGCCTCACCTCCTTCCCATCCCCCACTTGAATATTCTCATCCTTTTTTTTACAGTTTTTAAGATAACATTTACATAACTGAAATGCACAAATCTTAGCTGTACACTTTTGACATATGGATACACCTGTGTAACAAATGACTGTATCACAACATAGAGCGTTTCATCTCCCTAGCAAGATCCATGTGTCTTTTCCTAGTTAATGTCTCTTTATTTCTGAGGCAGTCATTGCTCTGCTTTTGTTTTTCATCTTAGGCTAGTTTTGCCTGTTCTAGAATTTCATATAACTGAGAACATACAGAATGTACTCACTAGTAGTGTCTGACTTTTTCACAAAGGATAATGTCTGTGGTATTCATTCATGCTATTGTATGCATCAGTAGTTTATTTTCTTTTTACTTTTAAGTAGTGTTCTAAGGACTATTTTAATAGCATTTCACAAGTTATGATATGTTCTATTTACATTATTATTTGGTTTGTAATATTTTATATTTTCTCTTGTGATTTCTCCTTTGACTCATGAATTATTATAACAAATTTTTAAAAGTGTATTATAATGCATTTAGTGAAACTGTATTATTTGATTTACTAATGTCTGGTGCTTTTGTGTCTGGTGTTGTTGGTTTCTAATTTAATTTCATGGTTTTCAGAGAATATACTCTGAAAGATTTTAATCTTTTGAAATTTATATGTATACTTTATAGCCTAGCATATGGTATAGCTTGGTGAATGTTCTATGTGTTCATGAAAGGAATTCTGAAGCTACTGGGTATAGTTTTCTACAAATGTCAATTAGGCCAAGTTGCTTGATAATTTTTTTCAAATATTTTATATCTGTATTGATGGTTTTTCTAGATGGTCTATCAGCTACTGAGTGAAAAATGTTAAAATCTCTAGTTTTGATTGTGGACATGTCTAATTTTTCCTTTGGTTTTATCTGTTTTTGTTTTATGTATTTTGAAGCTATTATTAGATTAATAACATTCATAATTGTTATACTTTCTTTTTTTATTTCTCTTTTGTTATTCCCATTTTTTCATTCTCTCTTATCATTAAGAAATGTCCCTGCTTATCTCTAATGACAGTTTTTGCTTTGAAGTCTATTGTGTTCCATTGTAATATAACCATACTAGCCTCGTGATTGGCGTTTTTTGAGAAATCTCCATTCTGTTTTCCATAAGGGTTACATTCCCATAAACAGTGCATAAGAGTTCCTTTTTCTTTACATTGTCACCAAAATCTGTTACTATTTGACTCTTTAGTAATTGACATTCTGACTGGAGTAAGATGATACCTCATTGTGGTTTTAATTTTCATTTCTCTGATTAGTGATATTGAACATTTTTTTTTATATACCTGTTGGCCGTTTGTAAGTTTTCTCTTGAAAAATGTCTATTTGTGTTCTTTGCTCACTTTTTAATAGGATTATTATTATTATTATTGTTATTGAGTTGAGTTCCTTGAATACTCTGAATATTAGTCCCCTGTCAAATAGATAGTTTGCAAATATTTTATCCCATTCAGCAGGTTGTCTGTTCATTCTGTTGATCATTTGCTGTGCAAAAGCTTATGAGTTTGAGTCTCATTTGCCTATTTTTGTTTTTTGTTGCCTGTGCCTTACTCATTTCCTTTTCGTGGAAGTATGTCCTTCAGTAGGTTTTGTTCAGTGAGGGTCTCTGGACAGTTTTGTCATTGTCTTTGTATGTCCTAAAATGCCTTTTTCCCCTAACTTCTTGGAGTATAATTAAGCTAGATATAGAATTCTAGACTGTCAATTATTTTTCCTCCTTCCTTTAAGATACTCACCTGTTGTCTCTGGCATATATTTTTGATGATGAGAAGCATTCTGTCAGTCTTATTATTGCTCCTTTTTAGGTAACCTGCCTTTCCTCACTGATGGTGTCCAAGGTTTCCTGTTTATTCTGGATGGTTCTGTAGTTTTAGTTTCATAATGAGGTGTATAGGCAAGCCTTTGTTATTCTGTTACTATGTCGTTTACTTTTTCGTATTTTCTTTTCTTCTGTTTTTGAGATGGGATCTCACTCTATTGCCCAGCCTGGGGTGCAGTGGCGTGATCTCGATTCACTGCAACCTCTGCCGCCCAGGTTCAAGCAATTCTCCTGCCTCAGACTCCTGAGTAGCTGGGATTACAGATGCCTGCCACCGCTCCCAGATAATTTTTGTATTTTTAGTAGAGGCGGGGTTTCACCATCTTAGCCAGGCTAGTCTTGAACTCCTGACCTCGTGATCCACCCACCTCGGCCTCCCAAAATGCTAGGATTAACAGGCGTGAGTCACCATGCCTGGCCAATTTTGTGTATTTTCATATGACATATCATAGCTTTCTTCAAATCTGAAAAATTCTCCACTATTACCTCAAAGTTCCGTCTTCCCAATTCTCTTTAGTTTTTTCTTCTAGGGCACCTACTAAACACGTCAGCGCCTTTCATTCCAGCTGCCATGCATCTAACTTCTCTTTCGTATTTTCCGCTTCTTTACTGATCTGAGCTGTGTTCTGAGTGATTTCCTCAGATCCATATTCCCATTCATGAATTATTTTTTTATCTGAGTCTATTGTTTAACCTGTTTATTGTTCTTTCTATTTTGGCTACATGTTTCACTTCTGGAAGTTTCCACTTGGTTCATTTTGAAATCAATCTGTTCTTATTTATTTTGTATCTTATAAAAAATTAGATTCTACATTTTCTTTTCTTTTTGTACAGTTAAAATATTCATTTAAAAATCTATTTAACAATACTCATATATTTGGTTTCCCAGACACAAATTCTTTGTCCAAATTTCCCTTTTTGTTTTGTATTTCTTCATGTGTTTCATAGTTTAGGCCTACAAGCTTATCTTCAGGAGGAGTTACCTTTAGAGAGAGTCTTGTCCATGTCCCAGAGATTGTGGAGGCCTCTTCATGACAGAGGTTCACCATTGCCCTTGCCCAAGTCCTACTGAGTTCACTGATTCCAAACCATTGTTTATACTAGGCTCTCAGCTCCTGATTCCCATAGTGCATGGGCAATAAAAAGGTGGTTGATTTTGCGATGGTGCATGATGCGGGTTCAAGATTCAAACTTCTCAGTGTGTGGTAGGACAGCTGTTGGAATCTCTGCTTCCTGATCCCCAGGAAATCAGCTTACTTTTTCCTATAACTCTTGGCCTGCTGGAGAAAATTTCCAGGTAATGTTCATAAGCTTTTCAGCACATTTTTGGGCAATTAGTGCTGAGCAGGATTCCCCTTTTCTACTCTTTGATGTATTTGGGGCCTGAGGAGTCACTTCCTTTTCCACACACCAGCCCTTAAAATATATGTCTGGTCCAATTTCTCTCAAGGTCTGGGTGGTTTCGAAAGTTGCTTATCTTTGTAATTTTGAGTCCCCTGTTAATGTTTGGCATGTAGAGATGTCCTTTTTTTTTTTGAGCGCATCTGTGCCTTAATGTGGAACAATGTATGTATTTCCATGGGAGTGGAGATTCTCGCACCTAATCAGCTGCCTTCTTGAAAGAAGTGCCATGGGACCTTTGTTTATACTGTTTAGTTTCCCTGAAATTTCCTTCTTGTCCTTTCTATATAACCATTCCCCAGTTATCTCTCTTCTTGTGATTTCAATTCAAACAAAACTGCCTCCAGGCTCCATAAGATCAGAGATGTGTCAGTTGTTCACCATAGCATCCTACTACTATCAGAATGGTTCACACAGTAGGTGCTCAAAAAATATTTGTTGAGTGAATCAACGAACAAATGAGTATTTTGCTATTGTAATCAGAAGAAAATGCATATAGAAAAAATTCAGTTCTAATTTATCACAGTCCTACTTCTTGTTGTATGTTCCTACATACAACTCCTAGAAGAAGAAATAGTCCAAATGTCAAGGGCTGAGATAAACGAATAAAATTCAATGTCAGTAAATCTAAGCCCCCATTTAGAGTTTTTGTTTTTAAGTCTTTACAACTATAAAATAACTATGTAATGTTTACGACATGGTGTTATCAACATATTTTTATAATTAGATTTAATTGTGGTACTTAGGAGAATTACATGTAATTCAAATCTTACAGTTTCTAGCTCTCAAACCTGAAATCAAAGAGTGGAAACCCATTCTAGCTTGAAGCTAGGTGCCCACTAGGAAATGTGAAAGAATGAGGGAAGAGGGATTAGTCCAGATCTAGCTCATATAATAAAAACATTAACAAGTCTATGAACATTCTTACGTGGTTCCAAAAGCCTTTTTAAAAATTAAACAGCAGGGTCAACGGGCCTAGATAAGGCACTGGTAGAGTTGATTAGTTGAAATTTAGATTTAGAGTTGCACAAAAGCAACCCGAGTTGACAAACACGTTTTACATGGAGTCATAAAAAGTTATTTTAGCTTTGTAGCAAGGAAAGATGCTGCAACCATCTCCTGGGATATACTTGAGTAGTCTAATTAGGTTGTTAAGTACCCATTGCTCCAATTAAGCAATTTTGCTGAGGTAATTGGAGTGAACCTTCAGGACTGCTATTCCCACCTTCTCCACTAAAATGCCCTTTTACCTTCTTTTACTGCAGTTTCTCTCAATAAGCATCAATTGGGCAGCTATTCAACCCTTAACAGAGGACTGCATCTATCTAGTGCTATGGAAGGGGAGAATGAGAGCAGAGCTCAATTCCAGCCCTCAAAGACTTATAAGGTAGTCTGGAGATAAGCCACAGGCACAAGCAAGATGAAAAGGTATACATTATGACAAGCACAGAGTAGCAATACAAGAGAAGCTGCAAGGCTGCTTGTGGTTAAGAGCCAAGTATTTCAGATAGTGTTATGGATTTTATCACCTTGGGAGTCATACATTTCTTCTGCCTTGAAATGAGACACCATTTTCTTTTCTGCATTGCATAGCGCTAAGCTTAATGCCCCATCCTACAAGGATATGTTTTTCATTTCTTTAATTCTCTACCGAGAGTTTGAGATAATACGTGGAAGTGCATGGCCTCCTGTCTGGCACATAATATATCCTTAGTATATATTCGTTCATGTCTCTGAAACCTCCTTTCTTTACATTCTTTCAAAAATGAGGTCACTACAACTGGTGGCCCATAGCAAGGAATTTCCTGGGTAGATGAGTTGAGTTGATGTCTACATTCCAAGAGAGAGAGAAAGGTTGAAACCCAGAAAGGAGAGGTGGTAGAACTCAGGGTCAAGTAGCAGGAAGAAAGTGAGTTTGGCATGCAAATAACTAACTGGCAAACTGATCAGTAAACTAGTGCAATTTTGTTTGTTTATTTGTTTTGAGACAGGTTCATGCTCTATCGCTGAGGCTGGAGTGCAGTAGTGTGATCATGGCTCACTGCAGCCTTGACCTCCTGGGCTCAGGCAATCCTCCCACCTCAGCCTCCTGAGTAGCTGGGACTAAAGGTGCTAGCCACCACACCTGGGTAATTTTTGTAGCGACAGGGTTTTGCCATGTTGCCAAGGATGGTCTCGAACTCCTGGACTCAAGCAGTCTGCCCGTCTTGGCTTCCCAAAGTACTGGGATTACAGGCGTGAACCACTGCGCCTGGCCAACTAGTGTAAATTTATAAACATCAATCACATGAGGACTATGGCATAAGTTTAAAGCCAGTGAATTAAGTTAATTGCTAGATTATGTGAAAATCAGGCTAGGATGCTTTTAGGCTACAAGTTTGTAACTGAGATTGAACTAATTAAAATAAAATCTTACCTTTAAACATGTCTGTTGACTGAGTATGTAAATTGGAGCTTGGAGGCTTAAATGTAGAGAATTCATTTACTGATATTTCAAGGTCATGCCCAAAATAATGGTAATGTTGCTCTTTTAATTTTTTTCTTTGATGTCAGTTCTCACTTACATAAAAATATTTTTAGGTAGGCCAGAACTAGAGGTCTAATGAGTGTCTACCTTTGATGAGTTTCCTCTTCCTTTTCTTTTATTCTAAATTCAGGCAAAAAAATAATTTTTTCAACATATTTTAATTTCTCAAGTACCAGTTTTCTTGAATTGTTTGAAGCAATCTAAGAATAAATGAATGAACCCAGTAAAATACAAGAAGTACAACAATAAGTTACTTCAGTCAAGTTACTTTGTCTTTCTGGGCCTTGATTCAAACATTGATAAAAAGAAGAGATTGGATTAGATGATACCCAAGTTTCATTCTTTTTTTTTTTTTTTAACCTAGTCACTTTTTTTTTTTTTTTCCAAACACACTTCTTTTTTTTTTCAAACACACTTCTTTTTTTTTTTTTTTTTTTTAAGTTTTGGGATACACATGCAGAACATGCAGGTTTGTTACATAGGTATAGATGTGCCATGGTGGTTTGCTGCACCTATCAACCCATCATCTAGGTTTTAAGCCCCACATGCATTATGTGTTTGTCCTAATGTTCTCCCTCCCCTTACTCCCAACCCCCCGACAGGCCCTGGTGTGTGTTGTTCCCTTCTCTGTGTCCATATGTTATCATTTTTCAGCTCCCACTTATGAGTGAGAACATGCAGTGTTTGGTTTTCTGTTCCTGTGGTTTTCTTTTTTTTTTTTTTTATACTTTAAGTTCTAGGGTACATGTGCACAATTTCAGGTTTGTTACATATGTATAAATGTGCCATGTTGGTGTGCTGCACCCATTAACTCATCATTTACATTAGGTGTGTCTCCTAATGCTATCCCTCCCCCCTCACCCCACCCCATGACAGGCCCCAGTGTGTGATGTTCCCCTTCCTGTGTCCAAGTGTTCTCATTGTTCAATTCCCATCTATGAGTGAGAACATGCGGTGTTTGGTTTTCTGTCCTTGCAATAGTTTGCTGAGAATGATGGTTTCCAGCTTCATCCATGTCCCTACAAAGGACATGAACTCATCCTTTATTATGGCTGCATAGTATTCCATGGTGTATATGTGCCACATTTTCCTAATCCAGTCTATCATTGATGGACATTTGGGTTGGTTCCAAGTCCTTGCTATTGTGAATAGTGCTGCAATAAACATACGTGTGCATGTGTCTTTATAGCAGCATGATTTATAATCCTTTGGGTATATACCCAGTAATGGGATGGCTGGGTCAAATGGTATTTCTAGTTCTAGATCCTTGAGGAATTGCCACAATGGTTGAACTAGTTTACAGTCCCACCAACAGTGTAAAAGTGTTCCTATTTCTCCACATCCTCTCCAGCCCCTGTTGTTTCCTGAATTTTTAAATGATTGCCATTCTAACTGGTGTGAGATGGTATCTCACTGTGGTTTTGATTTGCATTTCTCTGGTGGCCAGTGACGATGAACATTTTTTCATGTGTCTGTTGGCTGCATAAATGTCTTCTTTTGAGAAGTGTGAGTTCTTTGTAGATTCTGGATATTATATCTGGATATAAAAACTGGAGCAGTTTTGAGTGAGTTTCTTAATCCTGAGTTCTAGTTTTATTGCACTGTGGTCTGAGAGACAGTTTGTTATAATTTCTCTTCTTTTACATTTGCTGAGGAGTGCTTTACTTCCAACTATGTGGTCAATTTTGGAATAAGTGTGATGTGGTGCTGAGAAGAATGTATATTCTGTTGATTTGGGTTGGCGAGTTCTGTAGATGTGTATTAGGTCCACTTGGTGCAGAGCTGAGTTCAATTCCTGGATATCCTTTTTAACTTTCTGTCTCGTTGATTTGTCTAATGTTGACAGTGGGGTGTTAAAGTCTCCCATTATTATTGTGTGGGAGTCTAAGTCTCTTTGTAAGTCTCTAAGGACTTGCTTTATGAATCTGGGTGCTCCTGTATTGGGTGCATATATATTTAGGATAGTTAGCTCTTCTTGTTGAATTGATCCCTTTCCCATTATGTAATGGCCTTCTTTGTCTCTTTTGATCTTTGTTGGTTTAAAGTCTGTTTTATCAGAGACTAGGATTGCAACCCCTGCCTTTTTTTTGTTTTCCGTTTGCTTGGTAGATCTTCCTCTATCCCTTTATTTTGAGTCTATGTGTGTCTCTGCACGTGAGATGTGTCTCCTGAATACAGCACACAGAAGGGTCTTGACTCTTTATCCAATTTGCCAGTCTGTGTCTTTTATTTGGAGCATTTAGCCCATTTCCATTTAAAGTTAATATTGTTATGTGTGAATCTGATCCTGTCATTATGATGTTAGTTGCTTATTTTGGTCGTTAGTTGATGCAGTTTCTTCCTAGCCTTGATGGTCTTTACAATTTGGCATATTTTTGCAGGGGCTGGTACCGGTTGTTCTTTTCCATGTTTAGTGCTTCCTTCAGGAGCTCTTTTAGGGCAGGCCTGGTGGTGACAAAATCTCTCAGCATTTGCTTGTCTGTAAATGATTTTATTTCTCCTTCACTTATGAAGCTTAGTTTGGCTGGATAGGAAATTCTGGATTGAAAATTATTTTCTTTAAGAATGTTGAATATTGGCCCCTACTCTCTTCTGGCTTGTAGAGTTTCTGCTGAGAGATCAGCTGTTAGTCTGATGGGCTTCCCTTTGTGGGTAACCTGACCTTTCTCTCTGGCTGCCCTTAACATTTTTTCCTTCATTTCAACTTTGGTGAATCTGACAATTATGTGTCTTGGAGTTGCTCTTCTCGAGGAGTATCTTTGTGGTGTTCTCTGTATTTCCTGAATTTGAATGCTGGCCTGCCTTGCTAGTTTGGGGACGTTCTCCTGGATAATCTCCTGAAGAGTGTTTTCCAACTTGGTTCCATTCTCCCCGTCACTTTCAGGTACACCAATCAGATGTAGATTTGGTCTTTTCACATAGTCCCATATTTCTTGGAGGCTTTATTTGTTTCTTTTTACTCTTTTTCTCTAAACTTCTCTTCTCACTTCATTTCATTAATTTGATCTTCAATCACTGATACCCTTTCTTCTAATTGATCGAATTGGCTACTGAAGCTTGTGCATTTATCATGTAGTTCTTGTGCCATGGTTTTCAGCTTCATCAGGTCCTTTAAGAACTTCTCTACACTGATTATTCTAGTTAGCCATTCATCTAATCTTTTTTCAAGGTTTTTAGCTCCTTTGCGATGGGTTCAAACTTCCTCCTTTAGCTTGGAGAAGTCTGATCGTCTGAAGCCTTCTTCTTTCAACTCATCAAAGTCATTCTCTGTCCAGCTTTGTTCCATTGCTGGTGAGGAGCTGCATTCCTTTGGAGGGTGAGAGGCGCTCTGATTTTTAGAATTTTCAGCTTTTCTGCTCTGTTTTTTCCCCATCTTTGTGGTTTTATCTTCCTTTGGTCTTTGATGATGGTGATGTACAGATGGGGTTTTGGTGTGGATGTCCTTTCTGTTTGTTAGTTTTCCTTCTAACAGTCAGTACCCTCAGCTGCAGGTCTGTTGGAGTTTGCTAGAGGTCCATTCCAGACCCTGTTTGCCTAGGTATCAGCAGCGGAGGCTGCAGAATAGCGAATATTCCTGAACAGCAAATGTTGCTGCCTGATCGTTCCTCTGGAAGCTTCGTCTCAGAGGGGTACCTAGCTATATGAGGTGTCTGTCTGCCTCTACTGGGGGTGCCTCCCAGTTAGGCTACTTGGGGGTAAGGGACCCACTTGAGGAGGCAGTCTGTCTATTCTCAGTTCTCAAACTCTGTGCTTGGAGAACCATTACTCTCTTCAGAGCTGTCAGACAGGGACATTTAAGTCTGCAGAGGTTTCTGCTGCCTTTTGTTTGGCTATGCCCTTTCCCCAGAGGTGGAGTCTACAGTGGCAGGCAGGCCTCCTTGAGCTGCGGTGGGCTCTATCCAGTTCGAGCTTCCCGGCTGCTTTGTTTGCCTACTCAAGCCTCAGCAATGGCAGGCACCCATTCCCCAGCCTCGCTGCCACCTTGCAGTTCTATCTCAGACTGCTGTGCTAGCATTGAGCAAGGCTCCGTGGGCGTGGGACCCTCCGAGCCAGGCGTGGGATATAATCTCCTGGTGTGCCGTTTGCTAAGACCATTGGAAAAGCACAGTATTAGGGTGGGAGTGACCCGATTTTCCAGGTACAGTCTGTCACAGCTTCCCTTGGCTAGAAAAGGGAATTCCCTGACCCCTTGCGCTTCCCAGGTGAGGCGATGCTTCGCCCTGCTTCAGCTTATGCTCGGTGGGCTGCACCCACTGTCCTGCACCCACTGTCCGACAAGCCCCAGTGAGATGAACCCGGTACCTCAGTGGGAAATGCAGAAATCACCCATTTTCTGTGTCGCTTGCACTGGGAGCTGGAGACTGGAGCTGTTCCTGTTTGGCTCTGGTTCGTTCATCTTTAATCTTCTGCTTCAAAGAATATTTGCAGTCAATATAATATTTTGAGTAATGATAAGTGTCGTTCTTTTCTTTTTTTTTTTCGAGACAGAGTCTTGCTCTCTCGCCCACGCTGGAGTGCAGCAGCTCTATCTAGGCTCACTGCAAGCTCTGCCTCCTGGGTTCATGCCATTCTCCTGCCTCAGCCTCCCAAGTAGCTGGGACTACAGGTGCCCGCCACCATGCCCAGCTAATTTTTTTTTTTCTGTTTTTAGTAGAGATGGGGTTTCATTGTGTTAGCCAGATGGTCTCAAACTCCTGACCTTGTGATCCGCCCACCTCATCCTCCCAAAGTGCTGGGATTACAGGCATGAATATGTGTCATTCTTAAAGTGATGGTCAGAACTGCGTGGCTTTTGAAACTATGATGCAGGCTGATCTCACCCATAAGCATTAATAGACAGTGATGGTGTGATTATTAACAGCTTTGAGAACTTTATCAAAAATATCTATGATGTCTGAAATTTCTACTATTGACCTTGCCTTCATTAAGAAACATGGAAAAACTCAAACCCTGTTCCAGTAGGGCAGTGTAAATAGAGAGGAGAGTTGGAGTGAAGCAGATGATGGGCCTAGATAAATAGAGGAGGGCAGTGTCTTTCCAAGAAGAAAATTGCTGCTCACTTCTAGCCAGTTTTTGCCATGCAGAAATAGTGGTTTACAGATTTCAATGGTCTAAGTTTTCAAGAGATGTGAGATGTCCTGATTCTCTGCGAAATATCCTAATTTTAAAGCATTAGATCAACATTACTTGGGCCAATAAATATGTCTTCAACTTAAGTTGTCTCATGGACTGTCAGTTTGCCATGTCTATTTAGGAGTAATCAGTTAAGATACCAGCTATGGACTGAAAGTTTGTGTCCCCCAAAATTCATTTATTAAAGGCTAATCTCCAGCATGATGGTATTTAGAGGTAGTAGGGCCTTTGGGAAGTGATTAGGTCATAAAGGTGAGGTCCTCACAAATGGGATTAGCACCCTTACCAGAAACAGATAAAAGCTTTCTTCCCCTCTCTCTCTGCTCTCCCTTAAGTGAGGATACTAGGAAAAGGTTGTCATTGGCACACTCGGAAGTGGACCCTCAGCAGACATGGGATCTGCGAGCACCTCAGTCTGGACTTCCCAGTCTCTAGAATTGTTAGAAATAATTGTCTAAACCACCCAATCTATGGTATGTGTGTATACCTATATACACTTATACACATACACATAGTGAGACCGTGTCTCTTAAAAATTATATATCTAGGCTGGGTGGGATGGCTTATGCCCATAATCCCAGCACTTTGGGAGGCCAAGGTGGGTGGATCACCTGAGGTTAGGAGTTTGAGACCAGCCTAGGCAACATGGTGAAACCCCATCTCTACTAAAAATACAAAATTAGCCAGGTGTGGTGGCTCATGCCTGTAATCCCAGCTAGTTGGGAGGCTGAGGCAAGAGAATCACTTGAACCCGGGAGGCAGAGGTTGTGGTGAGCCATGATAATGCCACTTCACTCCAGCCTGGGCAATAGAGTGAGACTCCATCTCAAAAAAATTATATATCTGTAGTGTGAAGTGTTACATGCAATGCAGTGTTAAACACACTACACACTATAGATAATAAAATTTTTAAGAGATAGGGTCCCACTATGTTGCTCATACTGGACTCAAATTCCCAGGCTCAAGCCATCCTCTGCCACAGCCTTCTGAGTAGCTGGGACCAGAGGTGTGAGCCACTAGGCCCAGCTGTCTATGGTATATTTGTTATAGCATTCTGAACTGACCAAGACAATGCTCAAACCCTTGAGAGTGACCATGTATTAACACTTTTTTGGCAATGTCAACATTATGAGATTATGAGAGGACCATTCCCATTTGTATGTGGACAGGACAGCTTGGAAGCAAAAGTCAGGGGTGCTAGTGAATGGAGGGCCTGGGCTCTGGGTGTGGAAAAGCAGGTAATTAGGGACCTTTGGAGCATGCAGGGAGTAGGTCCTTCTGTTATCGGCATGATTTCAGTGTTGTGATCCTCCAGCACAGATTTGCAGAATCCATCAGATAACTTTTCCAAACCTAAGACAGCCTGATAGATGGGAAACGTATTATTATGAATATTGAATCAAGTAGATGAGCAATCTGGATGGGGAGTTGTCAGATACCAGCATAAAATTCCCCTTGTTAAAGAGTTGCAAAAGGGTCTCAGTCTGTCCATCTGGCTACAGAAAAATTAGTAGAAAAATCTGGGCCAGGCGGTGGTGGCTCACGCATGTAATTGCGGCACTTTGGGAGGCCAAGGTGAGAGGATTGCTTGAGGTCAAGAGTTCAAGACCAACCTGGGCAACATAGTGAGAACCCCCTCATCTCTACAAAAAATTTAAAAAAATTAGCTGGGCGTGGAGTCCTAGCTATGTGAGAGGCTGAGGCAGGAGGATTGCTTGAGCCCAGGAGTCTGAGGCTGCACTGAGCTATGATTGCACTATTGCACTCCAGCCTGGGCAACAGAATTATACCCCACCCTTAAAAACTAAGAAAGAAAAATAAAAATCTGTGTATGTTTGGTATTTAAAATGTGTTAATGTTTACAATAATTTAGTATACAAGTGTATCTATCCGATTAACTTTCTATTCCAAATTTTAAACATTAGTTGATTTTGGATTTATAATTTTTCTAGAAAAATATTTTATTTTAAATTTTTGGGTACATCATAGGTGTATATATTTATTAGTTACTTAAGATGTTTTGAGATAGGCATGCAGTGCATAATAATCACATCAGGGCAAATGGGGTAGTCATCACCTCAAGCATTTATCCTTTGTATTTCTAACAATTGAATTGTACTCTTTTAGTTATTTTTAAATGAACAATTAAATTATTTTTTATTATAGTCACCGTGTTGTGCTAGCAAATAATAGGTCTTATTTATTCCTTCTAACATTATTTTGTACCCATTAACCATCCCTCCTCCCTATTCCCCCTCTCCCCTAATACTCTTCCCAGCCTCTGGTAACCATCTTTCTATTCTCTATTTCCATGAGTTCAATTGTTTTAATTTTTATCCCTCACAGACGAGTGAGAATATGTGATGTTTGTCTTTCTGTGCCTGGCTGGATTTATAATTTTTCATTCAGAATTTTACTGTTTACAAATAGCATGGCAATGTTTAAAAGAACATAAGATTAACTACATTCACACATTTAATTTTATTAGACTTTACTAAAATTGAATACTTGGGAAGCACTTGCTTGGTAGACATTTGAAGAACGCAGAAATTTGAATATATTTCTTTTGTAAATTCAGTTTAAAATATTAAAGGGAGTTAATCAATTGTGTTTACAAATGGGACCAAATGTAGATCAAAGTTTCTTTTTGTGAAAATTAAAATTTACCAAATTATAAATAGAATAATAGGGTTTTAATTTGAAAGCTTAAGAAAAAACTTTTTGAATTTGTAGTTTTAGTAAACTTAATTCTTAAAAATGGTAGACTCTAGAAAAGTCTTTTTTTTTTTTTTTTTTTTTTTTTTTGAGACAGAGTTTACTCTTCTTGCCCAGGCTGGTGTGCAATGGCGCAATCTTGGCTCACTGCAACCTCTGCCTCCCAGGTTCAAGTGATTCTCCTGCCTCAGCCTCCTGAGTAGCTGGGATTACAGGCACCCACCACCACACCTGGCTAATTTTTGTATTTTTAGTAGAGATGGGATTTCACCATGTTGTCCAGGCTGGTCTTGAACTCCTGATCTCAGGTGATCCACCAGCCTCAGCCTCCCAAAATGCTGGGATTACAGGCTTGAGCCACCACACCTGGCCTAGAAAAATATTTTATGTGCTCAAAAGCTGGCCTCATTCTAAAATAAAAGTTGAAAGAAAGAAAATAAGGAAAAAAATAAATAAAATAGATTTCTATTTCTTTGAAGATAAATGAAAAAAGCTGGTCTCAAGGATATAAAAGCTCACACCAATACCCTTACCTTTGCTTCCTCAGAGCCTGGAACAGTGTCTGGCTCTCAGAGGCAGCATAATTAATATTTGCTGAGAACTGCAGCTTAGTACTGTTAAGAAACAAAATTTTAACACATTTAGTTTAAAGATCTAGTTGGCCTTTATTACTGATTCATGAATCGGGCAGCATCTCATCTAAAGAACAGATGAGCATGCCATCGGATGGCAGAACAATTGAACTTCATCAGTTAGCTTGAGTAGCAGCAGAGAATCGGCATAATAGAAAGAGGATTGGTTTACAAGTTATTTCAGGTTACTGTTCTTGTAAGAGTTAAAGCAGAGGGACTTCCTTATCATGTTGGCTAAAACTGGACTGTTGGGAGATTTGGCTATTATCTTTCTCCTGATTTTTTGAAGGCCAGATAAGCAACTTAGTTTCAGTTTGGTGACTGGGAACTTTAGCATGAGTGACTCCATTTTGGGTTGATCTGTTGAGGCGTAAGGCAGGAACTCAGTCCAAATCAATGGTCTCCCATAAACTTTACTTAGGAGTACTTAGAACAGCAAAGAGGGGTGCCCAAAGGTGGGGTGGGAAGATGCCTTTGTCTTGAGACTCGTGCCTGGTGTTGTCTGTGTAGCTCTTACCTAATCAGAAGAATTTGGAATAAAATGAAGGACCCATTAGCCGTTTTGGTCAAAGAAAGTAACATATATCTTAAGGGAGTTATTTCAAGTGTCAGTACTTTTTCTTCACTGCTAGAGCAACTCTTTTACCTTGTGATTTTGAGGCAAATATTTGAATCGAGGTACGTGGGAGTATGTCCTAGCCAACCTAGAAGCCTGTGTGATCACTTTCCTCTAGTGGGGTCCCTGATACAGGGCCATAAAGATCATTTGATTCACTGCTTGAGTGTTTGTCTTGTTTCTTATTTTTCTTTTCCTTCCTTTCCTTTTTTTTTTTTTGAGAAAGAGTTTCACTTTTATTTCCCAGGCTGGAGTGCAATGGCGTGATCTTGGCTCACTGCAACCTCCGCCTCCCAGGTTCAAGCAGTTCTCCTGCCTCAGCCTCCCTAGTAGCTGGGATTACAGGGCCTACCACCATGCCTGGCTAATTTTTGTATTTTTGGTAGAGACGGGATTTCATCATGTTGGCCAGGCTGGTCTTGAACTTCTGACCTCAGGTGATCCACCCACTTTGGCCTCCCAAAGTGCTGGGATTACAGGCATGAGCCACCATGCCCAGCCTTCTTATTTTTCCTTAAGGTAGAACTCTTTCCTGCTTTTTTTTTTTTTTTGAGGTGGGGGAGTGTCTTTTACAATATTAACATTTTTGAAGAGCTTATCCCTTCACTTCCATCCTATTCGTTGTTTGAATCTTACCTTACAATCATTACCAGGTGATGCTAGTCTTTGTTTAAACACCTTTAGTGACTGGAAACTATTAAGATGGCTCTGCAGACAAACTGCTGTGTTCTAATCCTATCTCCTACCAGAGACCTTGGGTGACCCAATTACTCATTATCAATCTTAGAAAATATAACATTGATATATTTCTATTATCTAATGTGAACTGTAAGTCTACATTCAAATTTCTCTAATTGTCCCAATAATGCCCTTTATAGCATTTTTTTAAAAAGCCAGGATTCAGTAAAATATTTTGTGCTGTAGTTCCTTTAATCTTAGTCTGTAGTTAATCTAGCTATTGTAGTTTCCTTTAATATAGAACATTTTCTCTGCTTATTTTTTTTTCTTTGCTGACATTGACCTTTTTCGTTTGTTTGTTTTTTGAGACAGAGTCTCACACTCTTGCCCAGGCTGGAGTGCAGTGGCGCCATCTCAGCTCACTGCAAGCTCTGCCTCCCGGGTTCACGTCATTCTCCTGCCTCAGCCTCCGAAATAGCTGGGACTACAGGCGCCCCCCCACCACACCTGGCTAATTTTTTGTATTTTTAGTAGAGACGGGGTTTCATCATGTTAGCCAGGATGGTCTCGATCTCCTGACCTTGTGATCCGCCTGCCTTGGCTTCCAAAGTGCTGGGATTGCAGGCGTGAGCCACCGCGCCTGGCTGACACTGATCTTTTTGAAGGGTCAGATTGGTGGTTTGCAGAATAATCCTCTATTTGATTGTGTCTGAATATGACCATTTGATTTTTTTGATACCTTTGAATTCTGGGAAGTTCTTATTTCTATAGAGGTAAAATTTTGTGTCATTTTTACCTGCTGATGCTACTTTTAACTCTAAAATGAGAATAAAAGCATTCTGCAAAGTAATTATTTGTTGAAAAACGGACTGAATGAATGAATGAAAATAATGAGCTTTCAGTCAAAAAGTGAAGGTATCAGGCAAAGGACTCTTGGTGTCTGGGAACATGGAGACTTTGGTCCTTTTTTGATCCAGAGTACTCACTAGGTGTCTGGCCCAGCAATCCATGTTGTTAGAAGGCAGCAATTGCATTCATAATGGGGGGAAAAAAGCAATAAACAAAGTCTTTAAAAAGTGTTAGCATTTGGGGTCGGGTGTGGTGGCTCAGGTCTGAAATTTCAGCTCTTTGGGAGGCCAAGGCAGGCAGATCATTTGAGGTTAGGAGATCAAGATCAGCCTGACCAACATGGTGAAACCCTGTCTCTACTAAAAATACAATAGCCAGGCATGGTGGCTCATGCCTGTAATCCCAGCTACTTGGGAGGCTGAGGCAGGAGAATTGCTTGAACCTGGGAGGGGGGAGTTGCAGTGGGCCGAGATAGTGCCACTGCACTCCAGCCTGGGTGAACAGAGTGAGACTCCATCTCAGAAAAACAAAAAAGTGTTAGCATTGACATGTGTTATAATTCCCTTCCAGTTGAGACACATCCTAGCCTTGCTTGAATAAAGGGAAGAATTTTGTGTGCTACAGAAGTGAGGTGGAAAGCAACCTCTATGTATGAACAAAATTTGTAATTTTAGCAACTACTAATAGTGTCATAAAGATTTAAAAAATGTTTGGTCTTATTAGATGTTTAGTCTTATTAAAATCAAATATGATGCATCCAAATTTACATTTACATTACACATAATTGCAAAGTAGTTTAGTGACTCATACTAATAGGAATATATCTGAGGATCTGGAATTCTGAATAAACGTTCTTGATAAAAATCAAATGCTTCATAAGCTTGGTGGTGTCCCTCAGGAGCTGGGAATTAAATCAGGTTAGTACAAAGTTATTTGATGCTCTGAACAAAGCTGTTAGAAAACCTAACCTAGATGTTGAGAATAAGACTTAACCACACAGGATGATATGAAAGCAGAAGACCTAAACACCTGCTTGTTAGAAAAGGTGTCACAAAGCAGAATGTGAGCAATTTCCTAGTGAACTGTAAAGACCACAGATTTAGAAGAATGCAGAGGAAGGAGAGTTATGTGGAAGTCCAGCCCTGCCTTTAACTCTGAGAAGGTTCATTTTAACTCTTTCCACATCTGTTAAATCAAGGGCATTGGAGTCAATAACGTCTAACATTCCTTTCAGTGTTAATGATATTTAATTCTATTATTCTGTGAGAAGTCCTTGTGAAGAAAGTATTTGATGTGAATAAGATTTGGATGGGGCGAGGAGGACTTGTAATAGGTGAAAATAATTGAGCCATCCACTTTTATCCTTCTTTAAATAAATGACACCACCACCACCATCATCTCATCACTTATTGATTACCTATAAGGTGCCTGTCTTCCTGACAAGAAAAGATGTTTTCATTTACGTCCATGTGGCTGCAGAAAAAAGCCAATCTTCTTGAGGTACCTGATATCTTGAAAGAAAATGACCAAGAAATTGGCCTTTTGGACAGATCACATGGCAGCATCACAGACACAGCCACACCCCAGTGTGGGGGCTTGAGGTGGCCTCTCCTCTGTAGAGCGGAGCAATGACGCATCACTATATGATTCATTTCTTTAATTCAAATCTTTCCTTCCCCTTCAAAGTGAGATGGCCTGAGGGGTGTGGTTGTCTAACTGGGTTTTTTTGTAAGGCTGAATCCAGATTCTCACTTATAAAGTGCTCATTAGAATCCTTTTGAAAATCCAGCTGGTTTAAATCACTGTCAGGGCTTTCATTCTTTTCTACAATGGGGATCTCGAGATTCTACTTATCAGCACCTTAATTTGTACAGATCTTATCATCATGAACTGGGTCCCTAATGTGGTCCTTACCCAAATCTCTGCTGTCAGTAGACCTCTCTGGATTAGCTGAGATCCCACTCTCTGGGTAGTTCAACACTGGATAACTAGTTGATAAAATGCTACAAATGAGCCACCAAACACTGTTTTCTCACATTCACAGGATCATCTCTCTCTGGTTATCTCAATTCTTGAAAACACTGACTCCCCTTATTAATATTTTATTATTAATTACAATATTTTATTAACATTTTATTATTAATATTTTTTGGAGATGATGGTTCACTGCCACTATCATGAAAGATTGTTACCCTTTTGCATTCTGAGCGCCTTTGAAAGAATCTGTTGATATCTATGAAATATCTTCATAACAAAAAAGTATATATATGTGCTTATTCCAGTAACTTTTATATTTCAGGGATTTCTACAGGAAAGGGTTGGTTAATGTGTATAAAACTATAGTTAGATAAAAGAAATAAGTTCTAGTATTTGATAGTATCATAGGGTGAATTAATTACAATAATTTATTATACATTTCAAAATTGCAAGAAGAGAGGATTTTGAATGTTCCCGACACAAAAAACATCTGAGGTGATAGATATGCCAATTATCCTGATTTGATCATTACACATTATATACATGTATTTAAATATCACATGTACCCCACAAATATGTATAATTATGTGTCAATTCAAAATTAAAAAAATTCAGGGACTTATTATAAACCTTTACTGAAAACTGCCTATGAAATTAATTTTTTTGTTAAGTCTATGTCAAAAAAGAATAAAATTGCATTACTATATGGTTTATTTCATTAATTCAAACCCTTCCTTGCCCCTTCAAAATGAGATGGTCTCAGGGATGTAGTTGTCTAACTGGAATTTTTGTAAGGCTGAATCTAGGTTCTCACTTATAAAATACACATTAAAATCCTTTTGAAAATTCAGCTGCGATAATATAAGACACATATTATCTGAAGCAGGCTATGGTTTCTATTCTATGTTCCATAGACTTTCAGGCATTAGCTGTTATTTTTTTTCCCATAATGTTTGTAATTGCTGCTTTTACTTGCATAACTTTATCTGCCAAGTGTGTTCCAGCAGTAGGACAGGGGCCTGATATACCCATCTTTGCTCCACTCTACAGAGGAAGGCCACCTCGAGCCCCTTCACTGGGGTGTGGCTGTGTCAGTGATGCTGCTGTGTGATCTGTCCAAAAGGCCAATTTCTTGGTCATTTTCTTTCAAGACAGCAGGTAGCTCAAGAACCTCCCAACTACATTTTGAACTCTTGTGTACAATTCTTTAACTACCATGTCTAGCTTTTGCTTTGTGTTGATAAAAAACAGATTAGGTTATTCATTCATGAATCTAAGCAAAGATTATTTCGATTGGCCTCTTTCCTACCATCTCTAGTTACTATGTTCTCAACTAAATGAGTAGCACTTAAACCAGCCCTTCTTGTCTGTCTTCCAGTTTAGCCAAAGACAGAGTCCAGGCTTGGCCACTCCCTCTGCTCCATCCTCAGGGAATATGTCCTGCAGTGAGAAGGGGTGGGCTCCGATGTTAACATGCTGAATCAAATCAGCCAGGAGTTCTGAATTTTCTGCAGTCAGAGCCTATTTCATTTGAGTGGATGCTTTGGGAAGGGCTTTCCATCCCTCTTTTCCATTTTTCCCTAGGCTGTCATCACTTCCTACCTATTAATACAAATTTCTCTCAGCCAGTTTGGCGATTTTCTATATCTACCTCTTCCAAAGTCCAGCAATACATTTTTCAATAGCCTCCAGCCATTACAAAGGTCAATCTAAATTCTATGAGGCTTCATATGAGAATCCATTCTCATCTGTCAATGAAAATTAGACTCAGGATTTGAATGGTTGTTTCAAATGTGATGTGGACTTTGTCAAAAGTTCTAAGCTTCAAAGAGTAGAAATTCTAGAATTCCAGAAACAAAGAGACTTAAGACAGCACCTACAACAACCTTCTTAGGTTACAGATAAATAATTTGAAATCTAGAGTTGTTAAGATTACATACCTAAGATTTGAAAATGAAAAGCAATTTCCAAAAATGATACAGCTTTAGCTGGCATTTTTTTTAAGCTTATAATTAAAGCATAATGAACCTTGTAGAAAACAGTTGTTTTCCAGGAAAAAAATAACTTTTTCCAGGAACTAAAAAGCTTTAAAATGTATTTACTGAGATGTGAAGTGCTAAATGGCAACCCCTAAAACGTCCTGCAGAAGTTGCTAACTGATTTGTGATGCTTTACAGGGTATCCTTTCCTTCCCCAGGTTTGAGTCTGGGGAAGACAATCAGGACAGGGTAACAATCACAGGGATATTAGAAACCCCTTAAGTCCTACCCAAAGAATCTGTGGGGCCACACACCATCTCTGGTCTTCTGGCAGGCTTCCTGAGTGGTCCACCCTGGGCAGCTGCCAGCTTTACTACTGCCTTCACTGTTAAAGCTGTTCAGTACTGTGGCCCACATGGGCAGTTGCGTCTTCTGCTTGTGCTGCTGGACACAGTATTTTCTTCATAAATGCAGAATGTGCTAGTTATGTAATGGTCACATATAAAGGGATATTGACCCTTCTTTTAGTTTTCTCCCCTAGCATCTTGATGAAGTCAGAGTATGTTTGAATGGTATTAATTAGGTAAACTCAAAATAATGTCCCCCTACTGGTCACCAGCAGCGTCCATGTTCCTCATACCAGGGAATTGAATCATTGAAGTTAGTGACTCACTTCACTGTCCTTGCCTCCAAGCTGCTCCTTCCAAACAAGCACCCTGAGGGAGGGTGTGCTCAAGAGCTTGACACACAGGCCCTTGATAACTTGTTTTCTGGCCTGTCTGGCTTTATAGCCTAAAGCAGTTGTGCACACTAGCACCTACTCTTTGCTCCAGCTGTAGTTGATCCTTACTACTCATGGATTTGAAATTTGCAAAATCTGCCTACTCACTAAAATTTATTTATTTAACCCTCAAATCAATATTCGTGGTGCATTGGCTGTCATTCATGAACATGTGCCTCCATATGTGAAACATCTGAGTCATCTGATATTCATGTTTCCACTGAGGTCAAACAAGCTGACACTCTGCCTTCTTACTTCAGCTCTTATGCTATAAAAATGTCTTTTTTGAGGTCTATTTAGTACCATGTTTTCCATATTTTGTGCTTTTTCTTGGTGACTTGGCTGTTTAAAATGGCCTGCAAGTACAGTGCCAAAGT
Organism: Symphalangus syndactylus; assembly: GCF_028878055.3. Classification (NCBI taxonomy): domain Eukaryota; kingdom Metazoa; phylum Chordata; class Mammalia; order Primates; family Hylobatidae; genus Symphalangus; species Symphalangus syndactylus. The sequence goes on along the minus strand of NC_072424.2, from coordinate 63,200,238 downwards.
GCTGTCTAGAGTTTCTAAGTGCAGGAAGGCTGTGATGTGCCTTATGGAAATATACACATGTTAGATAAGCTTCATTCAGGCATGAGCTATAGCACTGTTGGCTGTGAGTTCAGTGTTCATGGATCAACTATATATATATTAAATAAGGTATCTTTAAACAGAAATATAAATAAAAGAAGGGCATGGATTGACCAGTTAATGAAAATGTTGTGACCAGTCGCTCTCAGGAATCTAAACTTGTATTTCCCCTAGGAGCAATGGTTCAGTATTTACTCATTCAGTGTTTGTGAGACTTTACAGAATAAAACTACTGAATATAACAAGAATTAACTGTCTGTGAAATGACTTATAATAATTTTGTTGGGGGGACAGTGTTTCTCTTTTTTTGAGACAGGCTGGAGTGCAGTGACATGGCCATAGCTCACTGCAGCCTTGACCTTCTGGACTCAAGCAATCCTCCCATCTTAGCCTCCTGAGTAGCTGAGACTATAGACATGTACCACCACACCCTATTAATTAAAAAATTTTTTTTGTAGAGACAGGGTTTTGCTATGTGCCCAGGCTGATCTCAAACTTCTGGACTTAAGCAATTCTCCCACCTTGGCCTCCCAAAGTGCTCAGATTACAGGCATGAACCACCACACCCGGCCTTATAATTCCTTAAACACACTAAGTGCCAATATGTACTTGTGTCTAAGAGTATCCTGTGCCTAAGAGTTTCACCTGTCTGTCTGGCCAACTTCTCTCCAGCTCATCAGACTGCCAGCCCGTTTTCGTTCATTAAGGCATAATTTATAAATTCATTTGTCCCTTAGCTTAGAGTGTGCTTCACCCACAACTCATTGTGTATATTTATATGCTTGCTTTCATATGACAATGAAGGATAATTTCAAGAGGAAGCAAGATCTCAGAAGTGCAGGTGGTGCTACTGTGGAAAGGAGGGACAGTCCTCTGATTTGCTTTGGTGATAAGGCAGGTCCCTGCAGGAGGAGAGGGACAGTTTGACAAGGTTGCTTTATTTTCCGCTTCCTGCATTTTGCATACATTCTCACATACTCCCATAGTTTCTTCTGTCTCTTTTGGTGATGACTCTGCCGGGAATTTGAATGATTTGGGATGGAAAACACTTGAAGGTGAACTACGTTACAATAAATATATGTAGAAAAGCTGACAGCAACACATAACCTGCTGAGCATTTCCAGGGGAGAAGAAAAGGGGAAGCTTTGAGAGCAGAGACATAAGTGGGCTCATAGAGAGCGGTCTCATGCCCACCCTCCTCCCTGAGTCTCAGATGGCAGCAAAGCCCTCAGTTCGAACTGTAGAATTCAAGAACATGAAGGAGGGGGCTGTACCCAGTTTTCCTGCTAGAGGCGATGAAGGTGGCAGAACTTCAGAGTAAATCACCACAGAGACTGTTGGGCCCGAAGGGGAATTAGCAGCCCCACAGTCAAACTCCATAAAGTGGGGGAGCTGCAGAAAGACCTCACCAGGTAGAGAGGCCACCAAGCTGTGCATTGTCCCAAAGGGACCATGAGGTTGGTTGTCTTCAACAAGCAGACAGGCTGACAGAATACAATCCTAATGGATGCTGGTGTGTACAAATGCCATCAATGGACAGACTATTTCCCTCTTTCAGGTGTCTGCCCACCTCCTGGATTTAGGCACAGACCTAGAGAACTACAAATCACTGACATGAAGTTTCTGCTACTTGGGCGGAATGGAAGATTTACATAGAAAAATAGCAAAAGCTCTAGTGTATTTCTTACATGTCTGAGTCACTGAGATTTGTACCTATTAGAAGACTCAAAAATATCACCCAGAAGAACTATATATATATATACTTTTTTTTTTTTTTTTTTGAGATGGAGTTTTGCTCTTGTTGCCCAGGCTGGCTAAGCTGGCATGCAGTGGTGCGATCTCGGCTCACTGCAACCTCCACCTCCCAGGTTCAAGTGATTCTCCTCCCTCAGCCTCCCAAGTAGCTGGGACTACAGGCATGTACCACCATACTCAGCTAATTTTTGTATTTTTTTTTTTTTTTTTTTTTTTTTTAGTAGAGACAGGGTTTCACTAGATTGGTCAGGATGGTCTTGATGTCTTGACCTCGTGATCCACCTGCCTCGGCCTCCCAAAGTGCTGGGATTACAGGCATGAGCCACCGTACCCAGCTCCAGAAGAACTATATTTTTGAATCTGCAATAAATGTCCTAGTAAGCTAGGTCACTCATGAAGAGCTTGCAAGTTTAATGTGCTGAAACTCTCAAGTAAAAATGTAAATTTGTGGCATATTGGGCATAAGTCTTTATGATACTTCATAAAACCTTCCATTTATACTTTTACATAGACCCTGCATATTCTAGATAATCATTTCCAGCCTCATCATCTACCCCTTCCTGACACCTTGTCCAATGCCTGACATCCAATAGGTATCAGAAAATAATCATTGAATTAAGGAATGGATGCAAAGAACACATACCTATACAGGAGACTCTAGAAAACTAACATCAAAGGATAGTCTTTTTGCTTAAGATGCTATAATTGGCTAACATGATTAGTTGTTTACTCAATATTTATTCCCACCTTTATGGGGGCAGTGTGCCCAGCCCTAGGTGACAACCGTTATTGGAAAGTGGTTTCCTGCTTTCCCAGACTATTTTACGTCTCTGGTGGTCATACAACTCAGTGCTGGTTGTTCCCAGATACGAATAAGGTAAGGCTTTATATCCAGAGTGTCTTCTAGGAAATCTTTTTCTTTCCTTATAAAAGAGACAGATGTGTTTAGTAAACTATGTAGTTCCACTTCTTTCTCTCTTAAATGTGGCAGCAGCCATTTTATAACCACGACAGAAAGTTCAGGAGAATTGAAGAGATACCAGCTCTGACATTGTTGAACTGCTGAACTGACGCCAGAAGTTGTCTACTTCTTGTTGTCTACTTCCAAACTTCTTGTTATATGAAAAAAAAATCCTTGATTGTTTAGGCCATTGTTCTGTTACTTGCAGTCAAAGTATTCGTAAGTGATACGTGAATACTGGTTAGAAGAGATACATGGAAGACAAAGAAATGGACAACTTTACATGGTGGGTAGTGCTTTCTCTGATTTTTCCTTAAAAGAATTTTTGAGTTATGGTCTTTCTGAAGGAAGTGGGGAGTTGTAGAAATGTATGAGTCAGGATAGGGTAGTTTATGTTGAAGTCACAAAGAAAGCCCAACATCTCAGTATCAATACTATAAAGCAAGGGTCAACGAAATACTGCCCTTAGGCAAATCTGCCCCGCAGCCTGTTTTTGTGAAAAAACAGTGTGGGATGCCAAGAGATTAATGAATGCCATTAGGCTATTAGTTCCTCAAAGCTCCTGTCTTTTAATTCATTTAAATGTAAATTAATTGAAATTAAAAATTCTGTTCCTTAGTTGCTAATCAATATTAAGGAATGAATACAAAGAACACATACCTATTTATGAAATCCTAGTGAACCAATATCAGAGGATAATCTTGGAGCTTAAGACATACGATAATTGGCAAACATGGTTAGTTGCTTACTCACTATCCATTCCCACTTTGGTAACTGCTAGTCATATTTCAAGTGCTCAATAGCCATATGTGGCTAGTGACTACCCTATTGGACTGTATAGATATAGAACATTTTTGTCACCATAGAAAGTTTTATTGGACAGCATTGCATTATAGAAGGGATTGGCAAACTTTTTCTATAAAAGATCAGTGCTATGGTTTGCATGTTTGTCCCCCTCCAAACTCATGTTGAAATTTAACTGCCATTGCAACTGTATTGTGAAGCGGGGTCTTTAAGAGGCAATTAGGCCATGAAGTTGCCACCCGCATGGGTGAGATTAATGCTGTGATAAAAATGCAAGTTCGGCCCTCTTTTGGTGTCTTTGCCTTTCTGTCACGTGAAGCCAAGCGTTCTCCCTCCAGAGGATGCAGTGTTCCATGTGTCATCATAGAGTCAGAATGGCCAAACCTGTCATGCCTTGATATTGGACTTCCCAATATCAAGATCCAGTTCCTCCAGAACTGTGGGCCAATATATTTCTGTTTATAAATTATCCAATCTGTGGTATTCTATCACAGCAGCACAAATGGACTAAGACAGACAAGTAGTGTACATTTTAGGCTTTGCAGGCCAAGAGGCCATTGACATTGAAGATATGTATGGCAACTATTCAACTGCTATTGAAACTCAAAGGCAGCCTCAGATAATATGCAAACAAATGGGTGTATTTGTGTTTCAGTAAAACTTTGTTTGCAAAAGCAGGTTCTGGCGTTGTTTTCTGACTCCTGCTTTATCATTTTGGCTATGAGATGGTGAGCTTTGTTTGTAACTTCATCATAAACTGTCCTAATCTGACTAATATTTCTATCCCAATTGGGTAGTCAATAGAATGTACATTTGATATCATTCTAAAAATGCCATACAAAACATTATCAACATATGCTTAGAACAAATATAAAGAATTAGAACTTAAAGTTTATTTTTTGGGTTAAAAATATTCCTGCTTCAGTATGATTTTATGATTTTTAAATAATTTTATCCACTTGCAAATTCTTTGTTTCTTGTTCTTTCCTCAAACTCTGAAATCATCTTGATGGTGACTAAAGTGCCCTGTTAAGCATGTTACAGGCTTAAAACTGGCACCAAAAAATCATAACACATTTAATAAAAAGTGCATATATTATCGGTGATTTGATTTAGACCAATTTGATTTCTTGTATCTGTTGAATCATTTGCAGGGCAGCCGACCTACCAGAGCACTGGACTGAAAGGCAGAAGTAGTAAATATTAACTAGCTTTGTCACCTTGGGCAAATAATTCATATGATCAGGCTTGTGTTTTCTAAGAATATTATCTTCTAGAACTTAAAATGTTATCTTAAAAGTGTACAGTGGCTCAATTATTCGAAGCAACCATCCAGGCGTGAGCACTTTTATTAGATGATATCGCCCTCTGCTGGATATCTGCTGCATCTGCACTGGGCGCTCTTAACCTCTGCAACCCTCTTGCTTTGCTTCCTTTAATTTAGCACAGCGCAGCTGGGCGGGGTGGTTTATGCCTGTAATCCCAGCTACTCAGGAGGCTGCGGCAGCAGTTATCTCTTGAGCCCAGAAGTTTGAGGCAGCAGTGAGCTATGATTGTGCCACCACAGTCCAACCTGGGTGACAGAGTGAGACCCCATCTCTTAATAATTTTTTTTTTTAAGGATAGACAGACATCTGTATATCACTCCATGAGCTGCAGTATTTCATGACAAGTGAGGCACAAGTGTAGAGAGAGGGAATTGGAAAAGTCCCTTCACTTTTATTATTTTACTAAAATAAAAAAGTCACACTATATCATAGAATTAGAAAGGACTGTAGATATCATGCTAAAAATTTCATAATGTAATTATGTATGTTTTCAAATACATAGTTACATGGGAAGAATATAAAAACACAGGCAGGAACTGTACACACCAACTTTAGAATAGAGGTTGTGCCTGGGAAGGGAGGGAGGTAAGTGGTAATGGGAAGGAGGGACATTTACTGTATCTGTAATGCCTTATTTTTTTTAAAAAGGAGGATCTAAGCCAATATGGCAAAATATTTATGTAATATTTGGCCTTCGTGGGGGCAGATGTCATTAAAAATAATTTTATGTTCTCATGCCACTTCTTTCACATATGCCGTGTGGACATCTCCCTTCCCAACCCTTTTTTGATTTTTTGAGCAGATCCCATAAATTTTGATGTCGCTTTTAGGTATTAATTTATAGCCTCCTTTAAAAGCCCTTAAAATGTCCAGAGTGATCTAAACAAAAGCTTTAATCACTCATTCAAATGAAAACATCCCTGCCCTTGCCTGGCTTGGACTGGACAGGCTCAGACATCAGCCTCTTCTACACTTCTCTGACCTGCCCTGTGCTGTCCTTGATCTTCAAGGTACATGACTGGCTCAGTTTGCAGTTTGGGATGATGCCCTCTTGCAGTGGCAGATGACTGTGTGATGTGGGAACACATCTGGAGCTATTTGGACACCTCTACTCCCTGAGGGAACCTGTCTCTGTACCTTTCTCTGACACCATCTGCCACTCCTGCCTCTGGTGGTATACCCCACACAGACCCTTTCTGCTGGGTCATCTAGCCTGGCAGATAGACCTTTTGGGTAGAGTTGTTTTTGGATGTTGTAAGCTTGCTGTCTTCCATGGGGCCCCTTCTGGCTTTAGGAACCATATCTCCCTATGGTCAGAGGTACTGCAGCCCAATCTTGAAACCTCCTCCCCTCCTGGCACCTCCAGGCATTATCAGCCACTGTGTCCTCCAGGCTCCAGGGAATCTTGTCAAGTGGCCCTCACATGGGAATAGGTTGGAGGGGACCTACCACCCATGGCAAGTGGAGGAGGCTTAGCACTCTAACAACGCTCTGCAAAGGGATCCTCTCTACCAATGTTAGGGAATATTTAGCCTTTTCTTATAAAGCCTGGACATTGTTGGACATAAGGTGGTGAAACATATTTCGGATAACCTTTAGCAAGTTTTACCTCAGTGACTTTGTATCTCTTTTAGAATGGACCAGCACATACATCTTTTATTTTACCTCTTGGGTAAGTGTCTATGCCCTTGCAAAAATGTAATTCCACATGGGAGTCTCTGTCTAGAATCCTGTATCTGCAATTTCCAGCCATAGGTATGTGTGCCTTTGCTCTGCAGGGCAGGCTTCAACCTGGGCCTCCCTTTATAATTCTGAACCTTTTTTAATGAGTCTGGTTCACAGGGGTACCAATAGATTTGTAAAGTTTGGGCTTTAGGCACATGGTGTTTGTTATATTACTTTTTTGCTGTATGGAAATATTTCTTAATATTATTTAAGAAGTTATTCTAATCCACTCCACAGGATTCTACTTGTGAGGACACCATGATCCAGATAGGCTAAGCCATCTGCCCCAACTCACACATCCAGAACTAAAACCGACACCCCCACGTGCCCAGCCTTGGCTACATTGCCTTGAAATCTTGTATCATCTACCCAGAGTACAGAAGTGTAGTGCTCTGTGTCTTTTTGAATTTATTTATTTATTTATTTTTTATTATACTTTAGGTTTTAGGGTACATGTGCACAATGTGCAGGTTTGTTACATGTGTATCCATGTGCCACGTTGATTTCCTGCACCCATTAACTCGTCATTTAGCATTAGGTATATCTTCTAATGCTGTCCCTCCCCCCTCCCCCAACCCCACAACAGTCCCCGGAGTGTGATGTTCCCCTTCCTGTGTCCATGAGTTCTCAGTGTTCAATTCCCACCTATGAGTGAGAACATGCGGTGTTTGGTTTTTTGTCCTTGTGATAGTTTACTGAGAATGATGTTTTCCAGTTTCATCCATGTCCCTACAAAGGATATGAACTCATCCTTTTTTATGGCTGCATAGTATTCCATGGTGTATATGTGCCACATTTTCTTAATCCAGTCTATCGTTGCTGGACATTTGGGTTGGTTCCAACTCTTTGCTATTGTGAATAGTGCCGCAATAATTTATATGATTGTAAGGTTAAAAATATTCTTAGCTTAATTAATAGCAAGGGGACCAGCTATAAAAGTATTATTAAAGGCCATCAAGTTAGAGGTAACTTTCTGAAATATGGTGGTAGCTTAATCATCTTCCAAGGAGTAACAAATATACTTACAAATAAATCCAGGAATAGCACTATATAATCATGTGCTGCATAATGAAGTTTTGGTTAATAATGGACGGCATATATGAGGTGGTCCCATAAGATTACTATACTCTACTTTTTAATCATTATTTTAGAGTGTAATCCTTCTACTTATAAGAAAAGTTAACTGTAAACAGACTTGGGCAGGTCCTTCAGGAGGTGTTCCAGAAGAAGGTATCGTTATCATAGGAGAAAACAGCTCCTTGCATGTTATTGCCTCTGAAGACCTTCTTGTGGGACAAGATGGGAGGTGGAGACAGTGATACTGATGATCCTAACCTCGTGTTGGCCTAGGTTGATGTGTGTGTGTGTCTTAGTTTTTAGCAAAAAGTTCAACAAGTAAAAACAAAAGAAACTAAAAACAGAAAAAAGCTTATAAAATAGACTTATAAAAAAAGAAAATATTTTTAAATAGTTGTACAATATGTTTGTGTTTGAAGCTAAGTGTTATTACAAGAGTCCAAAAAAAATTAAAAAGCTTATAAAGTAAAAAAGTTATAGCAAGCTAAGGTTAATTTATTATTGAAGAAATTTTAAAAAGACGAATTTGGTGTAGCCTAAGTGTATGGTGTTTATACAGTAGTCTACAGTAGTGTATAGTAATGCCCCAGGCCTTCACATTCACTCACCACTCACTCACTGACTTAGAGCAACTTCCAGTCCTTCAAGCTCCTTTTGTGATAAGTGCCCTATATAAATGTACCCTTTATTATCTCTTATATCCTATTTTTACTGTACTTTTTTGCTTAGATATGTTTAGATGCACAAATACTTGCCATTGTGTTATAATTGCCTACAGCATTAAGTACAGTAACATGCTGCACAGGTTTGTAGCCTAGGAGCAATAGGGTATGCCATATAGCCTACGTGTGTAGCAAGCGATAACATCTGAGTTTGTGTAGGTACACTCTGATGTTCACACAAAGACAAAATCACCCAACAATACATTTCTCAGGATATATTCTTGTTATTAAGTGATAGCAATGTATTTACACGTAGATCCAGATCATTAGCACATACACACACATACACACGACACATTGTTCTAATTACCTGATAATTTTTGTAATGAACAGTTAAACCTATTCTAGTTTTTAAAAGGCAAACATGTGTAAGTCATGGTCCAACAAAGAGCTCATTAAACACTTTATTATGTCATTGAAAGCTTCAGCAGCCTTCTATCTTCTTGGGATTGTTTTCACAAGTCCCTCCATTTGTTTGTTAATCCATCGACCCATCCATCCATCCATCCATCCATCCATCCAACAAACTTTTATTTAGTGCCTGACATGTCTGTCACACTTCTGCCCCCAAACCTGATGACCTTTTTTTTCTGAAACACATCCCACCTAGGTATCAGCTTACTTGATAAAACTAACCACTTATGGTAGTTTGCCTCTACTGTAGTCTGCCAAAAGGGAATGGCCTCAAGTTGCCAGGGCCTTTAGGATTAATGATGAGAATGGATCTAAATTGTGATGAAAGGTGATAACACTCTTTAGAAATTTAAAGGTGCACCAAAATGTAGTAGATTTTTATTAAGCAGTAGGGTTTTTTATTGTGTTTCCCTCATGCCCCACTTCTGTTGCTCTGTGCTTGCTCATTGGTTCATGGGTTCTTACCATTGTTCATTTGTTTCTATTCTGATACACTGTGTCTTCCTGCTTGAAAATAGGTATTGCTGGCAGTGAGGAGGTGTGGCACCTGTCGAGGACTATATGGTGTGTGTGCATGTGTGTGTAAGTGTGCATGTGTGTGTGCAAAAGAAGCCTGGAGTTTCAACTTTTAAGTGAGATATACATATAAATCCCTTCTACTTTTAGTGAATATTCAAAGAGGTGGAAGTTCAGAATGCTTCAGATTAGGTCCACATTTTTTCAAAAATCATTTTTAGGACTTTTAAATTATTTAAGAAGTACATTGTGTGATTTGAAGTATATGCTGCAATTTAACTATCTATTAGGATGAATACTATTCTCTTAGGAGAACACCTTTCTTCAGTTCACTGAGTGGGAGAGACTAAATGCTTTGAAATTTTCAATCTTTCATTAAGAGTTTGCAAACATGTGAAACAAATGCACATTTTACAAGAGTAGAGAGCTGTAGCAAGAGTGTGGGATTGGGGAGAGAGCGTGGCTGGTTGCTTAGAGCAGGCCCCCAAACCGCTGTCCCTGTGGTGAGGTCACATGGGCAGGACAGGCCTCAGCATTGCTCCTCACAAATGCAGTTTTGCGAGTGTTGAGCACAAGATTCCGTGTGTGTGTGTGTGCATGTGCGTGTGCGTGTGCCTGCATGTACCTATTAACATCTCATAGAATTAGTTTTCCATGAAAATCAGCTTGGGAGATTCTGGCCTAGGTAACTAATAATGGTAATTGTGATTAGAACATTCTTTTTCTTGGATGTTACCAAAATTACCATGAGGTTTTCAGAATCTCCCTCCTTTGGTTTTCATGAACATCATTATCTTTGTTGATGCAACTCTAAATGTTATGAATAACTGGACAGCACAAATGTTACCAACTTACATAATGATTTCTCTGCTGAGAGTTAGAAGACATTCCTCTCCCTAAATGAGATGGGGGAAACATCTCATTCTCACTGAGAATAGTGAAGTATTCCTGTAGATGACTCGTCTTATTTTCTTATTCACATTTGAAGTATGAGTGGGTAAAGTGTGTCTCCCTAAAATTCATTTCCATCTGAAACCTCAGAATGTGACCTCATTTGGAAATAAGGTCTTTGCAGATGAAATTAATTAAGAATTTCAAGGTGAAATCATCCTGGATTTAGGGTGGACCTGAATCCAATAACTGGAACCTGAATCCAATAAAAGAGATAGGAGAGGGAGATCAGACAAGGGATATTCATAGAGACAGCCATGTGAAGACAGAGGCAGAGGGTGGAGTGGTGCAGCTACAAGCCAAAGAATTCCAAGGATTTCTTGGAGCTACCAGAAGCTGGAAGAAGTAAGGAGAAATTCTTCCCTAGAGCCTTCTGAGGTATTGTGGCCCTGCCTACACCTTGGTTTTGAAGTTCTGGCCTCTAGAACTGTGAAATTTTTATTATTTTAAGCTGCCAAATTTGTGATTTTTCCAGTAGCCTTAGGAAACTAATAAGAAGGTAATATTTTTGTTATTTTCCCCAAATTATTCTGTAGCTCTGTTGGGAGCTACATTACGTTTGGTACAAGGGGTCTTACACTGATGAGTGAGTTGTATCCCAAATTTGTTTGGGACTTAGCTTACATTTTCCAATAGATTACTAATAAAAATATGGTGACTATATTCTTAAGACAGTCATTCATTCACTTATTTATTCATTAACAATATACACAGATACATAGCATTCCTAAAGTTAATGAGTCAAGAAACATCTTCACAAGGACTTATTTACTCATATGATAGCCCAAGTTATAGCAGTAGCCTGAATTCTGGAATGGAGTTATTTAGTGCAGGACAGAGGAAATTAAAAAAAGTTACTTCTTCTTTCTGGGACGTAGAACCAATCAGACCTTCTTTTTTTAAGTAGATAAAGTTTGTATTCAACATCCTCCCCTTAGTCTATGTGGCACACGGTTTCCTCATGTACCTTTACCTTATCCCTGCCCCACTCCACAGAGGACCCCACACTCTAGACTCATAACTATCATTGCCCACATCACCTTCTAAAAGACAATCACTCCCTATGAGGTTTGTCTTTTCTAGAATTTGGTTAATCATTCAGATTACTTCCAGTTTATATTAATGGATGCATGCGTGACTTTCTTATAATCTAGGGACATTGGCATTTTAAAAGAATACTTGTGTATTTGTTACTTGCCGTACTTCCATTCAGTAAAAGTTGGACTGATCTTTAATGCTTTATATTTAAAAACAAAGTAGTTTCATCAGAATTCTGCTGTATGTTTGCAGTGCTTGGTTTGGTCTGTGGGGGCCAGTGTTGCACTATCCCTGCGATGAGGGGCAACAGCGAATGGCCTGAGGGTCTCATCTGGGAGACCAAGGCTAAGGGAGCGGGGTTTAGTTTCAAGGTATTGAGGCAACTGGAGGAGAGTGGGCCCTGGTCCACTGGTACTGACTGAGGTGACACCCATGATCACAGAGTTCTGTCTGATCCTGAGACTCGCACTGGGGACTCTGGGTGAAGAAGAGGGGAGGGAGGATGGCCCAGTCACTCCACATCAATTGTACTGCAGAGAGAAATAGGAACGACTGTCCTCACCAATTAGCCATCCCTGTCTTTTAAAAGTCTGGATTAATCTGGATTAATATTTCAGATCTCAAAAGCAAGTGAAACAATCTCAATCTGTTTAAAGAAAAAGTACAAGGCTAGAATAAGCTGTGATCACACCACTACACTCCAAGTTGGGTGACAAAGTGAGATCCTGTCTCAAAAAAAAAAAAAGTACAAAATATTACCTCATCCTCTCTTTCTCATCCCCTCAAGATAGCTAGCCAATCAATAGTTGTGTCTATCCTTCCACATCCCATGTGAACATATACACAATTGTTCTCTTTTGTCTTTATAAAAATGAATTGTACTATAAACATTATATCATGGACTTATCTCTGGGCAACATGGACATGTGTCTCATTCACTCTGTTTAATAATTACCTAACACCCCATTGTACACATTGGTGTTATTTTTTGTAGCATAAGATTTCCCAAAGTGGATTCCTGGGCAAAGAGGTTTATTTAAAAGACGTTTCCACTTTACTTTCCAAAAATATTGCTGCATTTTACACTCCAATCCACAGTGGAAGAATGTCTGTTCCTTACAGCTTTGCCAGCACTGGATGACATCACTTTTTTATTTTTGTCATCCAGATGGATAAAGTTTTCTCATTGCTGGTTTTACTTGTTTTTCTCACCCAGAAAATTTCCTGGGTGTTGGGAGAAAAAAAGAATCTGCTGGGCTCTAGTTTATAAACACAGCCACTGGAAATTGATAGACCTGTTTTAAATCCCGGCTCTGCCAATTCCTACTTTTGTGGTCTTGGGAAAGTTAATTAAGTTTTCTAGTTTCAACTTTGTAATCTATAAAACTGTTTTAACTATTAAATAAAGTAATGCACATAAGCTTATAATACAGTTTCTAACAGCTACAAGAACTCAACACATGGTAGTTATTATTATAATTAATAAGTAATGATATAAAGGGCTGGAGATGAAACTGCAGATTCATTATCCTATTACTGCCCTTGATCACCAAAGTGGTCACCTCAATTTACAAACTAAGTTTAAATGAATTACCAATGCATTTAAAATCTATTTGTTTTAATCTTATAGGGATAGTTTATTACTCTTCATTAAGTTATTCAATTAAGACTTCAAGAAAAGTAATTGATATAAGTACTATCCTAAGCATTATGGATTTATGAGTAAAGATACATTAGGCTAAGTTATGGTAACAGACAATATTAACATTTTGGTGGCCTAAAACACAAAAGTTGATTTCTTGTTCTTACTACATATCCACTGAGGGGCACTCTCAGTCATCTAGTCCTCATTTGGAAACTTATTGTGATTTAGTAGCTGCTATATGGCAGAGGGAAAAGAGTACATGACAAATGCAGGTTGATTCTTAAGGCTCTTGCCCGGAAATGTGCATGATTTCTGCTCACACTTCATTGGCCAAGGATAGATGTGAAGTGTCATCTATCATTCACCACGAAGGAGAGAGCTGGATATTTGTGAATTGTCCTAGTGATGACCATGCAAGATAAAGATGAAAAAGACAGTCTTGACTCTGAAGGAGCTTCTAGTTGGAAAGGAAGAATGCCATTCAGACAAATAATTTTAATTAGTTACTATTTTAATTATCACTGGAGATGAAGAGGAAAGAAAGACTAATTCAGTTTGGTGTTGGGGACAGGGAAAGTTTTCACAGAAATGTTGATGCTTGAGTTTTTTATTTTATTTTATTATTTTTTAAAATTTTGATAAAATACACATAACAAAATTTACCGTCTTAACTATTTTTAAGTGTACAGTTCAGTGGCGCTAATTTTATTCACAGTGTTGTACCAGTGTCATCCCCATCCATCTACAAAGCACTTTCATCTTGCAAAATCAAAATTCTACATCCATTAAACAATGACTCCCCATTTCCCTAATCCCTCGGCCTCTGGAAACCATCATTCTACTTTTTGTCTCTATGAATCTGACTACCTCTAGGTACCTTCTATAAGTGGAATGACACCATGTTTGTCTTTTTTTGTGTGACTGGCTTATTTCACTTAGCACAATGTCCTCAAGTTTCATACATGTTGTTGCATGTGTCAGAATTTCTTTTTGTGGCTGGATAACATGCTACATCTTGTTTATCCATTCATCTGTCAGTGGATACTTAGGTTGTTTCCACCTTTTGGCTATTGTGAAAAATGCTGCTATGAACGTGGGTGTACACATATCTGCTTGAGTAATTGCTTTCAATTCTTTTGGGTATATTCCCCGAAATGCAATTGCTGGATCTGGTTCTTGAGTTTTATTTTTATTATTATTATTTTTTGAGACGGAGTCTCGCTCTGTTGCCCAGGCTGGAGTGCAGTGGCGCGATCTCGGCTCACTGCAAGCTCCGGCTCCCGGGTTCACGCCATTCTCCTGCCTCAGCCTCCCGAGTAGCTGGGACTACAGGCGCCCGCCAACACGCCCGGATAATTTTTTGTATTTTTAGTAGAGACAAGGTTTCACCGTGTTAGCCAGGACGGTCTCGATCTCCTGACCTCGTGATCCGCTCGCCTTGGCCTCCCAAAGTGCTGGGATTACAGGCTTGAGCCACCGCGCCCGGCCGGATTCTTGAGTTTTAAAGGATAAGAAGTTGACCAGGAAGACCAGTTGGGAGGGATATGCCAAGGAAGGAGAAGAACCAGTGCCAAGTCTGGGAAATGAGAGGGAACCAAGTACAGGGAGCAGCAGTTTGCTGTGGTTGAAAGATCAAGTGGTGGAGGAGTTTTCGGAGTGAAACGGGCTGGAGGGTAGAAGCTCAGGAGCTTGGCTTTGACTTCACAGCTCTTGTGGGACCCTCTTAATAACAATGTCACCCTGTCAGCTGAACATGTGGTTTGGAAGGTTCACTGAGAGCCCTTCCAAAAGAGTTTAAATGATTTTTCCATAATCAACCCATTTCAAATAATTTAGAAAATATCTAGTATATTGTTGATACTCAAGAAATTGCTTAATAAAGGTAATTTAAACAGAAGAAAATAACAGAAAATTCCTATGATCTTTCCAAACTTTGAGTTTCTTTAATGCCTCCAAGACTTCTTGCATCCTTTTCCAATTAAATAAAGTACAATATCAGGCAGCCGTTGTCACAAATGGCCAAATTGCTTTTCTTAAGTGGCCACTTTTATGCCCTTTTTGCTTCCAGACAGTACTTTAATAGCATTAAGTACACTCGAACAGAAGAAGAAAGTAAATAAAAAATTCCAATAGCTGTTAACTTTGGACAACTAGCATGTAACATCTCCATGCCAGCTGTGTTCACTCAGAGGTTCTGGGGACTCATATCACAGAAAAAATTATTAAACTCTTTATAACGGCAAAACCGTACTGCAGAAATCTAAATATGCCAGTACTTTATTAAGAACCAGATAATTTGTGTTAGACATATACATTCAAGGTTCTTATAAAAACTACTTGCTGGAGAGAGAGAGAGAGAGAGAGAGAGATATTAATCTGGTTGTGTTCCAGAAGCAGTGTTGTTTGAAATGGTACAGTATTCTCTTTTGGCCTTCTTCGAGTCAAGAATTGGTTGGATCTACTAAAGCTGTCCTTTTCAGGGCCTTGCAGTGTTTAAGAACAATGTCTGGATTTTCTTCAGCTGACTTGGGACAAAGACAAGTGGAAGAACCTGTTTCAGATGAAACCAAGAGATGCGTTTATACAATTTTACCCTAAATGACTGACTCAAATGGAATGTGCTGCATCATGTTTGAGTGAGGCTGGACCTTGAGAATATCATACTGTTTCTTCCCCAAATTGCCAACCTGTTAATGGAGGTGAAATCAAGTTTAATAAAATATAAAGCAATGTTGATGAAGAGAAAGAAGACATCACAAACACAACTGTAGTTAGAGTTAATACTTTGGTGGTGGTGGCTTGCTTTTATGGAACATATGTGCTTTTGTTTCTGTTTTTTTTTTTGGATATTTTTCTTTTCAGTGAAAGGAAGGACAACATTCTTTTTCTGACCCAATGTGATGTTGTTTGAGGATAAAATTTTGTCCCTTTGGTCAGAACCCTTGTAGCCTGCTTCCAGAGGAGGTCATAAAGCCCTTTACTTAGGCCTTACTACTAAGGTTAGTAGTCAGGAATGTCACTTTATTGTCTATTAGATGGGGTAGAGAATGAGGATATGTAACTCTCATCAATCAGAGTAGGTATATTGATACTTCAGGTGCCAATCAGAGGTCAAACTTGTGTTATTACAACCCAGTATCTACCAAAACCACAGGCAAAATGCTGGTACATTAAAGATAAAGTCATTGCTTTGTTTTATGCTGTTTGTTGTCAATATGTTAATATGACAATATGCAGTTTTCCAGGATTTCTAAGCTCTAGCCCTTCGTTGAGTTAGACGATGTTCAGGAGGCCTAGGAGGTCCAGACTCCAGTCAACTCCACAGCTGAATTGTGTGATTAGGATGTGTTTTCACATCTGTAAAGTGGGAATAGTGAAGCCTGCTAGGCTCACTTCACAGTGTAGTTGTGCATATCAGATGTATGTGAAATATGAAGTCCTGGCCAGGCGTGGTGGCTTATGCCTGTAATCCCAGCACTTTGGGAGGCCGAGGCAGGTGGATTACCTGAGGTCAGGAGTTTGAGACCAGCCTGGCCAACATGGCAAAACCCTATCTCTACTAAAAAATACAAAAATTAGCTGGGTGTGGTGGCAGGCACCTGTAATCCCAGCTACTTGGGAAGCTGAAGCAGGAGAATCACTTGAACCTGGAAGGCGGAGGTTGCAGTGAGCCGAGATTATGCCATTACACTCCAGCCTGGGAGACAGAGCAAGAGTCCATTTCAAAAAAAAAAAAAAAGAAATAAATATGAATTTCTGTACATAAGAGACTTGTTAAGGAATTACTATTATTGTTATTTTATAAATATGAAAATATACACTTTGGGTAAATGTGGCTGGGAGAAAAGAAGAAAGCTCAGATAGACACATTTGGTATCATCGAATCAGTAGCAAGGAAATCTTTAAGGATAGCTGTTTCCTAAATTGGTATGGAACCTTCCTCCTGCCCTTTAAGCCAGGGTGACTAAAAACACTCTATGAATCCAAGAATATCCCAGAACTCTTTGAGGTCACTGCATGGGCCTCTTTGCTTGGAATCAGTTTCTTTTGCTTTGGTCTTCTCTTTGCCAAATTTGAACTCTTGTCTATTTACTCTGCTCGGATTCTGCATCTGGAGTTGGTGTTCAATTTGGTTGCCCAGAGCTTAGACTCTCCCCTCTCCTAGTTGAATTTAGCTTGGATTACCCATGGGCATTGCCACAGCTCCCTTGGCTGACAAGAAGTCTAGTTCAGCCATTGCCCCACCACAAATAGGGAACTGAGCAGTGTGAGTGTCAAATGCTTGAACTAGCCTTCCTGTGGGATAAGCCAGTAAACATGGTTTGGTCTCATAGATCAATGTGAATGTAATTCCCTTGTGGGTATACTCAACCTCAGTAGAGTTGTATCCTCATCATGGGGAGTGGATGCACAGGGGATCCAGGAGAGTCATCTGGCCTGTAAGTATACCTAAAATGCCAGACACATACAAGCAGATTTTCTCTTATGGACTAATATTGTTCAATTTTATCTGCTAATTTTGCCATAATTATGAGTGTCTGTGTAGATCTTCCTTAGAATGGGAGAAAATTTTTGCAAACTATCCATCTGACAAAGAATAAATAATCAGAATATATAAGGAGCTCAAGTATCGCTTCTCGGCCTTTTGGCTAAGATCAAGTGTAAGGAGCTCAAGCAACTCAAGGGGGGAAAACCTAACAATCCAATTTAAAAATGGGCAAAAGATCTGAATAGACATTTCTCAAAAAGAGACATACAAATGGCAAACAGGTATATGAAAAGGTGCTCAACATTATTGATCATCAGTGAAATGCAAATAAAAACTACAATGAGATATCATCTTGCCACAGTGAAAATAACTTTTAATAATGAATGCCGGTGAGCATGTGGAGAAAAGGGAACCCTCCTACACTGCTGGTGGGAATGTCAATGAGTACAACCACTATGGAGGACAGTATGGAGCTTCCTCAAAAACTAAAAGTAGACCTACCGTATGATCCAGCAATCCTACTCCTAGGTATATCTCACCAAGAAAGGAAGTCAATATATAAAAGAGATAGCTGCACTATTATGTTTATTGCAGCACTATTAACAATAGCCAAGATTTGGAAGCAACCTAAATGTCCATCAGCAGATGAATGAATAAAGCAAATGTGGTACATATACCTAATGCAGTACTATTCAGCCATATAAAAGAATGAGATTCTGTCATTTGCAACAACATGGATGGAACTGGAGGGCATTATGTTAAGTGAAATAAGCCAGGCACAGAAAGACAAACTTTGCATGTTCTCACTCGTTCGTGGGAGCTAAAAATTAAAACAATTGAACTTATGGGGGCAGAGAGTATAATGACGGTTACCAGAGGCTGGGAAGGGTAGTTGTGAGGGAGGGGGTTGTCAAGTGGTGTTGGTTAATGGGTACAAAAATATACTAGATAGAATGAATATGGTCTAGTACTTGATAACACAACAGAGTGACTACAGTAAAAAATAATTTGTTGGCCGGGCGCGGTGGCTCATGCCTGTAATCCCAGCACTTTGGGAGGCCGAGGCGGGCGGATCACGAGGTCAGGAGATCGAGACCATCCTGGCTAACACGGTGAAACCCCGTCTCTACTAAAAATACAAAAAATTAGCCGGGCGAGGTGGCAGGCGCCTGTAGTCCCAGCTACGTGGGAGGCTGAGGCAGGAGAATGGCGTGAACCCCGGGGGGCGGAGCCTGCAGTGAGCCGAGATCACGCCACTGCACTCCAGCCTGGGTGACAGAGCGAGACTCTGTCTCAAAAAAAAAATAATAATAATAATTTGTTGTACATTTAAAAATTACTAAAAGAGTATAATTGGAATGTTTGTAATATGATAAATGATATATTCTTGAGATGATGGATACTTGCTTTACCCTGATATGATTATTATGTATTGTATGCCAGTTATAAAATATCTCATGTATCCCATAAATATATACACCTACTATGTACCCAAAACAATTAAAAAATTGGCAATGCCTCCATGATGAAGGCTCCATAAAATCCCTCAAATATGGGGTTCAGAGAGCTTCCAAACTGATGAACACGTGAGAATGTCTGCAGGATAGAGCCTCCAGAGAGGGTCTCAGAGCTCTGTGCCCTGCCCCACATTCCTTCCCCTGTGTATCTCTTCATCTGGCTATTCATCTGTATCCTTTGTAATATCCTGTATAAAAACTGTAAATGTAAAAAAAATTTGGGAACCAGGCTTCCAAGGACGAACAGTGGATGCCAAAGAGTAGATGCAATAATAATTCCCTTATTAATCCAGGAACTCAGGGGTGAGTTCACAAAACCACATGGTGCATTGTGATGTGTGATTTTGAACTTGGCTGTGTGTTTTGGCATGGTGATCTAGAGAGAGGGATTCCAGGGCTAGGGGTATTTGCTGTGGGCAAACGTGTGATTTCCTATGTTCTTTGGACATCTCCTTTATAAGTTCTTTCCTTCCACATATGAAATGAATTTACTGAAAACATTGTTAAAACATTAAGCAAAGTATTTACCATGTTATCTGGCTTCCAAGGGTGAGTCTTTTCCAGAGTTGCAGATTTAGGAGAAAGTCGACTTTGGGGAAGGGAAAGGCGAGTGTTCAGTAGTCCAGGGTCGCTGTGGGGAGGCCATGGAATTATTAGAGGCTGGCCTGAGGATTGCATTTAATCTTAGGTTTGGCAAGTGCTTTCCTCCCACAGTCCTCCTTCTAGAGAAACCAGTTGCCAGAAAGTTCTCAGAACTGCTATGACCTTATGATGGTATCAAGAAAAAAGAAGCAGGAAAGGGACAGGGAGCAAATGATTCTTGAAATCCTACAAGTAACTTCTCAGGTATTTTTTTATTATTTTTATTATTTCTTGAGACCAGGTTCCACTCTATTGCCCAGGCTGGAGTGCAGTGGTGTGATCATAGCACACTGTGGACTTGAACTCCTGGACTCCAGCGATTCTTTTGCCCCACTCTCCTGAATAGCTGGGACCATAGGCACATGCCAACATGCCCAACTATTTTTTAAAATTTTTAGTAGAGATGCTGTCTCACTATGTTGTCCAGGGTGGTCTTGAACTTCTGAGCTCAAGCAATCCTCCCACCTAGCCCTCCCGTAGTGCTGGAATTACAGATGTGAGCCACCATGCCCAGACATCTGGTACTTTTTTTTTTGAGACAGAGTCTCACTCTGGTGCTCAGACTGGAGTGCAGTGGTGCGAACTTGGCTCACTTCAACCTCCACCTGCCAGGTTCAAGCGATTCTCATGCCTCAGCGTCCCGAGTATCTGGGATTACAGGTATGCACCATCACACCTCATTAATTTTTGAATTTTTAGTAGAGACAGGGTTTCACCATGTTGGCCAGGCTGGGCTCGAATTCCCAACCTCAGATAATATGCCCACCTCAACCTCCCAAAGTGCTGGGATTACAGGTGTGAGCTACTGTGCGGAGCCATCAGGTACCTTAAATAGTATTTTCTTTTAAGTTGTTCCTCAAGCCTTTAAAATATGCCTTACCCCTTGTACTGATGTAGGAACTAGATTCATACCAGTAAGACAACTTCCTTGAATCACAGAGCTTATTGGTCTGCAAACCTAAATCTGGCTTCCTTCTGGTGCACAACACAAGTGCCCTCTCAATGGAGACATGCTGGAACCAGTTAAACAGCCATTGAAAGCTTTTTGAAACAGGATCTGTGCTTCAGGGTAGGCATGTTGCAATCCTGTGGTTGGGAATGAGCTGGTTGGAGCAAACCTGGTGTCTGGTCTTCAAAGCACAGAGAGGCTTGTGCCTGAGCAGGAGCAAATTGACATTGTGCTGTGTTTATAGACATCATGTGATTCAAATTAATAAACACTGGGGAATTCACAATATATTTTAAAAATCTGTCTTCTTCTATTTTCATTTTCCACTTCCCTTGCTAGGATTCTGAATGAACCATTGAAGGAGGCTAGATCTAAGATAGCAAGGATGTGTGGACAGGCTCAGGAGCAGATGACTGAGGCTGGGTGCAAGGGAGAGCATGGTAGCAACGATGCAATGACAGGTGGCACAGTGATAAACTAAAGCTTGCCTAACAGCAATTCTCAATCCTGGCTGTATGATGGCATCACCTGACAGAGTTTTAAACTCTACTGTTACCTAACCCTAACTCCAGGATTTCTAGTTTATTTAATTGCTTGGGGGTGAGGCCTGGGCAGCAGTATTTTGAAAAAACTTTGTATTAGGGAAACTTTCAATCATATATATATGTATGGTCATACATATATATATGTAGAGGGAATATATAATAATATGTAGAGGGAATATTATAATAAACCCATGAGTAAGTACCTATCACTCAGGTTGATCAGCAACCAGTAAAAGCTGTCTTGTTTCATCTATATCTGCACCTATTTCCCTTCACTTCTGTGAAATATTTTGAATCTAATCTCAAATAATATATAATTTCTTATACAAATATGTCAGAATATACTCTTTTAAAAAGTTCTTTTTATAAAAACAAGTTAGGCTGGTAAGCTTTGTGCTTACCTAACAGGAGGTCAGGAAGTCCAACAATGGGTAAAGGAGAGTGATTGAGTGGAATGCAGATCCCCAGGGCAGCTCAACCCTTGAAGGTTTAGCACAGGTTGTTTTTTCCAGGGCTGCCAATTTCACTAGATTTGGAGCAAGATTTCTGTCTTGAGGTCTGGGTCCATATATCCAACTAACTGTAGCAATCTCCACCTGAATAGTCCATCTCAATCTTTCCCCTTGGGTATTCTATCTTGCAATTGGTACAAACATCCACTCCTCAAGTCCAGAAATAAGAAAGTTGTCCTGTGAATCTTCCCTTTCCTCTTCCATTCCTTCACCATCTAATGAATAACCAACCTGCAAAGAGGTTTAATCTAATGAAAATATTACCCCCAGCTCCACCTCTGTCCTCTGAGGCTATCAGATTTATCAGTTTCTTACGTATCCTACCAGGATGTACCATCCTAGACAAACAAAAACACATATATCTCCTCTATAGTTGTGCACAGCTGTAGCATATTATAAACAACTTCTGTCTGTTGCTTCTTTCACTAAGTGTGTCTTGTCAACCCGTCCTTATCAATACATAAAAAACTTCCTCATTTTTTTATGAGTGTGTAAGTGTTTCATCGTAAAGTAAGACTCCTACTTATGGATGTTTATGTTGCTTACAATCTTGTTGCAAAAGACTTTTGTTAATATGCCATTTTGCACATTTATGAATATATCTGTAGAATAAATTCTTGGAAGGGAAATTGCTGGGTCAAAGGGAATGTGCTTTCGTAATTTTGATATATATCGCTAAATTATTATTGAAGGGTAGTTTTTTAAAGGAAGACTATAATAACAGCACTCATATAGATATAAAATAAATGTGTTAGAAATTTTTAAAAAATTATTAATTAATGAAGAACCAGTAATGTAGTAACCAAGTTCAAAGTATATATGTATAAAGTACCCATACATATAGTCAAATAATGAAGTACCATACATATATAGCCAAATAATAAATGATGAAAGAATGAACAAACTTACAAATAGATGCAAAATTGATCAATAACCAATTATATTCTACTAGACATGACTAATTTTTATTCCTATAGGCAAAAATAATTTTCCTTCTTGTCAATTTTCTACAACTTACAGAGTTGTCAAATAGCTTAGACAATGAAAATGTTTGAAGATAACCCAGGGGGAGTGTTAGACTGAACACAGAAGAATCCTTTTCTTGCCCCTTCAAAAATCTTTCATGCCTGATGCCCCTCCAGGAAGATTTTATCAACTTACATCTTACTCCCACAATGTGTAAGGAATAGAGTCCTCTTTTTAAGACACAAGTCAGATCATGGAATTCCTATTCTTACAACTTTTCCATGGCCCTCTGCCTTCCTGATGAGTGTCTCATACCCTAACAGGCTAACAATGTCCCCCAATATCTGGCCCTTGCATACTAGTACAGCCTCCTCTTCTCTGGTCACTCTGAAACACTGTCATTCTGGAATGCTCCATGCAGTTTTATGCTTCTAAGCTTTTGTCTACTAACATTTCTCTGCCTGGAATGGTTTTTCCAGCCTGGTCTGTCCCAAGAAGTGTATTTCTCACATTTTTTCCTTACTTGGTTATTGCTTTGGGGAATCATTCTTGATGCCACAGTAGAATTGGCACCTCATCCCTGGGTCTCTCTCAATGAACACTCTGTGAACCCCATAATCTGCATAATTGCTCGACTAGGAAGATAGGATACCCTTTGAGACCATACGCCTAATGGACATAAATGTTTGAAACAACATGCTCAATTTCACAAAATCCCAATTCTTCTCTGACAGTCTTACACACACTGTTCACCAACTGTTTAGAGGGATAAAAAGATGAATTTCATAATATCCATGAGGGTGCCATTATTTGATGCCCAGTGGCCTCCTCAGTACTGTCAGCTTGGAGGATGAAGAGAGAATTGTACAAATCTTCATCTTGGCATCTTTAAGAAGGGATATTTAACCTGGGTATTGAAACCAAGGTTTGCAAACAACTGGGTCAATATTGCGTATGAATACAGTGACACTGCAAGGTAAGAGCAAATCAATTATTTACTATACCCAAAGTCAAGGGCAACTCTATTTATTTATTTATTTTATTATACTTCAAGTATAACAAAAAAATTAAGGTACACGTGCACAGCGTGCAGGTTTGTTACATATGTATACATGTGCCATGTTGGTGTGCTGCACCCATTAACTCATCATTTACATTGGGTATTTCTCCTAATGCTATCCTTCCCTTCTCCCTCAACCCCATGACAGGCCCCAGCATGTGATGTTCCCTGCCCTGTGTCCAAGTGTTCTCATTGTTCAATTCCCACCTATGAGTGAGAACATGCCGTGTTTGGTTTTTTGTCCTCGTGATAGTTTACTGAGAATGATGCTTTCCAGTTTCATCCATGTCCCTACAAAGGACATGAGCTCATCATTTTTTTATGGCTGCATAGTATTCCATGGTGTATATGTGCCACATTTTCTTAATCCAGTCTATCGTTGTTGGACATTTGGGTTGGTTCCAACTCTTTGCTATTGTGAATAGTGCCACAATAAACATACGTGTGCATGTGTCTTTATAGCAGCATGATTTATAGTCCTTTGGGTATATACCCAGTAATGGGATGGCTGGGTCAAATGCTATTTCTAGTTCCAGATCCCTGAGGAATCGCCACACTGACTTCCACAATGGTTGAACTAGTTTACAGTCCCACCAACAGTGTACAAGTGTTCCTATTTCTCCACATCCTCTCCAGCACCTGTTGTTTCCTGATTTTTTAATGATGGCCATTCTAACCGGTGTGAGATGGTATCTCACTGTGGTTTTGATTTGCATTTCTCTGATGGCCAGTGATGATGAGCATTTCTTCATGTGTTTTTTGGCTGCATAAATGTCTTCTTTTGAGAAGTGTCTGTTCATGTCCTTTGCCCACTTTTTGATGGGGTTGTTTGTTTTTTTCTTGTAAATTTGTTTGAGTTCATTGTAGATTCTGGATATTAGCCCTTTGTCAGAAAAGTAGGTTGCAAAAATTTTCTCCCATTCTGTAGGTTGCCTGTTCACTCTGATGGTAGTTTCTTTTGCTGTGCAGAAGCTCTTTAGTTTAATTAGATCCCATTTGTCAATTTTGGCTTTTGTTGCCATTGCTTTTGGTGTTTTAGACATGAAGTCCTTGCCCACGCCTATGTCCTGAATGGTATTGCCTAGGTTTTCTTGTAGGATTTTAATGGTTTTAGGTCTAACATTTAAGTCTTTAATCCATCTTGAATTAATTTTTGTATAAGGTGTAAGGAAGGGATCCAGTTTCAGCTTTCTACATATAGCTAGCCAGTTTTCCCAGCACCATTTATTAAATAGGGAATCCTTTCCCCATTTCTTGTTTTTGTCAGGTTTGTCAAAGATCAGATAGTTGTAGATATGCGGCATCATTTCTGAGGGCTCTGTTCTGTTCCATTGATCTATGTCTCTGTTGTGGTACCAGTACCATGCTGTTTTGGTTACTGTAGCCTTGTAGTATAGTTTGAAGTCAGGTAGCGTGATGCCCCCAGCTTTGTTCTTTTGGCTTAGGATTGACTTGTCAATGCGGGCTCTTTTTTGGTTCCATATGAATTTTAAAGTAGTTTTCTCCAATTCTGTGAAGAAAGTCATTGGTAGCTTGATGGGGACGGCATTGAATCTATAAATTACCTTGGGCAGTATGGCCATTTTCACGATATTGATTCTTCCAACCCATGAGCATGGAATGTTCTTCCATTTGTTTGTATCCTCTTTTATTTCATTGAGCAGTGGTTTGTAGTTCTCCTTGAAGAGGTCCTTCACACCCCTTGTAAGTTGGATTCCTAGGTATTTTATTCTCTTTGAAGCAATTGTGAATGGGAGTTCACTCTTGATTTGGCTCTCTGTTTGTCTGTTATTGGTGTACAAGAATGCTTGTGATTTTTGTACATTGATTTTGTATCCTGAGACTTTGCTGAAGTTGCTAATCAGCTTAAGGAGATTTTGGGCTGACACAATGGGGTTTTCTAGATATACAATCATGTCATCTGCAAACAGGGACAGCTTGACTTCCTCTTTTCCTAATTGAATACCCTTTATTTCCTTCTCCTGCCTGATTGCTCTGGCCAGAACTTCCAGCACTATGTTGAATAGGAGCGGTGAGAGAGGGCATCCCTGTCTTGTGCCAGTTTTCAGAGGGAATGCTTCCAGTTTTTGCCCATTCAGTATGATATTGGCTGTGGGTTTGTCGTAGATAGCTCTTATTATTTTGAGATACGTCCCATCAATACCTAATTTATTGAGAGTTTCTAGCATGAAAGGTTGTTGAATTTTGTCAAAGGCCTTTTCTGCATCTATTGAGATAATCATGTGGTTTTTGTCTTTGGTTCTGTTTATATGCTGGATTACATTTATTGATTTGCATATGTTGAACCAGCCTTGCATCCCAGGGATGAAGCCCACTTGATTATGGTGGATAAGCTTTTTGATGTGCTGCTGGATTTGGTTTGCCAGTATTTTATTGAGGATTTTTGCATCAATGTTCATCAAGGATATTGGTCTGAAATTCTCTTTTTTGGTTATGTCTCTGCCAGGCTTTGGTATCAGGACGATGCTGGCTTCATAAAATGTGTTAGGGAGGATTCCCTCTTTTTCTATCGATTGGAATAGTTTCAGAAGGAATGGTACCAGTTCCTCCTTGTACCTCTGGTAGAATTCAGCTGTGAATCCATCAGGTCCTGGACTCTTTTTGTTGGTAAGCTATTGATTATTGCCACAATTTCAGAACTTGTTATCGGTCTATTCAGAGATTCAACCTCTTCCTGATTTAGTCTTGGGAGGGTGTATGTGTCGAGGAACTTATCCATCTCTTCTAGATTTTCTAGTTTATTTGCACAGAGGTGTTTGTAGTATTCTCTGATGGTAGATTGTATGTCTGTGGGATTGGTGGTGATATCCCCTTTTTCATTTTTTATTGCATCTATTTGATTCTTCTCTCTTTTCTTCTTTATTAGTCTTGCTAGCGGTCTATCAATTTTGTTGATCTTTTCAAAAAACCAGCTCCTGGATTCATTAATTTTTTGGAGGGTTTTTTGTGTCTCTATTTCCTTCAGTTCTGCTCTGATTTTAGTTATTTCTAGCCTTCTGCTAGCTTTTGAATGTGTTTGCTCTTGCTTTTCTAGTTCTTTTAATTGTGATGTGAGGGTGTCAATTTTGGATCTTTCCTGCTTTCTCTTGTGGGCATTTAGTGCTATAAATTTCCCTCTACACACTGCTTTGAACGTGTCCCAGAGATTCTGGTATGTTGTGCTTTGTTCTCATTGGTTTCAAAGAACATCTTTATTTCTGCCTTCATTTCATTATGTACCCAATAGTCATTCAGGAGCAGGTTGTTCAGTTTCCATGTAGTTGAGCAGTTTTGAGTGAGTCTCTTAATCCTGAGTTCTAGTTTGATTGCACTGTGGTCTGAGAGACAGTTTGTTATAATTTCTGTTCTTTTACATTTGCTGAGGAGAGCTTTACTTCCAACTATGTGGTCAATTTTGGAATAGGTGTGGTGTGGTGCTGAAAAAAATGTATTTTCTGTTGATTTGGGGTGGAGAGTTCTGTAGATGTCTATTAGGTCCACTTTGTGTAGAGCTGTGTTCAATTCCTGGATATCCTTCTTAACTTTCTGTCTCGTTGATCTGTCTAATGTTGACAGTGGGTTGTTAAAATCTCCCATTATTATTGTGTGGGAGTTTAAGTCCCTTTGTAGGTCACTGAGGACTTGCTTTATGAATCTGGGTGCTCCTGTGTTGGGTGCATATATATTTAGGATAGTTAGCTCTTCTTGTTGAATTGATCCCTTTACCATTATGTAATGGCCTTCTTTGTCTCTTTTGATCTTTGTTGGTTTAAAGTCTATTTTAACAGAGACTAGGATTGCAACCCCTGCCTTTTTTTGTTTTCCATTTGCTTGATAGATCTTACTCCATCCCTTTATTTTGAGTCTATGTGTGTCTCTGCACGTGAGATGGGTTTCCTAAATACAGCACACTGATGGGTCCTGACTCCTTATCCAGTTTGCCAGTCTGTGTCTTTTAATTGGAGCATTTAGCCCATTTACATTTAACGTTAATATTGTTATGTGTGAATCTGATCCTGTCATTATGATGTTAGTTGGTTATTTTGCTCGTTAGTTGCTGTAGTTTCTTCCTAGCCTCGATGGTCTTTACAATTTGGTGTGTTTTTGCAGTGGCTGGTACCAGTTGTTCCTTTCCATGTCTAGTGATTCCTTCAGGAGCTCTTTTAGGGCAGGCCTGGTGGTGACAAAATCACTCAGCGTTTGCTTGTCTGTAAAGTATTTTATTTCTCCTTCACTTATGAAGCTTAGTTTGGCTGGATAGGAAATTCTGGGTTGAAAATTCTTTTCTTTAAGAATGTTGAATATCGGCCCCCACTCTCTTCTGGCTTGTAGAGTTTCTGCCGAGAGATCAGCTGTTAGTCTGATGGGCTTCCCTTTGTGGGTAACCTGACCTTTCTCTCTGGCTGCCCTTAACATTTTTTCCTTCATTTCAACTTTGGTGAATCTGACAATTATGTGTCTTGGAGTTGCTCTTCTCGGGGAGTATCTCTGTGGCGTTCTCTGCATTTCCTGAATCTGAATGTTGGCCTGCCTTGCTAGATTGGGGAAGTTCTCGTGGATAATATCTTGCAGAGTGTTTTCCAACTTGGTTCCATTCTCCCCGTCATTTTCAGGTACACCAATCAGACGTAGGTTTGGTCTTTTCACATAGTCCCAAATTTCTTGGAGGCTTTGTTCATTTCTTTTTATTCTTTCTTCTCTAAACTTCCCTTCTCGCTTCATTTCATTCATTTCATCTTCCATCAGCGATACCCTTTCTTCCAGTTGATCGCATCTGCTACTGAGGCTTCTGCAATCTTCCCGTAGTTCTCGAAACTTGGCTTTCAGCTCCGTCAGCTCCTTTAAGCCCTTCTCTCCATTGGTTATTCTAGTTATCCATTCTTCTAATTTTTTTTCAAAGTTTTTAACTTCTTTGCTATTGTTTTGAATTTCCTCCCGTAGCTCAGAGTAGTTTGATCGTCTGAAGACTTCTTCTCTCAACTCATCAAAGTCGTCCTCCATCCAGCTTTGTCCTGTTGCTTGTGAGGAACTACGTTCCTTTGGAGGAGGAGAGTTGCTCTGCTTTTTAGAGTTTCCAGTGTTTCTGCTCTGTTTTTTCCCCATCTTTGTGGTTTTATCTACTTTTGGTCTTTGATGATGATGATGTACAGATGGGTTTTTGGTGTGGATGTCCTTTCTGTTTGTTAGTTTTCCTTCTGCCAGACAGGACCCTCAGCTGCAGGTCTGTTGGAGTTTACTAGAGGTCCACTCCAGACCCTGTTTGGCTGGGTGTCAGCAGCGGTGGCTGCAGAACAGCAGATTTTCGTGAGACCACAAATTCAGCTGTCTGATAGTTCCTCTGGAAGTTTTGTCTCAGAGGAGTACCCGGCCGAGTGTGGTGTCAGTCTGTCCCTACTGGGGTGGGTGCCTCCCAGTTAGGCTGCTCAGGGGGGAGGGACCCACTTTAGGAGGCAGTCTGTCCGTTCTCAGATCTCCAGCTGCGTGCTGGGAGAACCACTACTCTCTTCAAAGCTGTCAGTCAGACAGGGACATTTAAGTCTGTGGAGGTTCCTGCTGACTTTTTATTTGTCTGTGCCCTGCCCCCAGAGGTGGAGCCTACAGAGGCAGGCAGGCCTCCTTGAGCTGTGGTGGGCTCCACCCAGTTCGAGCCTCCTGGCTGCTTTGTTTACCTAAGCAAGCCTGGGCAATGGCGGGCGCCCCTCCCCCAGCCTCGCTGCCGCTTTGCAGCTTGATCTCAGACTGCTGTGCTAGCAATCAACGAGACTCCGTGGGCATAGGACCCTCCGAGCCAGGTGCGGGACACAGTCTCCTAGTGTGCCGTTTTCCAGGCCCATTGGAAAAGCACAGTATTAGGGTGGGACTGACCCGATATTCCAGGTGCCGTCTGTTACCCCTTTCTTTGACTAGGAAAGGGAACTCCCTGACCTCTTGCGCTTCCCGAGTGAGGCAATGCCTCGCCCTGCTTCGGCTTGCACACAGTGTGCTTCACCGACTGTCCTGCACCCACTGTTTGGCACTCCCTAGTGAGATGAAACTGGTACCTCAAGCAGAAATGCAGAAATCACCCGTCTTCTGTGTCGCTCAGGCTGGGAGCTGGAGACTGGAGCTCTTCCTACTCGGCCATCTTGGCTCCCGAGCAGAGTTTTCCTGACTTTTTAATGATCGCCATTGTAACTGGTGTGAGATGGTATCTCATTGCAGTTTTGATTTGCATTTCTCTGATGATCAGTGATGATGAGCATTTTTTCATGTGTCTGTTGGCTGCATAAGTGTCTTCTTTTGATAAGTGTCTGTTCATATCCTTTGCCCACTTTTTGATGGGGTTGTTTGATTTTTTTCTTGTAAATTTGTTTAAGTTCTTTGTAGATTCTTGATATTAGCCCTTTGTCAGATGGGTAGATTTCAAAATTTTTCTCCCATTCTGTAGGTTGCTTGTTCACTTTGATGGCAGTCTCTTTCTCCATGCAGAAGCTCTTAAGTTTAATTAGATCCCATTTGTCTATTTTAGCTTTTGTTGCCATTGCTTTTTGCGTTTTAGTCATGAAGTCCTTGAAGGGCAACTGTTTTTAAATATTATTTTTACCAGCATTTTGGGAGACCGAGGTGGGTGGATCACGAGGTCAGGAGATTGAGACCATCCTGGCTAACATGGTGAAACCCCGTCTCTACTAAAAATACAAAAAAATTAGCCAGGCATGGTGGTGGGTGCCTATAGTCCCAGGTACTCAGGAGGCTGAGGCAGGAGAATGGCATGAAACCGGGAGGTGGAGTTTGCAGTGAGCCGAGATTGCACCATTGCACTCCAGCCTGGGTGACAGAGTGAGACTCTTTCTCAAAAATATATATATGTATTTCTAATTTTTGTGGGTACATAGTATGTGTATATATTTACGGGGTACAAGAGATTTTTTTTTGACACAGGCATGCAATGTAAAAAAAATACTATAATGGAGAACAAAGTATCCATTCACTCAAGCACTTATCCTTTGTGTTACAAACAATCTAATTACACTCTTTTAGTTCTTTTAAAATGTATAATTAAGTACTATTGACTATAGTCACCTTGTTATGCTATCAAATAGTAGGTCTTATTCATTCTTTCTAGCTATTTTTCATACCCATTAACCACCTCCACCTACCCCCTTTCCCCAGTCTGCCACTACTCTTCCAAGCCTCTGGTAACCATCTTTCTACTGTCTATGTCCATAAGTTCATTTGTTGTTCTTTTTAGACAAAGGCAAGTCTGACTTATTTCTTTTGCCCTTGGCTAGACTTTGATGGTTGCATTTGGGTAGTGCTGGTTGTGGGTAGCATGGAATTGTTGAGTATCAATAGAAAAGATGGCAGAGACAGTCTCTTATCAATAATATTTTATTATACTTGTTTATTTATGTAGGAGAAGAAAGACTTTTTTTCTACCCTCTGAGGTTCTGTGGCTGGGCCTGAGCATTAGACTGGCAAAGGACAGATTGACAAGAGAGAAGCGCACATATATTATTTGATGTCAATATTTTTTAAGTGTACATGGAGGTCTTCATGTAAAAGAAATAAAGAACCAAAGAAGCTAATAAGCCTGAGAGCATATACCATTTTAATAAAGAACAGTAAATTGTGGAGATGTGACAAGAAAAAGAAAAAAGGGTTTTGCTTAAGGGTGGTAAATAGTGGGAAAGTAAGAATTATATGGGGGAAGCTAATGGAAGGTAAGGGTTATTTTAGTAGGTTTGTTTGCACATATTCATTAGTGTTGACTCCCCTATCTCTGGTGATGAGAAGTTTCCTCTTCCTTATACAGGGAGAGCACTTTTCTCATAGAAAATGTATGCTTTACTTTTAGGTAGAAAGAAAGGAGGACGTCAGAGAACTCTTCTATATCTGCTGTTTCTCAATTGCTTTCAGATCAAAATAATCAATAAGCCAAAGTGGCAATGATTTAGATTCTCTTCATTTACATGCCTATTTTTTTTTCCCTCCAATCCTTTTCAACTCAGGGTTCAAGAGAGATTTTTACCCTTAAAACCATCAGGTACTCACTGTGTGTGATGAATTAACTTCTGTCCTATGCATCTATGGTCCTAGTTTCATCCTTGGGAAACTTGAGGAAATAGTTACTCAAATAATTTTCTGTAGGGCATCTTCAGATCCTGGTTGAGAAAGGCTATGAGCTACTTGAAGGTGGAAACTATGTCTCCCTCCTCTTTCTATCACTAATACCAAGCACAATATCTGGCAGGGTGTAAATGCTCAATGAATATTTGTTAATGGGTTGAATAGGTGAATGAACATGAAACATCCACTCTATCTATGTTGATCTTCTTTTCCTCCTCTTTTAAAAACAATCTCTGCTTAGTCAGTCATGCTGGCACTAGTCTTTAGTCCCAGCCACTTGAGAGGCTGAGGTAGGAAGATCACTTGAGCCCAATAATTTGAGGCCAGCCTCGACAACATAGTGAGACCCTGTCACTAAAAAAAAAAAAAAAACTACTTATGCAGTTAGCCAGATTATATATAATATTAGAACTATGACCCACAATCTGTAGCAACCAGTCTAAGAAGCCAACCTATTATCCACAACTCAGACTTGTCGGAAAGCAAACCACGATCTCGAGCTACTAGTCTAAAAAGCCAGACAATCACCCCTGTGGCAGTATGGCCCAAACAGCTAGGACTTGATTAATAAACTAGTGTCTTCCCTGAGTTTGCCCCTGTTTCCATCTTGGGCCCCATTGGAGAAAGTCAAACATGCACACCTAGCCAATTATATAGGTTGTTCCACTTTTAATTAGTTCACCTACAGCTTTCCTATGCTAATAGCCTCCAGTCGGGGCACACCTGAGGTCTTTGCTGTTTTCCACTATAAATCTTTCTTCCTCCTTCTCTGCCTATGAATATCTGCCAAATGTAGGTGATGATGGTTGACTCTTTTGCCATAGCAAGCGCAGAATAAAAAGTCTTTGCTTGTTCTCATTTGGGTGGTCTTAATTTATTTCCACACTATTCTTAAGTAGGGCTTCCTGTATGAAATTTTCTCATGATGATACAATAATCTCTTTCGATATTGATCTTTTTGGGATGTGTGTGTTTTGTTCTCGCAATGAAATGCTATGCTTTTTGAAAGAAGAAAACAGATATTGTCTCTAACCTTTTCTCAAAAATAGCACAGTTCTGTGTACTTAGTTAACATTTGTTAATACGCAGTTAATAGATTTATTCTATTTCCAGGAAAACTGATAGTTTCTGTGGCAGTGTCAAGCTAGATGTTCATCAATTTATTGCTTTTTCCTAGGCATACAAGAAAGCTGTATTTCCCAGCCTCCCATGCAGTTAGGTTGGGAATATTGAACTGAGTTCTGTTCAATGAAAACATGATGATTAATGATATGATACTTCTGATATGAATCAGGAAAGACAGGGTGGACCTCCTCTCCTCTCTCCCTCCCCTTTTTGTGGCTAGAAGCAAAGAACTCCAAGGCGATGATGATGAAGTTCAAAGATGAAAGCGCCCCCACTCCCCACCCAGGCTGCTTGGAGAAGAGCGTCACAGGATTATTTTCAAACTAGACACTACCAATGACATGCATAAGAGGTAAACCTTGAGTAAGCCTCTGAGATCAAGATCCCCCTGCAAACCTTCAAACTCTTAGCACAGTTTCTTCCTTTCATAGTCACTGTGGAGGTCTATCAATTGTGCCCTGCACCCTCCATGAAAACTTTCACCAAAGTAAACAATTTTGCAATATTTTTACCATTTCAAAATGTGTATTTGGTATGATTGCCTCAAGTACACTGAGTTCAGGGCTGGCTTCAGGGGTTTGCAAGCTGTTTAGAAGGGTCGCATACTTGATTTAATGCTCTGATATTGCTGTCTTAAAATTCTACTTTTTGAACACAGAGCCCTCCGTTTTCATTTTGCACTGGGCCTCATGAATTATGTAGCCAGTTCTGACTGAGTAACATGAAATTAGATTGAGGGTGGAGCCAAGATGGCCGAATAGGAACAGCTCCAGTCTCCAGCTCCCAGCCCGAACGACACAGAAGATGGGTGATTTCTGCATTTCTGCTTGAGCTTTGAAGAGAGTAGTGGTTCTCCCAGCACGCAGCTGGAGATCTGAGAACGGACAGACTGCCTCCTAAAGTGGGTCCCTCCCCCCGAGCAGCCTAACTGGGAGGCACCCACCCCAGTAGGGACAGACTGACACCACACTCGGCCGGGTACTCCTCTGAGACAAAACTTCCAGAGGAACTATCAGACAGCTGAATTTGTGGTCTCACGAAAATCTGCTGTTCTGCAGCCACCGCTGCTGACACCCAGCCAAACAGGGTCTGGAGTGGACCTCTAGTAAACTCCAACAGACCTGCAGCTGAGGGTCCTGTCTGGCAGAAGGAAAACTAACAAACAGAAAGGACATCCACACCAAAAACCCATCTGTACATCATCATCATCAAAGACCAAAAGTAGATAAAACCACAAAGATGGGGAAAAAACAGAGCAGAAACACTGGAAACTCTAAAAAGCAGAGCAACTCTCCTCCTCCAAAGGAACGTAGTTCCTCACAAGCAACAGGACAAAGCTGGATGGAGGACGACTTTGATGAGTTGAGAGAAGAAGTCTTCAGACGATCAAACTACTCTGAGCTACGGGAGGAAATTCAAAACAATAGCAAAGAAGTTAAAAACTTTGAAAAAAAATTAGAAGAATGGATAACTAGAATAACCAATGGAGAGAAGGGCTTAAAGGAGCTGACGGAGCTGAAAGCCAAGTTTCGAGAACTACGGGAAGATTGCAGAAGCCTCAGTAGCAGATGCGATCAACTGGAAGAAAGGGTATCGCTGATGGAAGATGAAATGAATGAAATGAAGAGAGAAGGGAAGTTTAGAGAAGAAAGAATAAAAAGAAATGAACAAAGCCTCCAAGAAATTTGGGACTATGTGAAAAGACCAAACCTACGTCTGATTGGTGTACCTGAAAATGACGGGGAGAATGGAACCAAGTTGGAAAACACTCTGCAAGATATTATCCACGAGAACTTCCCCAATCTAGCAAGGCAGGCCAACATTCAGATTCAGGAAATGCAGAGAACGCCACAGAGATACTCCCCGAGAAGAGCAACTCCAAGACACATAATTGTCAGATTCACCAAAGTTGAAATGAAGGAAAAAATGTTAAGGGCAGCCAGAGAGAAAGGTCAGGTTACCCACAAAGGGAAGCCCATCAGACTAACAGCTGATCTCTCGGCAGAAACTCTACAAGCCAGAAGAGAGTGGGGGCCGATATTCAACATTCTTAAAGAAAAGAATTTTCAACCCAGAATTTCCTATCCAGCCAAACTAAGCTTCATAAGTGAAGGAGAAATAAAATACTTTACAGACAAGCAAACGCTGAGTGATTTTGTCACCACCAGGCCTGCCCTAAAAGAGCTCCTGAAGGAATCACTAGACATGGAAAGGAACAACTGGTACCAGCCACTGCAAAAACACACCAAATTGTAAAGACCATCGAGGCTAGGAAGAAACTACAGCAACTAACGAGCAAAATAACCAACTAACATCATAATGACAGGATCAGATTCACACATAACAATATTCACGTTAAATGTAAATGGGCTAAATGCTCCAATTAAAAGACACAGACTGGCAAACTGGATAAGGAGTCAGGACCCATCAGTGTGCTGTATTTAGGAAACCCATCTCACGTGCAGAGACACACATAGACTCAAAATAAAGGGATGGAGTAAGATCTATCAAGCAAATGGAAAACAAAAAAAGGCAGGGGTTGCAATCCTAGTCTCTGTTAAAATAGACTTTAAACCAACAAAGATCAAAAGAGACAAAGAAGGCCATTACATAATGGTAAAGGGATCAATTCAACAAGAAGAGCTAACTATCCTAAATATATATGCACCCAACACAGGAGCACCCAGATTCATAAAGCAAGTCCTCAGTGACCTACAAAGGGACTTAAACTCCCACACAATAATAATGGGAGATTTTAACAACCCACTGTCAACATTAGACAGATCAACGAGACAGAAAGTTAAGAAGGATATCCAGGAATTGAACACAGCTCTACACAAAGTGGACCTAATAGACATCTACAGAACTCTCCACCCCAAATCAACAGAAAATACATTTTTTTCAGCACCACACCACACCTATTCCAAAATTGACCACATAGTTGGAAGTAAAGCTCTCCTCAGCAAATGTAAAAGAACAGAAATTATAACAAACTGTCTCTCAGACCACAGTGCAATCAAACTAGAACTCAGGATTAAGAGACTCACTCAAAACTGCTCAACTACATGGAAACTGAACAACCTGCTCCTGAATGACTATTGGGTACATAATGAAATGAAGGCAGAAATAAAGATGTTCTTTGAAACCAATGAGAACAAAGCACAACATACCAGAATCTCTGGGACACGTTCAAAGCAGTGTGTAGAGGGAAATTTATAGCACTAAATGCCCACAAGAGAAAGCAGGAAAGATCCAAAATTGACACCCTCACATCACAATTAAAAGAACTAGAAAAGCAAGAGCAAACACATTCAAAAGCTAGCAGAAGGCTAGAAATAACTAAAATCAGAGCAGAACTGAAGGAAATAGAGACACAAAAAACCCTCCAAAAAATTAATGAATCCAGGAGCTGGTTTTTTGAAAAGATCAACAAAATTGATAGACCGCTAGCAAGACTAATAAAGAAGAAAAGAGAGAAGAATCAAATAGATGCAATAAAAAATGAAAAAGGGGATATCACCACCGATCCCACAGACATACAATCTACCATCAGAGAATACTACAAACACCTCTGTGCAAATAAACTAGAAAATCTAGAAGAAATGGATAAATTCTTCGACACATACACCCTCCCAAGACTAAATCAGGAAGAGGTTGAATCTCTGAATAGACCGATAACAAGTTCTGAAATTGTGGCAATAATCAATAGCTTACCAACCAAAAAGAGTCCAGGACCTGATGGATTCACAGCTGAATTCTACCAGAGGTACAAGGAGGAACTGGTACCATTCCTTCTGAAACTATTCCAATCGATAGAAAAAGAGGGAATCCTCCCTAACACATTTTATGAAGCCAGCATCGTCCTGATACCAAAGCCTGGCAGAGACATAACCAAAAAAGAGAATTTCAGACCAATATCCTTGATGAACATTGATGCAAAAATCCTCAATAAAATACTGGCAAACCAAATCCAGCAGCACATCAAAAAGCTTATCCACCATAATCAAGTGGGCTTCATCCCTGGGATGCAAGGCTGGTTCAACATATGCAAATCAATAAATGTAATCCAGCATATAAACAGAACCAAAGACAAAAACCACATGATTATCTCAATAGATGCAGAAAAGGCCTTTGACAAAATTCAACAACCCTTCATGCTAGAAACTCTCAATAAATTAGGTATTGATGGGATGTATCTCAAAATAATAAGAGCTATCTACGACAAACCCACAGCCAATATCATACTGAATGGGCAAAAACTGGAAGCATTCCCTCTGAAAACTGGCACAAGACAGGGATGCCCTCTCTCATCGCTCCTATTCAACATAGTGCTGGAAGTTCTGGCCAGAGCAATCAGGCAGGAGAAGGAAATAAAGGGTATTCAATTAGGAAAAGAGGAAGTCAAGCTGTCCCTGTTTGCAGATGACATGATTGTATATCTAGAAAACCCCATTGTGTCAGCCCAAAATCTCCTTAAGCTGATTAGCAACTTCAGCAAAGTCTCAGGATACAAAATCAATGTACAAAAATCACAAGCATTCTTGTACACCAATAACAGACAAACAGAGAGCCAAATCAAGAGTGAACTCCCATTCACAATTGCTTCAAAGAGAATAAAATACCTAGGAATCCAACTTACAAGGGGTGTGAAGGACCTCTTCAAGGAGAACTACAAACCACTGCTCAATGAAATAAAAGAGGATACAAACAAATGGAAGAATATTCCATGCTCATGGGTTGGAAGAATCAACATCGTGAAAATGGCCATACTGCCCAAGGTAATTTATAGATTCAGTGCCATCCCCATCAAGCTACCAATGACTTTCTTCACAGAATTGGAGAAAACTACTTTAAAGTTCATATGGAACCAAAAAAGAGCCCGCATCGACAAGTCAATCCTAAGCCAAAAGAACAAAGCTGGAAGCATCATGCTACCTGACTTCAAACTATACTACAAGGCTACAGTAACCAAAACAGCATGGTACTGGTACCACAACAGAGACATAGATCAATGGAACAGAACAGAGCCCTCAGAAATGATGCCACATATCTACAACTATCTGATCTTTGACAAACCTGACAAAACAAGAAATGGGGAAAGGATTCCCTATTTAATAAATGGTGCTGGGAAAACCGGCTAGCCATATGTAGAAAGCTGAAACTGGATCCCTTCCTTACACCTTATACAAAAATTAATTCAAGATGGATTAAAGACTTAAATGTTAGACCTAAAACCATTAAAATCCTACAAGAAAACCTAGGCAATACCATTCAGGACATAGGCGTGGGCAAGGACTTTATGTCTAAAACACCAAAAGCAATGGCAACAAAAGACCAAATAGACAAATGGGATCTAATTAAACTAAAGAGCTTCTGCACAGCAAAAGAAACTACCATCAGAGTGAACAGGCAACCTAGAGAATGGGAGAAAATTTTTGCAACCTACTCATCTGACAAAGGGCTAATATCCAGAATCTACAATGAACTCAAACAAATTTACAAGAAAAAAATAAACAACCCCATCAAAAAGTGGGCAGAGGACATGAACAGGCACTTCTCAAAAGAAGACATTTATGCAGCCATAAAACACATGAAGAAATGCTCATCATCACTGGCCATCAGAGAAATGCAAATCAAAACCACAGTGAGATACCATCTCACACCAGTTAGAATGGCCATCATTAAAAAATCAGGAAACAACAGGTGCTGGAGAGGATGTGGAGAAATAGGAACACTTGTACACTGTTGGTGGGACTGTAAACTAGTTCAACCATTGTGGAAGTCAGTGTGGCGATTCCTCAGGGATCTCGAACTAGAAATAGCATTTGACCCAGCCATCCCATTACTGGGTATATACCCAAAGGACTATAAATCATGCTGCTATAAAGACACATGCACACGTATGTTTATTGCGGCACTATTCACAATAGCAAAGAGTTGGAACCAACCCAAATGTCCAACAATGATAGACTGGATTAAGAAAATGTGGCACATATACACCATGGAATACTATGCAGCCATAAAAAATGATGAGTTCGTGTACTTTGTACGGACTTGGATGAAACTGGAAGACATCATTCTCAGTAAACTTTCACAAGGACAAAAAACCAAACACCGCATGTTCTCACTCATAGGTGGGAATTGAGCAATGAGAACTTATGGACACAGGAAGGGGAACATCACACTCTGGGGACTGTTGTGGGGTTGGGGGAGGGGGGAGGGACAGCTATAGGAGATATACCTAATGCTAAATGACAAGTTAATGGGTGCAGGAAATCAACATTGCACATGGATACATATGTAACAATCCTGCACATTGTGCACATGTACCCTAAAACCTAAATTATAATAAAAAAAAATAAAAAAAGAGGACAAAAAAAAAAGAAAAAACAAACTTTTTTTTTCCTTGAGAGAAAAGAGTATTAAACAGAAATAATATCAGGGAAAATCAAAGCCTGGTCCCAAAATAAAAGGGCCATTAATTGAAGAGAGCAATTTTACTTTTTCTTGACAATCAACAGCATTATCCCTATTATTAGGAATAATGTAATACCACCTCATTCTTATTATGTATTACAATCTATGTATATATGAACACATATATAAAAATACAGACACTGCATGGTGACTAAGAAATTTTGGAATAAATTCATAGACTAAGTCACAGCATGCATAAATTGTTTATATCTTAACTGCTCATTTATACCTGAACAAATTTTCATTAAGTGTACTGCAAATTTTCAAATGATGTAATAAAAAATCTGGTGGCAGTAAAAAAAAAAAATAAATAAATTAGATTGAAAATAGGCATCAACTGTGATGAAGGTGAGGCAGATTTCCCTTTCAACAAATGACAAGATGCACCGTTTAAATCTTAAAACTTAATGAACTTGAGAATGACATAAAAGATCTCAGAGGCCGGGCGTGGTGGCTCATGCCTGTAATCCCAGCACTTTGGGAGGCCGAGGTGGGCAGATCACAAGGTCTGGAGATCAAGACCATCCCGGCTAACACGGCGAAACCCTGTCTCTACTAAAAATACAAAAAATTAGCCGGGCATGGTGGGGGGTGCCTGTAGTCCCAGCTACTCCGGAGGCTGAGGCAGGAGAATGATGTGAACCTGTGAGGCGGTGCTTGCAGTGAGCTGAGATAGCAGCACTGCAGTCCGGCCTGGGCAAAACAGTGAGACTCTGTCTCAAAAAAAAAAAAAGATCTCAGAAAACCATGACGCAAAATAAACAAAGAAAGTTGCCCTGCTTCTTTGTTCTCCTCTGGGTAGCTGGTGCTCACACCATGAGAAGTACCTTTGCTGGAAGTTCTTTGAGCATGGGAAAAGCTCACATTGTTTTGTAGGCCAATAGATTTTTAAAAATTTACTTTTCATATTAACATACACATAGGGATATCTTGCATTCTTCCTAAAGTGAAGTAAGATATGAAAACATGAACATGATATGTGTTATGAGTTAAATTGTGTTGTCCCCCTAAGTCATCCCCAAAAAGTCATGATAGAGTTCAAACCGCCAGTACCTCAGAATATGACCTTATTTGAAATAGGATCTTTACAAAGTTAATGAAGTCAAAATGAGAACATTAGGGTCTTCCTAATTCAAAATAACTGGTGCATTTATAAAAAGAGAAAATTTGGACCCAGACAGACACACATAGAGGGGAGGTGATGTAAAGAGACACAGGGAGAAGATAGCCATCTAGAAGCCAGGAGAGAGGCCTGAAGCAGGTCCTTCCCTTTGAGCCTCCAGAAGAAACTACCCTTGGTAACGCCTCGATTTTTTCGTTGTAGCCTAAAGAACTGTGAACAATACATTTTTGTTTTATATGCCACCTAGGATGTAGTACTTTGTTATGGCAGCCCTAGCAAGCTAATACAGCATGTATATGTAACAATAATAACATAATAATAGCATAATAATAACAATAATAACATAATAATTGCTATCATTGCATATTTCTTCAAGCTATCCAAAATGGTTATACTATAAAGAAATTTAATTTCACAAGACACACATACAGTATTTTTAGCTCTATACTTTTGTGAATGTTTGAGGGCATTGATTATATGACTACAATTCATGAGTTGTCTGTTTTTCCACAGTATTAAGATGACATTTTTTTAAAAAAATATAAGAGATGGGGTCTTGCCATGTTGACCAGGCTGGTCTCGAACTCCTGGCCTCAAGCGATCCTCCCATCTTGACCTCCCAAAGTGCTGGGATTACAGGTGTGAGCCACTGTGCCTGGCCAAGTGTTACATCTTGAACTCTTCCATTTCTTCTTCCAGTTTTGATCTGTATTTGTAAGTTAACTTTGGCATTTATGGAATTGGAAAGAGCAGTCAGGATTGCTTTCAACTCAGACTTCCTTTTAAAGTATTGTGAAAAGTGATGAATACAGCAGTTAGAAGATTGTTGCTATCTCCTTGTATCTGGGCACTTTGCCCTATCATACATCTTTGGTTAGTTGATCTTAATTGTACAGACAATTCAGACAATTTATGGAGACAGGAGAGAAGGAGGAACCTCAAAAACAGTGAGCATCTTTAGTGAAAGAAAGAAATTTTTTAGTTATAAAGTTAAATTTATAAGTTAAATTTAACTGTGATCCAACAACTAAAGCAAAATAGATTCAAGAAAAACCCTGGCTATTGGCAAAACAAACTTCATTAGGGTGGGGACATTTGGCTCTGAGGTGGATGATAAATTCAGAAGCCGAGAGTTTGGATGTTGTGATGTTTGATTTTGCTTTAAAGACCTCTTAATGTAGAGCCAGATGAGCAATTCTAGGCACTTAAGAATTTGGGAACTCCATTTTCTACTGGCATCAAATAAGAAGTGAAATCTCAACTGAGATGATGGGGTCCAAACTAAATTCAAATGTGAGAAATCTATAAATCACAATGCCAGGATCTGGAACCCAGGGAACACTGGCCATAATCTGTGGTTTGAGACTTTGAGCCAATGTAAGGACTGTGGCCAAAAGACAGGAAGTAAGACCAGGAAACCAAACAGGGGTTCAGGCATTACTTTGGAGGTGCATCTGGTTCTGTAAGCCAAGAGGGAGGCAGCCAAGAGAGCCAGGCCCAGCATGCAGACAGCATTCTGCCAGGCAGAGACGGGCAGAATCAGCACCTTGGAAAAGGAGAGGTAGGTACTGTTCCAGCAATCTTCCGGGCACGTCCCTCCTCCATGGCAGAACAGCCCACGGGGATGGTAAGTGGGCTGTCTCAGGTTTAGAGGACCAAGAGTAAGTAAAAGACTAGGTAACCCTGAAATGACGTTTTTGAGGCATGCCGTAGTTAGGGCTTTCTACGTCTCTAGCCCTTTAATATGAACCTACATGGATTATGGGATGTTGGAATTAAACTAGATTAAAGCAAAGTCTAATTAGCTATGTTGGAATCATTATTAGTGGTGGAAAAGGGAGTCGAGGAACTTTTCATTCAACAATTAAGTGTCTTCTGTGAGCCCAACACTGTACAAGGCAGTGTGAAGACAAAGATGAAAAAGATTCAGTCTGTGCCTTCAAAGAGCTCACAGACCAGAAAGGCAGATGGACCGAAGGCAAATCATCACAGTGCAGCAAGATGATGCAGAGTGCAGCAGGATGTGCATGAGTGGCTAAGGAGTCTA
Organism: Symphalangus syndactylus; assembly: GCF_028878055.3. Classification (NCBI taxonomy): domain Eukaryota; kingdom Metazoa; phylum Chordata; class Mammalia; order Primates; family Hylobatidae; genus Symphalangus; species Symphalangus syndactylus. The sequence goes on along the minus strand of NC_072424.2, from coordinate 63,157,663 downwards.
AGAGGGGCTTTGGGGCAGCAGTCTCACAGAGGGGTGGCACTCGCTATAGAAGGACCTGTTCTGAAGCTGTGTTTGCATGCAAGCATATTATTTCTTCCTTTGGCTGTGTGCTTATTTGGGGTGGTAGGAGGAAAGGGTTTGGCACCACCAGGGCTGACCCTGGGGTAGGGCATTTAAGCCACTTTCTTTGGGTGCAAAATGTAATGGAGTACCAAAAAAAATCAATGATCAAGATAAGGAATACTTTAATGCAAATTTTATTTTTTATTTATTTTTGTTTTTTGAGACAGGATGTCTCTCTGTCACCCAGTCTGGAGTGCAGTGGTATGATCATGGCTCACTGCAGCCTCGACCTCCTGGCTCAAGTAATCCTTCTGCCTCAGCCTCGAAATAGCTGGGACTGCAGATGTGCACCCCTACACCCAGCTAATTTTTAAAATTTTTTTTGTAGAGACTGGATCTTGCCATGTTCCTCAGGCTAGTCTCAAACTCCTGAGTTCAAGCAATCCTCTCATCTTGGCCTCCCAAAGTGCGTGGATTACAGACATGAGCCATCACACCTGGCCTTTGCAATATTTTTTAAAATAAAAATTAATGCAAAAACTAAAATTCATGATGAACAAAACTTCAAAATCTTCAATAAAGACAGAGTCACCACCAAGCTATACTGGAACCTGAAGCAAAAGGAAAAAGTATCAGTGATTCTTATACTTTGTCTAAAATTTTGATATTTTGTTCATCACGGCTTTTTGGCATTAATGTTTATTATTAAAATATTGCATTAAAATATATCTTCATTATGCTAAGTGAAATAAGCCAGTCACAAAAGGGCAAATATTGTATGATTTCATTTATATGAGGCTCCTAGAATTAGCAAATTCATAAAGACTGAAAGTAGAATAGTGGTTACTAAGGATTGGAGGGAGAAGGAATGGTGAGGGATTGTTAGGTATGGTACAGAGCTCCTGTCTGAGAGGATGAAAAAGCTCTTGAAATGGATAGAGGTGATGGTTGTACAATATGAGTATATTTCATGCCACTGAATGACATGCTTAAAAATTGGTAAAAGAGTAAGGATTATATATATTTTCCCACAATATAAATATAAATATTATTTATCTTGATTACTGAATGTTTTGGCACCCTCTTACATTGGCTCCTGCTTTAAGTGCCCCATTTTCCTCACTCCAATCCACACTCTGGCATCAGCCCGTTATGCAAGAGGTTGAGAGGCAGTACAAAGAAAGACCTTATGAGAGAGGGAGGGAAATGCAGGTGTCAGGGGAGACCTGGCAAGGTGGTGTTAACTGAGCTCAGTCTTGAAGCTAGAGGTGGGTGGATGGAAGACATTCCCAGCAGAAGGACTAGCAGATGCGGACCATGGGAGCTGGTGTCCCATGAGAGGGTATGGACCCCTGCCAAGAAGGCAAGTGGGCCAGGTTTGCTGGAGGGGCAAGTGTGGGCTGGGGGTAAGGAGTTTTGGAAATGAGATTACAAAGGTGAACTGGGACAAGCTCATGGGGGACCTGGTATGAGGGTTAATTGCAATATTTAGGCAGTGGTGGGATAGTGAAGTTTAAAAATAGAACAGACCATTGTTTCTAGAATGCTGTGACGTGGTGTGGGGTGGAGGTAAAAAGGGGAGGAGATCTGGAGCCTCGAGAGCAGCTCCATGTGGGGGGTGCTGCCATACCCAGAGAGGGAATGAAGGGGCTGTGCTGGTACAGAAGCCTGGTACAGAAGCCAAAGAGAGCCAGATGAGAAGTAGGAATGGAGATGTTAAATGGTAGAATTGACAGGATTCTACCCATCTGGGACATATGTTAAACTAGATTAAAAAGCGTTATTTGTTGAATACCTCTTTAATTTTGCTAAGAGGAAGCTACATGGAGCAATGCTTTCCAGCTTGATTTCTGGGGACTGACTGTCTGGGCTCAAACTGTGGCTTGGTCACTTGTAGCTGAGTGACCTCAGGAAAGTTTCGTATCCTCTTAGTGCCTCAATTTCTTCATTTGCAACATGGGGATAATATTAGTAACCACTTCATAGGATTATCATTAAGATGAAATGAGTAACTATTCGTTAAGCACTTAGAATTTGCCTGGCATGTAGTAAGCTCTAAATAACCATTTGTTAAAATAGCAGAAATAAATAAGTAAAATAATGTTGCTGATCACCTTGCTGAGGCATTGTCCAAGAATTCTGGGATAAAATTCTAGGAATGTTTAATGTAGAGTCACCATCAAGCACAAGAAAAATGCCTGGTGTCTGTTAAGTACCAGAAGAGATATAGGTAAGTAGATATTGCCCATATAAAAGAAGGCTCTGGCATTGGGAACATGGTGCAACATGCTAAAATGATGCAAAGATGAAGCAAAGAGCTCACTGGAATCCATAACTTCCAGCAGGCGGACGAAAACCGGAAAAATGCCCACTTTGTAGAAGATTTGGCCACTCCTCTCATTTCCCAGCACAGAAGTTGACAACTCTGTTTACTGGAGGAATTTGGTCAATTGCTGGGAAGGATTTATTTGTATTTATTTATTTAGTCAATTTTATAGAAGTAATGTCATAAAGACATGGATGCCTATGGCAAGGGTCACATCCAGGATCTTTCCCCTCCCTGCTTGGCAGCTGTCTTTCACATGCTCATCTCTCTGCCTGGAACCCATGCCCACTCCGACCCTCAGTAACTACTATTTGTCCTTTTGCTCTCAGTGATGATGTTAGTTCCTCAGGGAAACTGCCTCCACTCCCCTAGACTATATATCCACATGACATTGTGTTCCTTTCCTTCATGTCTTTTGTCCTGGTTTGTAATTAATTTTGGGGATTGTCTTCTCACTTAGACAACAAGTTCCACTAAGAGCAGGTGTTGCTTTTTCTTAACACTGTTTCCTTGGTGCCTACACAGCACCAGAACAGTGTAAGTGCTTACTAAATATTTGTTGAATATAGTGAAATATTTTTTGCTGAATGCACCCCAGCCACCTAAACGGTCTCCTGGCTTCCTGAATTCATAGAGATTCCTTTGGAAGTAAATGGTTGATGTGGTTGAGCTTGACAGCTGCTTTCAGGTCAAGATTGAAATTCTATGCTGTGTGTAGATGGTTGTGAGAGTCTTATTGTACACTCAAGCTCTTAGTCGATTTCCAGTCCAGGTGGCACAGAATCAGGCTTATCATCTCATGTGGGTTGTGTTTGTCCTCCTGTGGCTCTTAAGGGACCATCTCAGAGATAGCCAGTGGTGCTGCTCTATTATTTGGGGGGGAGCACTAAAAAGAGTGGGAAGAATGGAACCCCCCACCCCTCATCGATTTGCCTCACACCATTAGTAAAGGAAAAATGCTATCGAGGTGTCATCAGTTCTAATGTGGCTGGCTATATTAAATGCTAGAACTAATAATGGAAGAAATGTGAGACTCTCCTTGCTGCAATGTGCATTGCTGAGGAAATGAAGAACGTCGCATTCAAAACCTTATTTCCTTTCTTAACTACAAGGGATTTCACCATCAAAGGGCTTTATACCCAGACTACCACCTTGTAAAAGCTTAGCCTGCAAAGCCAACCAGCAGAGGGTGCTGCTACCCTTTGTAAGAATCAGTTGGGGGTTCACCTGAAGATAGACATCTGAAATGTGAACCAAAGATGATCAAATCTGATGTTTATGACACTCCAGTTACATACCTGAAAAGGGAAAGCTTTATGATGGTACCATTTACGTGCTTTCTTTAAAAGTTAACAAAGCTTGTTTGTTTAAGCAATCTGTTTACTATGTAAAATTGTCCTGAGTCTGAGGAAAAATCACCTTTCTGAAAGAAAGGCTGACAGGAGTGCTGGAACATGAACCTAACATGATCCAAATGCATGCATCTGTTTACGGTCATCTGAGCTGTTAGGAGTCGTAGGAGCTTGGCTAAGACTTCTCAGTGAATGTAGAAACACTGAGAAGGGAGGTCAAAAGATGACTGTGATTGGGGAGGCGGCGGGGGTAGGGGGCTTTTGAGAATTATTACACTAAATGTGAAAATCTGATTTTAACTCAGGTGAGACCTTCAGAGAAAGCATTCAGCCAGCAGGAAGTTAAAGGGTAGCATGTGTCTTTATCTGTAGGGACATAGCTGGTTTATCCAGTTCTCTGGGATACAGTCCTTGACTTGAGGGGTCTGGGGTTTTGAAAATTGGCACCACCTGAGGAGTATGACCCTGTGCATTCCCATTCTTCAGCTGGACTTCGGGCTTCTCTCAGGGTTTTGCCTCTAGACTGCAGTGGATGGTCACACCAGTAACTGCAGGCTCTGCTCCATACAGCTCAAGGCCTGTCTGCTTCTGTTGCTGAAACTGAAAAAGCTGATCAACAGAGCCTCAGACCCTTACAGTGGGGTGATGGCCCTTCTCACATCTCCAGGAGGGTCTGCTGAAGGCTGGAGGGGAGCATCCAAGCTGCCTTGATTGGTACTGCAGATAACCCTCCCTAAGTCTCTCTCAGGCAATGGGGAAGTGCACAAGACATTGTCTGGGAAATGGAGAACAAGGGGTTTCCAGGAGCCAGTCTGGAGCCAGGAATGATATGAGAGTCAAGGAAAGTAGACACTCCTCTCCAATGCTCACTGAGGATTCCTCATTCCTGACTTAGGTTTCTGGCCACACACATTTCTTGGGAAACATCATTCTTAGTATCTGTTTCTTTAGTGCAGGGCTATTTCTAATGCCTCAAATTCTTTCATATTAATGAAGGAAAAAAGTTTACTCCTCTGCTATTTTAAGCCAACAGAGTAGGAATTCTGGTAGAGGTTGGTGCTGCAAATTTTGAGGCTTGATCAGAAGTTTGAGTTGGCGTAGCTAAATAATGATCAATTTACTATGTTAAACAAAAGGCAAATATTTTATATCAAGCATCACTTGCAGCCTCCCTAATAAAAGATCTATGAATCTTTTTTCCTTGCAAAGAATGAAACACTCCAAAGCTCCAGAGTGTTTAGGAATTTGCCTTTCCTCTCACTAGCTGCTCAGCAGCTGAAGCACTGCCAATGGTTGCATGGGGAACAACAGGAGGGGCTTGGGCTGCCTGACAGCCACACCTGTGCCTTGGCTTCAATTGACTAGAACAGGCCTCAGCTGGCTTAGGGGCCAGAGCTTGGCAATGCAACACACGTGAGCTGTGGGCAGATGTTGAGTATTAAAGAGTAGAGAAAAGGGGATGATTCTGAGGAGCTGGAGTGGGATTGATTAATGGAGGTGGGGCCGACGCAAATTCAACAATCCCAGCAGACCGCTGGCAGGAGAGCTTGCGTTCTAACACTTTTTGTAGGACTTCGTGGAGGTCTTTAGAAACAGGGTAAGTCCCCATGTGTCTGGAGGGTTAGTGGGAGGTCTTCCCATAGGCGTGGGTGTGGATTCGATGAACCCTCAATGTCTTTTCAACATTCTGATTCTGTGGTCAAGATTAGACAGACGCATGTGGCCACAAATGAAATAAAATAGGGATCTAATGGAATGTTTTATGTTCTGCATCTTTAGTTCCAAATGGGAGATAGTCTGTTGAGTGCTGCAAGATTGATCCTGCCCTGTCTGTACTTCAAAAGCTGATTAGAATTGATTCTCCTCATCCTGGCCTTAACATTCTACTTTAAATAAATGTAGAAACATGTATTCTGAATCTCTCAGAAAAACCCAAAGCAAAGGACCTGAGAGCATGCACCATTCTAGGGTATTACAAATGTACTTACTTGAATCCATTTATTTAATGCCTCCTGACACCCAATTCCACCAAGGTAGTTTAGTTTTTCTGTTAATATTAAAAATTCACCCCACAAGAACTAATAAACCAAAAATCCAAGTGTCTTACAGAAACTATCTTTTTCTTTGTAAGTGCTTCTTGCTTGAAACAAGAGGATCTTGTGGCTTGATAAAATGTTTGGAATACCCAAGGAGGGCCTCCTTTTGAAGGCTTACGCAGTGCAGCCTCTCTCAAGATCTCAGTTTACTCAGAGAAGAAAGGTGAACTGCCTTTGTTCCAAGTAAAATATACATCTGTATTATTCACCATCACACCCCTATTCCATTACAAACAAATACTGACCTTGTTCTTCTGATGTGAAGCCAAAGGGAGTGTGAAATACAGCAAGGAGAACAGTCTGATGCAGAAATATGAAAGTTCCAAGCAACAGAAACACAGTATTTAAAAGGAGTAGAGAAGGGCCCCAACTTGGTCTTTCTAATTCCTTCTCTGCAGCTGACCCTGGGGAAAGTAACTCAATAGTTATCAGTTGCGTTGGGGAAATGGCCTACATTAGTTCAGATTGCCAGTTGGATTTTTTCACTCTAGGATCTATGTCTTGGTAGTCTCTCTGTTTTTTCTTTTGGCCTTAAGAACTTCTGTTGAGAATGCTGTGTGTGTGTGTGTGTGTGTGTGTGTGTGTGTGTGTGTGTGTGTGTGTACATGAACTTTTGTCCTAAGTACTAGAAACCAGTTTCCATTTGGATGCCAGGCACGTTTCCTCCTTTTAGCAGGGCTGGGAGCTACCCCTCTGTGATTTCTCTCAGCATGATGTTCTAGGAAAAGGCTTTTGAATGGTGGAGAAACTCAGCTAACATTACATTAGAAGAAAGTTGGGGAACACAGTTTGGGAGAATATGTACAAGATATGAGATTTTGATGTTCAATGAAAACCATACCCAATGTATTCTCTTGTAAAGTGGGGTAAGATGAGGATTAAATGAGATAATATAGTTGTTTCTCCTACAGTGCCATATACATCTTTCTAAAAAATAAATGCAATGTAGAATTTCTTGCAATAAAAATTATGAGCCTTCTGGGAAAAATTTAATTGGGTGAAACACAACACCTGTATAGTCTAGTAAGGAATACTCTTCTAAAACCCTAATAAAAGCTTTAAACATCTCAAGTCCCTAATAAAATTTAAAAAATACCGTGGTACATAAGTGCTTCACCTTACAGAAAGCCCAAGGTTTGCTTGATGAGTTGTAAGTGCACAGTGGGGGCTTCTGAGTTATGGAGAAGGAGAAAATAGTAGGACAAAATGCTATCGCACTAAAGGTGCTGTGGTTTGTTCTGTTTACCTTTTACATTAATTTAAAATAGAAAGCAGCAGTTGTTGTTAGGCCATTTTCTCCTTTCTTTAAGAAGCTGCATGTATGGCCTCAAGTGAGATGGGAGACTGCTAGGCACTGGGTGCTTTGCTCAGTGGGGTAATTGTTTTCAATACCTGTGGGTGCCCATCAGCCCAATTATAGTGGCATATTTCCCTCTGGTGACAGTTACTGGACTTTTGTCATCATGGTCTACATCATCATCAACATTATTTATACCTTCCTCAGGCTTAATCAAGAGATGTTACAGCTCTCATAGTTGTTCCTGCTGAATAGCTTTCTTTTATTTGTGATGTATTGTCACCGATGGTGCACAATATGGATTCTGTTAGATCTCTTGTTTTTGTGCTATCACAAGTTCTCTTGTGTATTTGTAAATGTTTCAGTGTTCCAAAAAATGTTTTGTTGTTTTAAGCTTCTTCTCAAGACTTAAGGCTTTCCCTTCTCATTTGCTACTTGGATTCATCTACTCAGGATGCTTATTCCTGTTTGGGATGTTGCAGTAAATATTTTTAGCAAGAAAGTTTGAGAGGGCAGCACTGTATACACACTCATAGGGCAAAGCCTGCAGGTCAAGTGGGGTAAGGGAGAAAAGACGAGGAGGTATGTTTGTGTTTCTCCTTTGGTCATTGCATTCAAGGGGTCAGCATTTCTTCATTTACTTGGTGCTGCTAGGTGGTGTAAATCATAGTCACCTTGTAAAACATTGCATATGAGCTATCATGATTTTGTGTCTTGGGGACTGTATCCCTGATTTATCTACATCACATGAATGAATATGCACATTACAGAGAATGTAATGGCCTATCTTTTGTATTAGGCCATTCTTGCACTGCTATAAATAAATACCTGAGACTGAGTAATTTATAAGAAAAGAGATTTAATTGGCTCACAGTTTTGCAGGCAATACAGGAAGCATGGTGCTGGCATCTGCTTGGCTTCTAAGGAAGCCTCATGAAGTTTGAAATCATGGCAAAAGGCAAAGTAGAAGCAGGCACTTCACATGGTGAAAGCAGGAGCAAGGGAGAAATAATGGCTGGCCAGGGGGAGGTAACATATACGTTTAAACCAACAGATCTTGTGTGAACTGAGCGAAAGCTCACTCATCACCATGGGGCCCAAGACATACATGAAGACATACATCCCCGTGATCTAGATACTTCCTGTCAGGTCCTCTCTGGTCCCCCAAATTTCATATCCTTCTTATATTGCAAAATACAATAATGCCTTCCCAACAGTTTCCCAAAGTCTTAACTAATTCCAGCATTAATTCAAAAGTCCAAAGTCCTAATTTTTATCTGGAGATGAGTTACTTCCACCTATGAGGCCATAAAATCAAAACAAGTTATTTACTTCTAAGATACAATGAGGGTGTAGGCATTGGGTAAACGTTTTTATTCCAAAAGGGAGAAACTTTCCAAAGGAAAGGGGCTAGAGGCCTGATGCAAGTTCGAAACCCAGCAGGGCAGTCATTAAATCTTAATGCTTCAAAATAGTCTCCTTTGACTTCATGTCTCACATCCAGGGCACATTGGTGCAAGGCAAGTGTTCCAAGGCACTGGGCAGCTTCACCACTGTGGCTTTGCAAGGTTCAGCCCCTAGGGCGCTATCACAAATTAGAATTGTGTGCCTCTGGCTTTTTCAGGCACGGGGTACAAGCCACTGGTGGATCTGCCATTCTGGGGTCTGGTGGAGGGTGGCCCCCTTCTCACAGCTCTACTAGTCAGTGCTCCAGTGGGGACTTTGTGTGGGGCCCCCAATCCTACATTTCCCATCCCCCTTCTCATTTGCTACTTGGATTCATCTACTCAGGATGCTTATTCCTGTTTGGGATGTTGCAGTAAATATTTTTAGCAAGAAAGTTTGAGAGGGCAGCACTGTATACACACTCATAGGGCAAAGCCTGCAGGTCAAGTGGGGTAAGGGAGAAAAGACGAGGAGGTATGTTTGTGTTTCTCCCTTGGTCATTGCAGTCATTTCACAGTTTTCTGTGAGTGCTTCACCCCTGCAGGAAGCTTCTGCCTGGACAAACAGGCTTTTTCATATATTCTCTGAAATCTAGGTAGAAGGTGCCAGGTCTTCATGCTTGCATTCTATGTGGCTTCAGGCTTAACACAACATGGAAGCCACCAAGGCTTATGGCTTGCACCCTCTGGAGCTGTGGCCTAAGCTATATTTGGGGTCCTTTAAGCCACAGTTGGAGCTGGAGCAGCTGAGATGTGGGAAGCAGTGTCCTGAGGCTGTATAAGGTAGTGGGGGCCCTGGGCCTGGCCCACAAAACCATTCTTCTCTCCTAGGCCTCTGGGTTTGTGATAGGAGGGGCTGCTGGGAAGGTTTCTCAAATGAAATGCTTTTGAGACATTTTCTCCATGGTCTTGGCTATTAGTGCTCGGCTCCCTTTTAGTTATGCATATTTCTCTAGCAAGTTGTTGCTCCACAACCTGCCTGAATTCCAGTCTTGAAAAAAGTGTTTCCTTTCTCTGTCGCATGGACAGGCTGCAAATTTTCCAAACTTTTGTGCTCTGCTTCCCTTTTAAATATAAAAGTCTCAACTTTAAGTCATTTCTTGGCTCCCACATCTGAACATAGGCTGTTAGAAGGAGCCAGGCCACATCTTGAATGCTTTGCTGCTTAGAAATTTCTTCTGCTAGATACCCTGCATCGTCACTCTGAAGTTAAAACTTCCACAGATCCCTAGGACATAAACACAGTGCAGGCAAGCTCTTTGCTAAGGCATAACACAAATTACCTTTGTTCCAGTTCCCAACATCTCCATGTGAGACCTCAATAGCCTGGACTTCACTGTCCATATCACTATCAGTATTTTGGTCACAAGTGTTTAACCAGTCTCTAGGAAGTTATGAACTTTCCCTCATCTTCCTGTCATCTTCTGAGCCCTCCAAACTCTTTCAACCTCTTCCTGTTACCCAGTTCCAAAGCTGCTTTCACATTTTCAGGTTTTTTTTATAGCAATGTCCCATTCCTTGGTACCAATTTTCTGCATTAGGCCATTATTGCACTGCTATAAATAGAAACCTGAGATGGGGTAATTTATAAGAAATGATATTTAATTGGCCCATGGTTCTGTAGGCTATATAGGGAGTATGATGCTGGCATCTACTCAGCTTCTAGAGAGGCCTCAGGAAGCTTACAATCATGGTGGAAGATGTTGTGAAAGCAGGCACACCACATGATGAAAGCAGGAGCAAGGAAGAGATAGTTGTGGGGGAAGGTGCCACACACTTTTAAACCACCATATCTTGTGTGAACTCTGAGAGAGAGCTCACTTATCACCAAGGGATGGCTCAAGCCATCCCTGAGGGATCTACCCTTATGATCCAAACATCTCCCACCAGGTCCTATCTCCAACATTGGAGATTACAATTCAACATGAGATTTGGTGGGGACATACATTCAAACAATATCACCTTGTAATGAAAAAAGACAATACATGAAAAATATGAGCATACCAGACATATAATATAGTAAGTGCTCAATTAATGTAAGCTAATGATATATAAATGAACAACACTTTTGGATTGATAACTCAGAAGCTTTTAGTAGAATGGCTGAGGTGTGCAAGGGAAGACTTTCCATGGTGTAATTCGTGAGGATAATTAGATGAACTCCTGTGGAATGAAGTGTGGGGTGATGCACAAAAGCCCTGGCTTTGCCACACAGTAGCAGTGTGACTGCAAGCACACTGCTCCATGTCTTCAACTCTGAAAAATGGAGATTTTAAAACCCACTACAGGAATTTCTATCAGTGAATTCTAAATAAGAAAGTGAATGGGAAAGCTCTCTGAAAACTATGAAGCACCATGGAAACATACAGAATGTTAATAGAATCTTTATTCTTAATAGAATCACTTACCTAAGAGATCACTATGTAGGATGAAAATTGTTTGCAGGTATAAAAAAAGCATTTTTCTCATACTCACAGGCACATGACTTGCTATCTCATTTCCAGCTCAGTGGGATAGCTGACCACATGCCCTCCACGGGTTGATAGATGGTGCAAAATTTCTATGTGTGTGTGTGTTTTCCTTTTTACTTGTGTCAGGAATGTGAAGGGGACATCTATACTTAGAGCTTGCTTTAAGCCAAAGCAAGGCAGTGATGGTGAAACACTATAAGTTGTGCCCCCCATTTCCAAATTTAGTCCTTATAAGACTATGGATAGTGTCTGAAATTCCTCCATGAGGTTTGTTTGGTTTTTGCT